>NC_061480.1:5900719-6226408 GCF_022581195.2 Helicoverpa zea | reverse complement strand
GTTTGTTTTTCGATATATATCTGTTTTTATCCATTTTCTATACAACAAATCCTCCGAGCCTTTTTCCCAAACTATGTTGGGGTCGGCTTCCAGTCTAACCGGATTCAGCTGAGTACCAGCGCTTTACAAGGAGCGACTGCCTATCTGACCTCCTCAACCCAGTTACCCGGGCAACCCGATACCCCTTGGTTAGACTGGTGTCAGACTTACTGGCTTCTGACTACCCGTAACGACTGCCAAGGATGTTCAATGCCAGCCGGGACCTACAGTTTAACGTGACATCCGAAACATAGTCATAGTGTCTAAGATATACTTAGAAAGTACATACAAACTTAGAAAAGTTGCATTGGTACTTGCCTGACCTGGAATCGAACCCGCGCCCTCCTACTCGAGAGGTCGATTCTTTGCCCACTAGGCCACCACGACTACTTTATACAACAAAATATGAATATAAAAAATACATGCCTATAATACGCACATAGGTGGGGAGTTTGTTCCACCATTTCTTCTTCCGAGCAAAAATACATAGGAAGTGAAGAATTGCAGCTGATTTTCGAGCAGCCTTTTATAAACTTGACCTTCAAAAAGCTCTAATTGTTAGCCTACTTTGTATAAATGACTTTTAATCTTTATCTAATACATGGTTCTTTCTTACAGCCCCGGCTATCAGTGTCCCGTGCCAACAGCGGCGGCTCCCTACACCGAGACAGCCTGGACCTGAACTCGTCGCAGCACATGCACAGCGACGACGCCAGTCCCATACCGACGGTTATTAAGCTTAGGTAAGTTTAACTACTAATCATCGGCACGGGTCTTGAGCTCTGACCTACATCTGCGCAGAAGTGATTTATTAGTAAGAACCAATCCCGAGTGACGGCTATAACGCGTTGCACTGCGGGCCAATCATCGCTTTAGCCCGCCCCCGCGGCTCACTTCATACCACAAAAGGGACCCAATAGATTACTTCTGCGCAGATGAAGGTCAGAGCTCAAGATTCGCGCCGATAACTATAACTACTAACGTATGTTGGCAAACTTTTAACTAAAAAAAAAATGTCGTGGTGGCCTAGTGGGTAAAGAACCAACCTCTCAAGTATATTCGATTCCAGGTCAGGCAAGTACGAATGTAACTTTTCTAAGTTTGTATGTACTTTCTAAGTATATCTTAGACACCATGGACTGTGTTTCGGATAGCACGTTAAACTGTAGGTCCCGGCTGTTATTGAACATCCTTGGCAGTCGTTATGGCTAGTCAGAAGCCAGTTAGTCTGACAACCAGTCAGTCTTACCTAGAGGTATGTATTGGGTTGCCCAAGTAACTGGGTTCAGATAGGCATATAAGACTCTGGTACTCAGCTGCATTCGGTTAGACTGGAAGCCGATCCCAACAGAATTGGGAAAATGTTAGGCAGATGATGTTGCTTATTTCTCGCCTTATTATTTTTTAGCACCTAAACTGTGTCTAAAGTATGTGAAAGTAAGTAATTTGATTACCTACACTGGTGCGGCATTGTCGCATGTGTCTCCTGTATCTCCTGGTCTACTTGCTATAGCAAACAGTAACAAATTGCACATATGCTGGCTGTGGACTCTCGAACCGTATTTGCTAAAATATGCTTGCTCATTTTATATCAAACTGTCATCTATGCGATGCTTTCTCATTCAGTATTATATCATCTGCCGTCAAATGTATTGGTATTGGTATAGTCGCCTTACTGAAATTGTATTTCTATAATAAGTAAAAACCGACTTCCCAAAACACTCAGAAAAAAAAAATACTCTCGACTTAGCTGTAGTGCCTACAGCTGTGTTTATTTTGCCACCTCCATTTCTCATAGTTTTCATCATCGGATCATACAAATAAATATTATTAGAGTCGGTTTTTATACGACGAAGATACCCGTAAACACAATACATACGTAAATGCCTGGTCGAATCGAGAACCTTCCTTCTGGGAAGTCGGTTAAAAATGTATAAAATTGTGCTACTATCAGTAAGACTGATATTGAAACCCGAACATTGTTTGTTACACAAGCGACCCTCCCTGGCTTCGCACCGATAACAATTTAGTTGTAAAAAGGTATTTATTTTTCGAAATTCATATTTATATTTCTTTTTTATAATTAAATTTATTTTTTGAAAACATTTCTTTAGATTTTGTTTTGCTGACTTGCAATTGCAACGCTGATTGTTCACAATATTATTTTAAGTTAGTTTTTAGTTTTACTCTTAGTTTTTGTTATTATTCTTTTTTGACAAATTTATTTGTTGTCGTAGTTAGAAAACTTTCGCATGTAGGTTATGGGGTTATTCATAAGAGTATCCTCACTTTTTAGTAGACTGACGAAATTATAACAGTAAATTATGTAGCTGTTTTTGTGATGAGAACACCCAGATAAATTGATGTTTAGAATTTTCTGTCATGCAAAATTACTCTTTAGTACTCCTTATATTGTGATACACAGTTCTTAGGTAAAATAGCATGAATGTTTAACTTGATTCTGCAATAATTATGATATGATGAAACTCAACACTCTTACATGATAAAACTACTTAAAAAAAAAACGGGAACAAATATAATGACCACCATAAAATGCTTTGATACCCTTAGTTTTGTAACCAGAAATATCTACTGAACACCAGAAAAATAAAGTCTAAAAATGTAATAGTACCAGCTATTTTAGTCACGACTTCACTTTAAATTGTATTCGACCACCAAAGAAGACGGATCACAATCCATACAAAATTGCCCCACGTCCTATAACAATGTGATGTATCTCAAAAAAAAGATAAAAATCTTTAAAAAAATATGGCATACTCTCTAATTTATTTTTTTTACACCTTCATACGAAAAAAATGCTTTGAAAATTGTTCAGGCGTTATGAAAACATCGTTCATAGGACTATTTATGGACTATTTTATTAAATTATTTTTTTGTTTGATAGGGTGTACCTCACAGGTGGTCCCATAATCATCAGGTCAGGATCTGATGATGGAAACCTTGAGAAAATCGGGGCAACTTTTGAAAGTTGTAGGCATGCGCAGGTTAAAAACTTGACTATAAGGTGTATGTCTTATAACACTATGCAACAGTGAAGATTTGGAGCTGACCTGATGATGGAGACGAAAGAAGGTCGAGGGAACTCGACAACCGAATATGTAAACTATTTCGTGTTTGTTTCTTTGTCGTCTGCTATTTGTTACTATATGTGGTGATCAGTTAAACATAAGCCAAAAAAAACTAATAAAAACTAAAATTTTGTTCCAGAAAAGTACAAAACACGCCTTTAAGCACAGTTTCTACGCCCACATCGGAACACAAGCGCTCGTTACAGAAGCAACTCAGTGTCACCCCCGGAGAGCCGACCCCGAGCCAACACCGGGTGACACTGCACACCATCATCACGGAGTACCTGTATAACCAGCACTCGTTGTGCAAGAACCCCGTTGTAACCTGCCCGCAGTTCAATTTGTTCGAGTGAGTAACTTTTTGGGTGACCATTCCGAAGTAGGTATTACATATTTAATTCTCTCGGTAGAAAAGGAATCAATAACCGTCTGTCTCTATCAAGTGGCATCTCAATTTTGTCAGTAATTTAGTCACGAAAAATAGTTGTGTGTCACCCTAGGAATTTTGACAGTGAGTTACATTGCACTCTTGGTAAGAGCCTCGTTGTTAAGTGCACGCAGTTCAATCTGTTTGAGCCAGTATAGATTTGTAATAGAATTTTCCAAAAAGAGGAAATTCTAAATTCTTCGTCGTTTATGTATTGTAGTAAGAATATGAGCGAGCTAGGTCTGTCCGCTAAGACGTTTACAAATGAAATGATTGAGGTACCGCAAGATAAGGACAGTTATTTGAATGACTTTGATTGAAACCAGATATTATCACGATTATTTTGTTGCCCAGGTATCTGGGTTGAAGAGTGTAGATAGACAGTTGCTTCTTGTAAAACATTGGTACTCAGCGGCGTACGGTTAGACTGGAAGCCGACCTCTTTATAGTTGGGAAGGGCTCGGAGGATGAGGTAATATTACTTACATTTACTCGCTGGGTTATATGAACTCCCCCTTCATTGCCCATTTGTATTATTTTCTTCTTTCCTTTTCTGTTATGAATGTAAATAAATGTTTTTCCTTCCTCCCCGCAGGCCCCACAAATGTCCCTCCCCCCGCACCGGGGGCGGAGCGCTAACGGCGGGCTTCGCGTCTAACGTGTGCGGGCGCGTGGCGCGGCGCGAGCTCGGGCTGCGCTGCGGCTCGCGGCCCGACGCGCGGCTCGTGCACTCGAACTTCGCCCCCGTGCGGACGCTGAGGCTGCAAGATGATGATGCCTACTTTACGCATACTATATTTCATGTGAGTTGGAATGTTTGATTTAAGTAGTTTTACGTTTTTTTCGTAATATTTTAAATTGAAAATTGTCTAAGTTACACTGGTACTGTATGTAAAGTAGAATTTTGTAGATTTTTGAACTTGAAAAATCCAAGTTTGCTACTTAAAGTAATAAGATTTAGTGTCTACATTTTTTTGTAATAAAATGTAATAGAGAATGAAGCTTTTATGTTTTTAAATTATTCTCATTATAGTTCGGCCATTCAGAGAATGCGTTCCTGACACGTCGCGATTGAACTGACGACGTAATAACATTCATTGATTATTGATATAATAATGTTGTTTTAATGCTCCTCAATTGTTAAAACGGTAAACAACCAGCAAAAATATTTTTATCGTAACTGCAACGCCATTGCAAAGTTACGTCGTCAGTTCAATCGCGACGTGTCAGGAACGCATTCTCTGAATGGCCGAACTATAATTTACATAAATATTTTGCAAATCAACTGTTTTTTTAATATTTCGTAAGTTTCTATGAAAAAATATCTGTTTGCATTTGAGATTATTTAATTTAACCTCAGATTCTACCAAAGCGATACCCAGTGAAAATATTTTGACCAACCAAATGATTTTTTCCACTCAAAAACACCACTAATTGAGCGGAGCATAAAATGTTTAAATAACAAAATCCTATTTTTTGTTTATTAATTTCATGACTCTGTGTTGATAGAATCTGGGTATAAAACAACCCCCATATTAAAATCAAAAACCAATATTTATAAAGTCTTACAAACTTATGCATGTTTATCCATGTTGATAATCAATATAACTTCATATTACAGCCCACGCAACAACAGTTGCTCGCAGCGACATCTTCCGGCGACATCCGAATATTCAACCTGTTCAGCGGCGTCGAGGAGAACTCCTACCAAGTGCACGAGTCTTACATATATCATATGCAGGTATGTTTATCATTTATATACAAAGCTAATATAATATTGATTGAAGATTGATCATAAGCATTGCTTGGCTCGATCGGTCCGTGGGTAGATGAGGAGTTTCTCCGTTTCTCGGAAGGCCCGATAAATTGGTGGGTCCTAGCTGTCATATCAACATTTTTGACAGGCGTTACGGGTTGTCAGCAGTCAGAAGCTCAGCTCAGCTAGCTGTGCAGGACATATAGTTCACAAGCATTTGCGCAGACACAAGTGCACCCACTATTCCTTCACTCTCATAGCGCGATGGGACGACAATCCGACACCACCGGAGAGAGATCACAAGCAGGACCGACATTTACGTGCTCTCCGATGCACGGGCGTATCAATCACCAACTTCCAGGCTCCAGCCCGCTTTGTGAAAGTTTAACAAAACCCACAAAGCGATTTCGGCCCGGCCCGGGAATCGAACCCGAGACCAACGAGGCAGACGATAGCAGGCAACGAGGCTGTAGAGTGCAGTAAATAGTTTATGCCATATAACCAAATATTTTTCTATGATAGCCTAAAGCCGATTGTCGGTCACAGCCTGTTTTCAGTGTCACAGTGAGATCAGCCAGCTGAGCTGTTTTGCAGTCAAATTAAAATAAATAGTTTTGAATTTCAACATGCTAAATACTGTATATTTTTCTAGGCAAGCAGAGACGGGTTGTTATTATTAGCGTCAGCGACGACGCCGTGGCGACCGCTGTCTGCGTTATGGAATATGAAAGAATTTGAATTATTGTAAGTAGAGTATAAAATTCTAAAATTAATATTTTTGGGTTGAAAGAACCTTGTTGCTTAATTTTTTTCTATATTTCGGTGATTTAGTGCTCAGCATTCAATCTTTTGTAGGGTTTCATACCCAATGGATACAGTAGGACCCTATTACCTATTACTAAGACTTCGCGGTCCGTCTATCTCATGAATCGAGTAAGGCAGTTGAAATTATCACAGATGATGTATTTCTGTTCCCACTGTAACAACAAACAAATACTGAATAATGGAAATTCGCGATTTTTTACTATTTCTAAGGGTACAAAAAGCGACTGGTTTTTTTTCTTCAATATTTTATAACAATCATATTTATTTACTGAATACATAATACAACTATTGTATTTATGTATAACATGAACTAAATTGTTTGAAAAATTGTAAAGACCTCAAAGCAGCATTATTTTCTTAATTTCTTAAAAATGTTTACCCAATTTTTCTATCGTCCAGATTCCAACTAGACAACGAAGAATACGTGGAATTCTCCAAAATGTCTGACGAACGCATCATCGGTACCAAAGGCGAAACAGCCACAATCTTCGACACCCGCACCGGCCGCGAGCTGATGACCCTCACGCCAGCCATCAGCAACCAGTACGCCAAGAACAGGGCCACCTTCAACCCCACTGATGAACTGGTTCTCTCAGGTATATGTCATCATCTGCCTAGCTTACCCAACTATGTTGGGGTCGGCTTCTAGTCTGAATGCAGCTGAGTACCAGTGTGTTACATGGAGTGACTGCCTATCTGACTTCCTCAACCCAGTTACCCGGGCAACCCAATACTTCTTGCTTAGACTGGTGTCAGACTTTCTGGCTTCTGACTACCCGTAACGACTGCCAAGGATATTCAATGACAGCCGGGACCTACAGTTTAACAATATCCATCTAATAGTTTTAGCGTGACACATATACAGTATGTAAAGACATACTTTCGCATTTATAATATTATAATGCAATATTTTTTTTTGTTACAGACGGCGTATTATGGGACGTAAACACGGGCAAAGAAATTCATAAATTCGACAAATTAAATCAAACGCATAGCGGTGTATTCCATCCAAATGGCTTAGAGGTAAGATTATAATAATAATAGTGCGACCGATTGTCGGCCACGGCGGCTGTTCTCATATAAGGAGATCAGCCAGCTGTGCAGGACATGTTATAGTGCAGGCGCATTTGCTTGGACACAGGTGCACTCACTATTCCTTCACTCTCATAGCGTGATGGGACGACAACCCGATCCCACCGGAGAGAGATCACTAGCATTAACGATAATCCGGGCTGCTTTGTGAAAGTTACACTGCCTTTCTGACCTCCTCGACCCAGTTACCTGGGCAACCTAATACCTGTTCTCTGATTGTCATACTTTTTGGCTTCTGACTACCCGTAAATATGGTCGAAAAGTCTTGAACTGAGTGAATATATAGTATGTTTTTGTTTGCAGGTAATATCAAATACAGAAGTGTGGGATCTTAGAACATTTCATCTATTAAGAACAGTGCCTACGTTAGACAAATCAGAGGTAAGTGAAATCTTGTAATTACATTAACAATTTCCCATAAATTTACTCTCGATTTAATCACAAATTAATGAGTACATTTTAATTGTACCCATATATATTTTATGATTGTTCAATCTGTATCCCTATATGTCACTTTAATCAGTTTAGACATTTTAACAATTATTTTAACAATTACATTAAACATAAACGTTTCGTTTAGTATTTTCGATTATGAATGTTTTTAATCGTAAATCTATATATGTATAAAAGAAAGTCGTGTTAGTTACACATTTTATAACTCAAGAATGGCTCAACCGTTTAAGCTGAAAATTAGAGGGAGAAGGACGTAGGATTTTTGTCACCATCCAGAACGCATGGAAACCGCGAGCAGAAGCCAGTGTTTGAATATTTTCATTATTTCAGTGTGTGAACCCGATTCTAAAGCCGCGGTTCATTTCCCAGGCTTGACATTCTAGTACTGAGTTTTTCTATATTCTGAATTTATATTTATTTATGTATTTTAATTTTATCCTTTATATTTGTTACCAGGTACTATTCAACCCGATGTGCACAGCGCTGTACGCGGTGTGCTCGGACCAGGACTCGGAGGAGCGCAGTCAGTTCGACACCAGCTTCAAGACTCTAGACCCCTACGATTATTCTAGTATAGGTCAGTGCAAGTATATTTGCAGTTATACCCGCGGCTTCGCGTAGAGTTCGGTTATATCGCGTTTCCAAGAGAATTCTTCAAAAGTCCAGGATTAAAACTATCCTATGTTATTTCTCAAGGTCAACTGTACCAAATTTTAGTAAAATCAGTTCTGTGGTTTAGACGTGAAAGCGTAACAGACAGACGGAAAGACTGAGTTACTTTCGCATTTATAATATTAGTAGGGATTATTCTAGTATAGAAGTATTAGATGTTAACTGTTTTCCCGCAGTTTCACCCGCGTCTTAGGAGAATAAGTTTAAATATCCAGGTTAAAAGTCACCTATCATTGTACAAACTGCAATTGGTCCTATGTCAAAAACTACAAGTTTGCGTTTTGAGTAAAAAACTACATATACTGAATATGTACCTACTAGTGTTCTGTTAAATAATACATGAGGAAATATAAATGAAAATAAAACCTTGTTGTGTCTTAGTTTTCTGCGTTCAATTACCCTTTTTTAACGCATACTTGCCGATTTTGGCATAGATTTAAAGACGTTATCAAATCATCTTTATTTTCAGGCATCAATGGCCCATAGACAAATACCTTAAAACTAGCACACATATCCTCTTTGTGGTTATGTCCTCCTCCAGACTTTAGACTACAGTTTAAATCTCTTTTCTAATTATATTAACGTGAAAGTAACTCTATGGGCCTTACTACAAAAACTTTAAACCCTGTTTTACACTTGTCTAATAAAATTTTGGCTGCAAAATGAACCATATGTCAACGTCATAATTTGTCATTTTTTTAGACAAGGCATAAACTGACGTTAAAAAGTTTTTGTGGTAAGACGGTTGATGTCTGTCGCACATTTACGGAATCGATTTGAGAATATTGGTACACAGATATTTGGTTCATGTATTTTTGGCTATTTTCCAACCAATTTTTAAGAAAGTTTTAAAAGCTTGCAAAAGAAACTAATAATATTTTCTCCATTTCAACAGCCACAATAGACGTACGGAGAAACATATATGCGCTAGGTGTCTCGCGGCACGGCACACAGATCTCTCTCGTGGAGAACATGGGGGACTTCGAGGCCATACAGGAGTCCTGCGTCAAGATATACGACGTCGGACGCAAGCGAGACCATGATGACGATGCGGTGAGTCTAAATCATCCTCCGAGCCTTTTTCCCAATCATGTTGAGGTCGGCTTCCAGTCTAACCGGATTCAGCTAAGTACCAGTGCTTTACAAGAAGCGACTGCTTATCTGACCTCCTCAACCCAGTTACCCGATACCCCTTGGTTAGACTGGTGTCAGACTTACTGGCTTCTGACTACCCGTAACGACTGCCAAGGATGTTCAATGACAGCCGAGACCTACAGTTTAACGTGCCATCCGAAACACAGCCAATGGTGTCTAAGATATACTTAGAAAGTACATACAAACTTAGAAAAGTTGCATTGGTACTTGCCAAATCAAAAAGTCTAAATTTTACTATAAAACCCACTATTATAAAACGTATTGCTAAAATAGTACCAGCTTTAGTTCTAGGTTTAAATCACTGTCCCAAAAAATACAGGACTAAACCTAGAACTAAAGCCGGTACTTTTTAAGTCCACGTTTTATAGTGAGGTGGCAATACTTCAAATTAGGCTTCTTCTCTTCGTATCGAGTAAGCTGCAGGTTAATCACCTAGGCAAGCCCTGATGTCAGTTTTCTCAAATCTGGCCTCTGACGTGGAATTAACTAAGTATATCTTGGACACCAATGACTGTGTTTTGGATGGCACGTTAAACTGTAGGTCCTGGCTGTCATTGTCAAAGTCAAAGTCAAAAACGTTTATTGAAAATAGGCTAGTTTTTAGCACTTTTTCACGTCAAAAAATACATAAGGACAGCACATTTCAAATGATAGTCACAAAAAAAAAATATATTAAAAACACTTGTTGTCCACTTCAGAGCTGCCATCTCTTGCTGCCATAATCATTAATGTTATAATAAGCCTTTTTAATCAGAATATCCTTAATTTTGATTTTAAAAGAACTGTCCGTTAGTTCTAGCAAATGAACTGGGATTTGAAGAACCACATTTATATAAATACATGTTCAGCATATTAAATTTTAAAAGTGTCAGTCGGGTGCAACCTGCACTAGGAAATGTACTAGCGTAGGTTGCAGTGATTGTACAATTGCGATTTATCGCATATAATAAATGTTTATTGTAACTCTAGCTTCTGCCAGCGGTTTCACCCGCATCCCGTGGGAACTACTTCCCGTACCGGGATAAAAAGTAGCCTATAGCCTTCCTCGATAAATGGGCTATCTAACACTGAAAGAAATTTTCAAATCGGACCAGTAGTTCCTGAGATTAGCGCGTTCAAACAAACAAACAAACTCTTCAGCTTTATAATATTAGTATAGATAATAAATGTTTATGTAATATTTCAGGAGGAAGATGATGAAGAGGAGTTAGCGGGAGGCTCCGAGAATGGCTCAGACGGCTCAGACTCCAACTCTGATAATGATGATGACTGTGAGTACATAGCTATACAAGGTGTTGATTTGCATTTGTGCCATACTTCAGGAGGAGGACGTATAATACGTAAATAATCGATTGGAATTACAATAGACGGGAAATAGCTAATATGCACTGCTTTTTTTGTCATTATAATGTCGTAGTATTTTAGAAGTAATCCAATTTTATGAATGAAATTTATGAATAATCGTTGCGTATGCTTGGTTTTTGCGTTTGTGTGAGGGCGCAGCACGGTTTTAAGGCCAGTAACACACGCGCACAGGTTTTAATACGGCTAGATGACTACGGCTAAAAAAAAATTGCGTACCAATTTTTTTGTTGATTTGGGTCGAGAATCATTAGCATAATTACGTTCTTAAATATGGCACGGATGCAAATCAACAGCTTGTATACAAATCATGTTGAGTGATTATTGTGATATCACAGCGATATCATAATAACCGTTTCTGACCGGGTGCGTATAGAGGTACATGCCGCAGTCTACAAATGAAACTTTGCATAAGCATTATCTAGTTGTAGTGTTGAATGTAGAAGCTTAACTACGTATGACTGAATGTCGTCGTTCGCTCTATTGATTGGCAATTTTATTTAGTTCGCTGCAACATATACACGGTACATGTATAAAAAAAAAATGTCGATCAGTCTGGTTCTACTAATAATCTCTTAATACATATTGTAACACCCAGACCACGGCCAACAAACATGCTCATCACACACATGTCGACCGAACCGGGAATCGGATCCGGAACCTCAGGTTCGGCAGTCCGGCATGGTGACCATTGCGCCATCGAGGTCGTCAACTTAGAGATGTTTTTCCATAAAGTTGGTCAGACTATTAGTACCCAGTAAGTAATGTGTCGTTGTGTTGCAGTAGCGTCGTCCCTGCTCCGCGACGCCGTGCTGGGGCTGGACGGCGCCTCCTCCGCCTCCTCCGACCGCGACGACCGACCGCGCAGGAGACGCACCAGGCGACAGGTAGGGAGATATATGAGTGTATAGACACACAAACACAACTGATAAATAAATAACATACAGATCACACACACAAGACTCGCACAACAGACGCACAAAACACTGAATTTACATTGACATAACACACATTACACGCGAGTCACATGGACATAAGGCTCAACTCACACAGATCCACGCGTAAGCACTGAGATATAACCATGGAGAAGAAAATGAATAGCCAAGATGTCGTAACACAAAATCACATAAGAAAATAGCGTGCTGAAATGCGGTTTCGAGGACGAGGAACGTTACTGTTTTCGCCCTTATACGCCTTCTTTGGAAAAAATCTTCGACAGATGTGACAAACAAAATGAACACCACGTTAGATCATACGTAACTGAGCGTTTTGATCTCGCTACTATATTATTATGCTATTTGACCAAGAAGGCGCCTGACTGACCTGCCCTATGGCATCTCCGCTCATATTTCCTTACTCCGTGAATATAAGTCACACATCAAACACACGGAGCTCACACACTCTCACACACGGAGCTCACACACTCTCACACACGGAGCTCACACACTCTCACACACGGAGCTCGCACACTCTCACACACGGAGCTCGCACACTCTCACACACGGAGCTCACACACTCTCACACACGGAGCTCACACACTCTCACACACGGAGCTCACACACGGAGCTCACACACGGAGCTCACACCCTCACACACACACACACACACACACACACACACACACACACACACACACACACACACACACACACACACACACACACACACACACACAAAATAAATCTTACATTCTATATATTTTAAAATAGCAACTTTTTAACGTTTTTCTTTACTTTCAGGCACAAGAAGGCAACAGCAGCGACAGCGACGGCGACGGAGACGGAGACATGGACCTTGCAGACATTATCGAGTTCGAGCTCGATTGAACGCAATAAAATGTTGATCAGTTACTACGAGTTTCATTTTTAAGTAACCCCTAGCTGTTTCTAGGTATATAGCCTCCTTGGTTGCTGTGTCCAAGGCCTCGGGTTTGATTCCCGGGTTGGGCCGAAATCGCTTTGTGAGTTTTCTAAAACTTTCACGAAGCGGGGGCCCGATTCTCCTAATTTTACTTAAGCGACATACGATTCATATTCGACTGAGATCCAATCACGACTCAATTAAGATTGAAGCGTATGTGGCATTCTGCTATTTATTCTTTGAAATAAACATTTTTATCCTTTTCTATCATTTGATAATGAATCATTTTGTCTGCTAATGATTTACGATTGCAATATGATTGTAGAGCAAACTACCGTAAAGACCAAAATTGACAGACCAATCGCAAACCAATCGATTGTCGTTGGAATACGATTGGTCTTACATTAGTAGCGGAATGCCCGATATGGTTAAAACTGCTATTGTGATTCAATTTCTATTCAATTTTGACATTATTAACTTAGCAGAATCGGGCCCCTGCAGTTGCCCCCATATCAAACGCAAACAACAACAAACCCACAATAGTTCGAAAGTTTTTAATGTTCTATTATCAAAATCAAGACACACCTATGATTTTTAAGTTGAGGAACGCAGCAAATAATTTGCTCACACAAATCATATTTCATTTTTGGTTTCATTAGTTTCGCCATCTCTTATCAAATAGCAAAACAATTAAAGCTAAGTGCAATTGTAAGTTGTTTTATATTGAGAACTAATGGAGTTGTTAGACTGAGAACTCCTATATAAATATGATACCTCGAATTTTGCATATTATCGTACGACGGTATGTAAAGTCGTGGTGGCCTAGTGGGTAAAAGGACCAACCCCTCAAGTATGAGGGCGCGGGTTCGATCCCAGGTCAGGCAAGTACCAATGCAACTTTTCTAAGTTTGTACATACAAACTTAGAAAAGTCGCTAAAGAAATGGCGCTAGAAAGTAGATAGATAGATAGATAGATAGATAGATAGATATTCTTTATTAGGTACACCAATGTTACAGTAAATGTAACATTGGTGTACCTAATAAAGAATATCTATCTATCTATCTATCTATCTACTAATGTTAATGTTACATTTACTGTAACATTGGTGTACATTTCTAAGATATACTTAGAAAGTACATACTTTCTAAGTATATCTTAGACACCATTGGCTGTGTTTCGGATGGCACGTTAAACTGTAGGTCCCGGCTGTCAGTGAACATCCTTGGCAGTCGTTACGGGTAGTCAGAAGCCAGTAAGTCTGACACCAGTCTAACCAACGGGTATCGGGTTGCCTGGGTAACTGGGTTGAGGAGGTCAGATAGGCAGTCGCTTCTTGTAAAGCACTGGTACTCAGCTGAATCCGGCTAGACTGGAAGCCGACCCCAACATGATTGGGAAAAAGGCACGGAGGATGATGATCGTACGCCGGTATGATAAAGGCTATAAATTAAACTTACCCAAACTAGATGTTTTACTTCAGCTATTCGACAATAGATGGCGCTAGTAAGTCGAGAGTAAACAGGCTTTCCGTCGTACTACAAAAACTGTTTAACGCCTGTTGAACACTTTTTTAAAAAAATGACAGATTATGACGTTGAAATAAGGTCCGTTATGCAGCCACACTTTTTTAGACAAGTGTTCAACAGAGTTTTTGTAGTAAGGCTGCTTATAATTATATTAGTATCTATAACTTATATCTTAGTTTACGGCAATTCACCTTGAAAAATCAGCAAAAATCGATTTTTATCTTTTACTAGCTGATCCCGCGAACTTCGTATCGTTTAAACCTTCCCTGGACCTCTACAAACATTTTAAAACCAAAAAAAGCCAAATCGGTCCAGCCATTCTCGAGTTTTAGTCAGACTAACGAACAGCAATTCATTTTTATAGGTAAAGAAGATTCAAGCTGGTATTATAAGGAAGTCGGTAGAAAACGGATTCACAAGTTTTACTACATTAAAATCGATTTGGAAAATTGCCTAATTGAAGGCTATGATGTTTTTTTTGTCCTGGTAAGTACGTCAAGTAGCAACCGCAGAGTAAAACCGTGGCTAAATAAATAAAAGAAGAAATACGAATATTCAATGCACTTTATTATCTCATATCATAAATAGGTAATATGTTTGGGATATCACAATTTGTTTGTTCGTTATTCGCCGAAATATTTAGCTAACAACTAATCGGTACATGATTTATACAATTGTTTAGAGCACAACTTAACATCGGTTATAGAAAATAAAGTCGAGTCTATAAAGGCTATATTTTTGTGCAATATGTGGCTGCAACATTGCAAGCAATTGCAATAAATATTTAAATACATAGCAATTGAAATATTTAAACACATGACTCAGCCATAGATTGCACGGACGCCACGTCCGCCAATATTTTTGTAATGCCCAGGCAATTATTCTGTTGCAGCCACAAATTGCAAAAAAATGAAGCCCGTTTAGACGCACATGACAGAGCAGTGGGGATTTTCTTTTGTTTATTACGATGTTAATGCTCACAATAAAAAAGATTTTAATGTATTTGTAGCAGAAATAGGTAGGTAAATAAAACATAAGTCAATCTTCTGATTCAAAACTTCTCAATAATAACATTAATGCATTTTTAAGCACGTTTTACTGATAAATTCTTAAGAAACTTTAAATTCTAGTGGAAGCTGACCATTGACGCTATTGCTAAAGACTGCCAAAAGAATATTAGGTAGGTACAAACCGATGGATTAGGGTTTTGAGAAGTTTGAAATCAGAGATATCTCAGATCAAATATATCAGAGATATAAAATAAATATTGAGTGGGAACGAATCAGTATTATTTTCATAGTTTTATATACAGTTATAGACTAGTAGACTCCAATACAATGGCACTTAATTCACGAAGTCTTTACAATTTATTGTTACGATTATATTTTAGAAAAATAAGCCTCAACGCCTGTTTCTACTCTTTCCATGCTCGAGAAAACGAGAACCTAGGTAATATAAATATATCTACATTTTAAATTCTAGCTGCCTACTGCAACTGCCGACCGCACATGCCTCGACTGCATGAAGTCGGCCGCAGCTGCACTAGGTACTGGTTTGTATGTACATGAAACCGTTGTGGATCGAAGCGGCAGCAGTACCTAAGTGTAAGTTAGTTATACGATAGTTAATGCTATCTGTCAGATAAAGGCTGCTTATAATTTCTATCGTATGTTGCAATCGGAGACCTTTGAAATCAACAGTTGATAAGTTTATCTATAAAAAAATAATAATAATGTTTATTGTGAAAAAAGCAACTTTACATTGTGGTAGTTACCGTTGCGCTACAAACTAAGCACAGCTTGTATCTTGTGGCTCTGGTAAGTTGGTTATATGTCAAATAAGTTATTGGTATGCTATCAGAGACTTTATCAGTAACCAGTGAAACTGTCTATGAAAGTCGTGGCGTAGATTAAAAGCCCATGCATTAATATTAAATAGATTTCAAATCATAAGTGCTGAATTTTAAAATCTATTTCACATGGCAGGAAAGAGTAGATACCATAAACAATTAGATACATAAATAAGAACTACTTGCTATTATTGTCTATTCTCTGATATAGTCATCGTTTGAGTTACCAATCGATACCTACTTATACGTATTTTATCTACAGTAGGTAGCTAAAGATTTTATACGTAGGTAAGTCATAGTTCAAGAAATATATAAAATAATCCGAATAATATTTTTCAAATCTGAAAACTAATATTAAAAAAAAAACAGACAGCTTAAGAACCTAATGCTTTAAAAATATCGAATTAAAAAAAACGCAATAAAATAATCTATTCGCGAGGTAAAAATAACTTAATTCATGAACGGATCTATTTCATTTATAAAAAGATTTTTTTTAATAACCGCGATTTCAAAGTTCAATGACCTCGGTAAAATTCAATCTCTAATCGAAAAACAACGGGTAGATAGATCGGTTATACAGGAATGAATTTTAAGCAGTGCGCAAAAAAACTGGTGGTCCAGAATCGTTAACAGAACGTATCTGCATCATCAGTAAAAAAATTTTTTTCATTCTTTTGTCCGCCCTAAAATCAGCAAAATATGGATACCAACTATTCTTACGCGCACCGAGCGGAGCTCCGTCAGTAAACCGGTTTCGCGTTGCCGCCGTGCATACTATGACGACTGTGACCGTACTATCGGTTACAAAATAAACATCTTTCGATATCAATAAATTTTCTTTTTTGTACTAAAACACTACAAAATAAAAATATACGTATCTATAAAACTTATTTAACTGTAAGTTGACAAAGTTTGCACACTGGATAAAATTCATTCCTGTAGAAATCTACCAGTACTTAAACATTCTCAATGTAAAATTATCTTGTTTGTGGATGCGTCACTCGGGGCGTCGCCAAAAAGGCGGGAACATGGCCGCCACGCCTTGAGTTAAATGACGTATCTTTAGCTCTTTTTATAGCGAGAAAGATAATAATTCTGTTGTATTTTTTGTATACTGCACTTTTAAATACTTTTGAGTATATTTTTGTATTTTATTTAAGTATAGAAGAAAGTAAATACAAAAAGAAATGAGTTACCACATCTTAGGAAAATAAAAATAAAAAACAAATGGCTGCCGAATAAATCAAGGAATTGTTATTTCCGAAATTATTTTTTATAAATATTATATTATTATCTTACAAGCAATATCTTATATCTAATTTATTTTATACTTTATTTACAATATATTACAGAACGTCAGATTTTCGTTATCCTTACACTATACAGTTACAAGTAACCGTTACGGAAATAACGGTTATAAATAACGTTATCTAATAACTAGTAGAGAATCACTTCTATATTATTATTTTCCCTGAATAAATGTAATTGCAGTCTTAAAAATCAATTTAAATATTTCAAATTTAAATACAAACAGAAAACTTTGGATTAATTCCAAGAGATCACAATTAAAATTAAATATACCGATTCAAATTCCATTAAACATTTCCATTTACAAAAAAAAAAACGTTATTTTACCTTATGTTTGTAACTTTCAAGTCGAAAATCTTAGACTACTTTATATTTTAGGGTTTTTATTTACATGTATCACTCAACTATTTGTCAATGAACAAATTCGTTCACCCCCCCTCCGTGGTGGTGAAATTGTTGCGTGTTGTCCACTATCACACTCGTATAACTTCCTTCTTGTACCGCCGGACTGGGGGTTAACTTACCAAAATTATTGGCAAAATTCTCCACGGGCCTCCCATTCTGATTCTGATTATGCCCCCCGTAAAAAGATATTAAATTCGTATAGTTATACTGGTTTGGTATTTCCGAGCCTTCTATAGAGCTACAAGATGACGAACTCGCAGAAAACGGACGTTGATTTTGGGGATAACTGACGTAGTTAGGTAGAATTTCGTTCGTATCTGTGTAGTTTTCGTAGAATATTTCTTGGTATGACCCGTTTTGTTGGTGGTATTCCTCTTGAGCCTCGTAGGGGGGTATTAGGGGGATGTACTCGGGGTAATTGTACCCCCCACTAGAGTCGCTGTACTCGCTCTCGTTAGGGACAGGGTTGATCTTCTCGGTGTGTCGTATGTGGGGCATCTGTGGGGATGTGGTGGTGGTGGGGATGTGGGATGGCGTGGGGCACTCGGTGTTCATGTGTTTCGGAGCTCCCTGGCTGATGTTTAGGATTTGGTGTTTTTCTTCGATGTCACTGTAAGGAAATGTTGATGTTAGTGGGTTCATAAGGCTCCTAAAGAGGGGGTATGAAAGATTGATTTGAAAATTACTAATGACTTGAGAGGCTGTTACGATGATTTTTGCTGAGATTTGCCATGTTCAACAGTTAACACAGCCGAACCGGGAGTCGAACAAACAATATATATATTCAAGATTGTTATACCAAAAATTCTGCTACAGTTAATACCTAATAGAATAAGTTACATGAAGTAAACCCTCAGGATTACGGTATCTTGATGCAAATGCTTCCTATGTGCCAGGACGGCATCATCATCTCCCGAGTATTTGCCAAACTATGTATTAACTGAGTAACTTAGATGGCATAACTTTTATAAAACACCCTTTTATTGATTTATACTTGTATGGATAAAGGTAACTCACCTAAGCACATAATTAACAGACACGATGCAATGCGGCCTTGAAGACCGGGAGTTGTGCACAATGGTGGCGTAGCTCTGCATCCACACCCAGCCACCGCTCTTGGTGAGGAAGCGGTAGTAGCGAGATGTTACTTGGCCTTTGGTTAATACTGTAATAGAGAGTGGATGTTAATGTGTGAAGTGAATGTGAGTGAAATTAAGATTTGGGACTTGTAGACCCTGGTGTGATTTATGCCGATGATGGATCCTGTTAGTTTCAGAAGTCATTTTATTTTTTGGCTTTTTATTTAATGAGATTTTTTAACTAAGACTTGCTCACTCAGTAAATGTTATGGATATTATTGTGATCTGAATATATTTTTTGGAATAGGTGCATTCAATTCATTCCGATATGTATATCCTTTAGATTGAACCAGCAATTTAACCAAGCTAAACCTCTGTCTTTGAAGTGAGTTTTCGCTAGTGTAATAAGTAGAAATCGAAAACAATACTTCAAGATCCCCGGTTCAACCCTTAGCCATCCGTATACTTATAATTAGATAGAGAGAAAATGAAATCTGATGAGAGCTCATAATCTACTATAAGCAAAATTTTACAAAAATAACCCCAAAAGCAATTTTTTACAAAAATTAAGGGGTCATTACGTATTACTACATACCATTTCTTCGTCAGCCTTTGCCTGAAGAAGAAATGCTACACCAACCTTCTCAAATTCCCAACAATTCGAAGTATTAATACTCACGTGTACAATGCGAGTGCCTCATGTGCAGCACATCGGTGCCGTGGATGTAGTGGTACAGCGTCTTCTCGATCAGGTCCTGAGGCTCGTAGCCCGTCAGTGACGCCACCCTGGAAGTAACGGTGTGACTGTTAGTGAGAACGTCTTGTAAGAGTTTGTTTGGGCTGTTGAATGGGTAGCCGTGAAAAAGTAGGGAAGGTGGTCACAATAATTAACAGTGCCTGGCTGGAAAACATAGTTATTTGATTGATTGGAACCTCTTCTTTTAGCTAGATACTAAAGTCGAGGAATTAGTATTGACCTATGGTAGACCAACTACAATTGAAGGGAAGATATTGTAGGATGTAGGATACTGAAGTTTTTGTAGGATTTGTGTTGTCGGTAAGTAAGGTCAGTCTCAAGTCTCGAAAGTGTATAATACCCGACCTCCAAAAAGTGTTGTATCGTTCTCTAAATCTTACTTTACAATAAACTGTAAGAATCGGACGGTGATACAACACTTACAATTTTAAACATTACAATTCAAATTAAAAACCAATAAAAAAAAAACCAATCCAATAACGCAACCTTGTTAGTTTATTCACTTAAACAAAAAAAAAAACCGTCTGCTATCAATCTCGTTATACGACCCCTATTGCTTCCCCTCTAATTAGTCAACCCTTAAAACTGGAGTACCGAGGGTCGGTCCCTTTCAGCATTGGTTTTCTCCTCAGTGTTAACCGTCGGAAGTGTCACGGGATATACTTTTTGCGCGTCAAACAGTTTTTACGCATGGCAAACAATACGCTTGCTTGTTGATTTTGAGTGTTTTCGAAAAAAAACTTGATTGGTTTTTGTTTGAGGATCGATTGGCTGGAAATGGTGGTTTGATACCAGGTTGCTATGGAAGAACGAAATCGTTTTGCTTATGGCAAGTAGTTTTTTCTAAAGTCACCGATATACCCTACCGGATTATAGCAAGTTCAAGTGGCAATGGGCAGGCCATATAGCTCGCAGAGCGGATGGCCGATGGGGTCGAAAAGTGCTGGAGTGGAGACCACGGAATAGACTAGTAAGCGCAGCGTAAGACGTCCACCAACAAGGTGGACAGAAGACCTTATAAAGGTCGCCAGAAGACGCTGGATGCAGGTCGCCTCCAACAGGTATCCGTGGAGATCTAAGGGGGAGGCCTATGTTCAGCAGTGGACGTCCTATGGCTGAGATGATGATGATGATAATGAAGTAGTTTTTTATATTAACTACTAAAATTAACACTACGTAAACAATCCAATAGTTTGTAAGATTAGTGTGTTCAAATAAATTCTTCAGCTTTACAATATTAGTATAGATAAAATACTTGTACAAATTGTGTAACAGATGAAATGTGATTAACGTTATCACTTCAAATGTTTAAATAAACAAAATAATCACAGAAAGGATTTTACAAGACAATATCAGGCTTCTAAAAGATACAAATAATGTAAGCAATCGGTTTTAAACATTAACATAGTTTTACAGAAAAACGATAACGGTTGTGAGGGTAACTCAAATAACGTTATATAAATAACGTAATAATTAAACATGATACTGTAACTGTTATCTATCTTTATGGAATAACGTTACAACAAAAAGAACAATATTGTCTTTGAAAATATTTTTATGAAAAACGTTTTTCTTTATGTTATATTAGATTATAAACCTAAAGACTTTTTTTTATTTATAAACTAAACTCTTGAATGATTTAGAAAATTATATCAGTGTTAGATAGCCCATTTATCGAGGAAGGCTATAGAAAAAAAAACCGGCCAAGTGCAAGTCGGAATCGCGCACGAAGGGTTCCGTACCATTATTTATAAAACGGACAAAAAAATCACGATTGTTGTATGGGCCCCCAAAAATATTTATTTTATTCTAGTTTTCAGTATTTGTTGTTATAGCGGCAACAAAAAATTAAATTATAAATTTTAAAAAACCCCCGACCAAAAAAAAGTACGCAATTAGTATGACAAAAGGTTAAAAACGCTAAACCCTATAAAAAGCAAAAAATAACTTTTAACACTACGTAAGTACCAACTAAAGCATGTCAGACTAAACTAAATTTTATCGTGTCGGGGGACCGCTCTAATTTATTAGCCTAACGTTAGAAGTAATTAAGTATATACTACTTATAACTGTGTATATAATTTTGTTTTATACGAATGTTGTAATTAGGTAGGTATCATTTGGTTTATGTAAGTATTTTTGAAGGTAAAAAGCGGTCCCCCGACACGTCAAAATTTAGTTTAGTCTGACATGCTTTAGTTGGTACTTACGTAGTGTTAAAAGTTACCCACCCAAAACAAAAATGTGAAAGACTGCCAAGTTCGATAATATGGGAATGCTTCGCCTATAAAAGAAGTGAGATCTGAATAAGTACCAAGTTCCATACACATACCTCAGTTAAAAATAGTTACTTTTTAATGATGTTACTTGGAAAGTTTTCATACACCTTGTTATAAACCTACTAAACGCAATGAATCAAGTATTTAATTTTCTATTAAAACTTGCCAAGTAACATCATTAAAAAGTAACTATTTTTAACTGAGGTATGTGTATGGAACTTGGTACTTATTCAGATCTCACTTCTTTTATAGGCGAAGCATTCTCATATTATCGAACTTGGCAGTCTTTCACATTTTTGTTTTGGGTGGGATTTCATTAATTTTTGTAAGGTTGTTTATTTTATTTTTTTCTTATGATGAAGTTAGTTAAAGGAATGTCGCATTTATACTATCTTTTAGATTTTTTAATATGCACTATGTTTCTTACAAAGAAATGAACTAGATTAACTAAATGGACTAGATTTACCAACTGACTGACATGACATGTTATCATATATTATGTTCGTGGATCAAAGTTACACATTCGTTATTTTCGAAAGTGATTCACACTTGGCCGTTTTCAGATTTTTATTTTACTTCTAACTACACTATTTTACTTCTAACTAAACTAAATACAAACCATTCGAAGATATATTATATAAATATAGATAAATTTAGTTCGTTTTAGTTCCTTAGGGGTATAAATTTACACCGGGTATAAAACACCTTCATTATTTTGAAACCGACTCACACTTGGCCATTTTCAGATTTTTCCCTTTACCTTGACATAAAGACCTACCTCCATGCCAAATTTCAAGTCAATACGACCATTGGAAGTGGTCTAGGTTTTTGATGAGTGAGTCAGTGAATCAGTCAGTCAGTGAGTGTATAGTAAAATAATAGCGATTTTCTGACGTCAATATCTGAAGACCTACAATAGGTATATTAATGAAATTTTGTATTTTAGATAAGTGAGGGGGTCTCAATAGATACTAGAAATTTGATATGCGTAAATAAAATAGATTTTGAGTTACAGGGGGGTCGAATTTGGCCCGAAATGGTTCGTGTAATATAACCCACGGCCGGTGAGTCGCTATTTTTGCTCGAACTTGGCGGACACACTGCCGTGTGTCTAGATTTTTTGCTTTTTATAGGGTTTAGCGTTTTTAACCTTTTGTCATACTAATTGCGTACTTTTTTTGGGTCGGGGGTTTTTTTAAATTTATAATTTAATTTTATTTCATGCTTTTTGAAGGAGCTCCTTAATTTTTTCTTCTTTCAATTAATTTCTTTTATTTTAAGATGGGGTCGCTCTATGCAATCTCGGACAAAGGATGCTGTTTAACAATCCTCATAACATACTGGCTCTGGGAGAATTGCACAGATTGAGGAAACATAAACCTTTGGTCATTCTAGATTTTCAGCGAAGATATAAATCGGTTTATCCGTTTCATTCCGGCATTCCAGGGTTTCATCCGCCACATCCCATTTCCAGTATCAGGTTCTCGTCAATTGAAGAGAACTAGTCAAGACAAATTCAACGAACCCAAACTCGATGGGTTTACTGAAAGGCAGTTCAGGGTTACGTCTCCTACCTTCGTGCCCTAACAGCAGACCAGCTCGGTGGTTCCAGAAGACATTAGTGTTTCAAATTTCAGATCCCACACATGCTTGCAAGTAAACTGACCGTGTAACATTCTTCTCACACCTAACAAACGAGCTGATGACCTTGAAGACCTGAACCGATTTCCACCAAACATAGCTAAGAACACTCCCGAATGACACTCCTTTTAAACAAAAAAAAACCGCATTACAATCGGATCATCCGTTTGGGAGCTACGATGCCACATACACACACACACACACACATACACACACACACACAGACACGTCAAACTTATAACACCCCGTCGTTTTTGCATCGGGGGTTAAAAATACATCATCTGTGAAAATTTCAGCTCTCTAACTATCACGTTCATGAGAGACAGACGGACGGACGGACAGACGGACGGACAGAGGAGCCAAAACAATAGGGTCCCGTTTACCCTTTGGGTACGGAACCCTAAATACTTTTAATTTTGAGACGAGGACGAATTCTTGGGTAAATTTAAATTTAGTTCTTACTTTAAAATAATTTACGGTTTGTTTTTAACAATAAATAATACAATCCCGCGATATTAAGAGTAGTTTAAGCATCTAGTAAAAAAACTTAAGTAGTAGTAGTTTTAGTTTTTTTTTACAGATTTTTTATGATCACGCCGGAAAATCCACTAGTATGAAAACGCTCTAACGACCATATAGACCAATTTTTTTATAGGATATAGTGTGTTCTAACGTTAACAGTTTTTTATCACTTAATTGATCATTGTTTGCGACCGGATATCCGATACTTTGGCGGCAATTAATACTAAGGGTGACAGCGGGTGACAATTACACCCCCACTTCAGAGCTTTGTTTTAACCCCTCGGCTTTTGGGGTGGGATTTTTTTGGATCGAGAATTTTTTTAAGAGTGTTAGGTATGTGAAAATTTAATTATACTTAGAACCTAATATGGCAGGCTTCCCCCGTACACTACGATTTTTTTGTGTAAAATATTATTTTTATAATCGGAGTGTCGTAGAAAAATTCAACTTTCCATAAACTATTTGAAAAAAAAAATTAACCGACATCAACAATATATTTATGTACCTCAGCCTTCGCCTAAGTCAGCCAAAAACTATGCTGAAAACTGAGAACCTCCGTTTTTTGAAGTCGGTAAAAAAAATTACCGATCCCTATACCTACCGAATGCTATCGACAGAACTCACGTGATCTTTTAACACGTTCGCGGACAGAACGAGACTAAACGTCATCATTCGAAATGTTGATATGGCACAACGTACAATGACGTCCAAATAACTTTTTGACTTTACAACAGAACGTTCATTTCCGATGAACGTTCAAGTTAAAGTCCTATTGAATGTATCTTGTGTCACAACATGTAAAATACCCGAAGCTGTACTGTCACGTAGAGTGAGTTTTAAACTATTTCAAATAAGTTCCGATGACGGCGGTAACGGTACCCACACACGCACAAGGCGCAACGTGTATACACGTCCCGCGCGCATACCGCGCTCGGTTGTGTCATGATGTCTTTAAAAAATATATTTTCATGGGACGCTACGTACATACACGTCGTATAATTTGTATGGACATTTACTGTCATTTTGGTAAACAATCTCAAGTTGTAGCGTCCGCGAAAGTGTTAAACAATCATAAAAAATCATATAAGGTAAAAAAAATAAAAAATCGTCAAGCAAACCCAAACATATTAGCTAGTTACAAAAATAATCGACACAGCGAACTCCACATTTCGCTGACTGCCGCGGAAGCGATCCGACAATCGCGCACTCAAGCACGTATGCCTTACCAACTTATATTTGCAGACAAAAGTCAGCCAACGTAAGCGAAATTAGATTTTGTTGCTAAGACATAAGGGTCACAAATTTTTTTTGGAAGTATAGAACGTGGTCGATTTTTTTTTGTTTGTTCTGTTGGTTTTTGTGGGTGTGGAGGAATTTGGATTTTATGTAATTGTAATAGGAGTTATTGTTCATATTGTGGACTGCTTTTATGAATCTGTATTATTTTAATTCGGGATTTTTTGGGAATTAATTTAAACTAAAATGTACCTTAATTATTAGTACTTTGGGTAATTTTTTAAGGAAATTAACTTCAAAGCTCGTAGTAAACAATGAACTGTGGATATGTTTTTTGATCGGAGATTGAATTTTGACATTAGCTTCATGTAAATTATGTCAAACTATCTCTTATCGAGAAACAACGAATGGATTGGTTATTGAAATCCGTAGAAAATGACTTTAAAAAATCCTAAGTATCTTCCATCAAGTTTGTCAACCTATTTGTAAGTAAGTGTTCACATATTGTAAACGTACGTGACTCATGCCATGACAATCTTACAAAAAAGGTAGCAGACCTTCATAGATTAGCGATTCATCATAATCTGTCCAAATATGCTATCTATAGTGTTGCATTACAACATCTGTGGCCCAGGTGGCAATGTTTTGCTATTCTATCTCCTTATAAGTCTGGGCGCCTGGTACTTGAAAGGTATTGCCTGTAGTACGTTTGACGGATTTCCTAGGAATATAAGTCAGATCTTCCTCTTTTTTCAGCATGGTTTAGTACAGAAAGAATGAATCAGTTAATAGGCATTTTAAATAGGTACCTTTTTTTCAGTTTTGCCGTTCAATATTTTTGTGAATATGGGTGCCTGGTACTCAGAAGGCATGCCTGTACAATATTTGAAGGATTTCCTAGGAATATAAGTCAGATTTTTGGGGTTAAGAAGAAAAATTATGAGAAAACTAGTCAACCGATTTACATTTTTGGTAGTTTCTATATTTAGCCAGGTGCGGGAAGTAGTTGCCTCTAAAAGTGGCTAGAACATCTATTTTGGAAAATATATTCGCGTAATGTTTTTATACCTACCTATTATCTAATTTGCAAACTTAATAACGCCTAGCACCGTCATCGACATAAAAGGGTATTATTGTTATATTAAATTATATTTTTTATCTTCCCAAATAATTATATTGATACTCTAGCCTAATTTACATAGGTACTACAAGCTGAACACTCCTCTAATTTCCCTCTATCGACAAATATCGGCATACCTCGGTACAGCACAAAATTTTCCCATATTCCCAGATGGGCATGGAAATAAGCCAGCAATAATTAATAGTAGAAAATAACCACGAGCGATATGGTCGGCAATGCACGCGCTTCTTAGAACTTGGCCGTAACTTGTATTTGCAACGAACAATGCAGGGCTTGACGCGTTTTCCAATGGTGTCGACACAACGCGGTGTTGTGGTGTCGATATAGCGATCCGTGTCGAAATACTTTCGGAATGTGGATAGGTGCTGAGATGAGAGAAAGTCATTTGTACAATGTGGACCGAAATCCAGTACTGTTTGAAGGTCAGTTATCACAAAATCAGCCGCCCGTCATTAGGAAGAAAATGGTCTAAGGATCTCCCCAGCAAGTTATACAAATACAATGTAAGTGTCATGAGATAAATGATTCACTTTAGATATGTGTGTGGATATAATATATGTGGATAATACACACGAAATTACTTTGTTACAACATGTAATTAGTAGGAGTTTAAACTGAACTGAAAACGTTGATGCAGTCGATATAGAAATCATACTAAATTCTACACATAAGAAATTAACATGTACTCTAAGTGAAAATCGTACTTAAGTGAAAATTTTTCAGTTTAATTTTCACGCCGTCCTACAAATATTTCAATACTTTAGAAATAGCACATTTATTCCTATTTAATTCGACATGAATTGTTACGGCGGACTGTGTCTAAACGCCGCGTAAGTCTCAATGGGCAATGAACAAGGCCAAGGCGATGTGTGTTTTCCATTAGTGACGACATTTTCATGATAAGATGGTCTTATACTTGCGACTGACGCTTTTCGTTATAGAAGTCCTTGTCAATGATATGGGGACTAGATTTCGTGTATCTCGAGTAACATTTTAACAATATATTCTCAAAAAGGAGGATTTTTTAGGTATTTTCACTGATTATGACTCACGAATCTACTGACGTCTTAAGGGATCAAATAATTTATAGTGAATCTGTACCTATACCTACTGTGTCCGAATAAACGCCGCCGCATTTCTAGTAGTAGAGCTATCGACACAAATCACTTCCAATTTTCAACTTTCGACCCACGGAACCGTGTCGCTTACAATGGACAAGCGCAGTGGCCTCAAGTTGAACATTTATTAGTTCACGCCAATCAGGGACGCGTAAACCTTAGCCAACAATGCATTTTAGTTGTTCGGGGAAACGCGCCCTCGGCCAAGACTTACCGGGATTTGTTTACATGGAACTTAGTCTAAATAACTTAGGTAAAAAGAAAAATATATGATTAGAATTTGGTGTCAAAACTATGCTAGCATTTTACCTGAGTGCGCAAAGTTAATTGTACCCAAAGAACGCGTGTGAGGCTATTGGTAAGTCACCTATACCTTCCTGATACAATTAATAAAAATTTAATGTATGTTATTATACATATACCTAGACCTTCCTTCCCCTTTAATTACTCTATAAATACATTAAAAAAAAACCGCTTGAAAATGTTGGTTGCGTAGTTTTGAAGATTTAAGCGTACAAAGGGACATAGGAACAGAAAAAGCGAATTTGTTTTATACTATAATATTTCGTTTCGATTAATTGTCATCGGTACCACATAGTAGTGTTGCATCAATATCGACAACACATATCGATACCAGCACGTCGCGACGGCTGTGAAATCGTTTGGCGTCGCACCGTCACGGCTCTCCGCTGATTTTATTAACTCGCATCAAATTGTTTATTGTACCTATTGTGTGAGTTTTATGGATTTTTATTTATCGATGTCGATATTGTTTGTGTTGCGTTTCACAGCACTAGGTTTTGATTTATTGTGTAAGATAGAGATACGTCGCACCTCTTTGTCAATTAGGCCTATAGATGGGTAGATAAGTGAATATAGGGTTTTACATTGTAAGACATTTTGTGAAATTACATTTAATACTTTTATTTCAGCTCAATACCTTCGGTTTACCTACTCTGAAAACTCAGAACCAAACAAAGTTAGGGGAAATGGACCTTTTATTTTCAAAGGGCTAGTAGATAACATGGAAACTGTTTTAAGTGCCTCTATGAATTTAATTACGTAGATTATTAATTATGTAGCTTGATTCAAGAAATATTTGCGAATTTATTGGGAATATTAAATAACCAGGATTTGAAAGAATTTATGATAAAGCAATTTAAAGATGTAGTCTAAAAAAATATAGTCAAACATATTTTTAAAGGAAGGAAGATTGAAGTTAATAAAATAATAGACTTTCAGCAGATCTATAAGGTAATATACTATTGTACGTAAAAAAATTACCCCAATAACTTTTCTTTACAGTTAAAAATTTCAAGAACATCATCAGACTCCATTCAGTTCCTGTAGCCTGACTTACTGAAAGACATGGAGAGAAGTAGGCCTAACATGACCTATTTTGACTATCAACTAGAAACCTATATTTAAAAATACTCCACAAACCTGGCATCCAAGAAAATCAGCCTCATATCCAAGGAAGCTCTGAACATGAACATATTAGAATGTAGCTTGAGCTCGGTGACAGCTGACGGCGGTAAGGAGTGCCCCACTGCTATCAGGCCCAGTGGTGCCGAGCCTTCGCCGAAGCGTCGCGCGCGGAGGTACCCAGAACAATGTATAACCTGCAATCGATGACATCGGTGAGATGGGAACGGGGTAACAACATTATGATCATCATTTCCCGAAACTTTTCCAACGTGTTGGGTTCGGCTTCCAGTCTTATCGGAGGCAGCTGAGTACTGGAGTTCTACATGGAGCGATTACCTATCTGACATTTTTCAACCAGTTATTAGGGCAACCCCATAACCCTCGGTAAGACTGGTGTCATAGTTGGATATATGAACATATTTTTGTGTTTCGTAAGGCACGATAAAATGATTAGTCCCAGCTGTCATTTGAAATCTTTGATTGTTAATACGAGTAGACGCCAGAAAGTCTGACAACCAGTCTTACTAAGAGGTATCGTGTTGCCCGAGTAACTGGGATGAGAGGATCAGATAGGCAGATGCTCATTGTGTCACACTGGTACCTAAGTTGCGTCTGGTAAAACTAAAAGCTGACCCCAACATAGTTGGGAAAAGTTTAGGCAGATGATGACTAAGTACATTACACGTGTATTCGATGTTATAATAAAGTTTCATGTTCAATGTTTCTTTTTTTTCAAAAATATTACAATGTGCCAAAATAATCACGGCAATTGGCCCAAACATAACTGTTGGCGATTGTACCATAGCACCCTAAAATCCCCTCGATTAACAGTAAATCCCAGCACAGTTAACCCTAACCCACCCCATGTTTTTGTACTAAATCCCCCATTCCGTATGTTGTATGGTACAAAAGCCCCCTTAGAGATACGCGTGGCCCTATTGTTTTAAAGATTTCATGCAAATGGTCTTGTAAAACAAATAAAACGTTGAGCAATCTTTGTCAAGCTTTATTCACTTAATAGTGATGGGAAATTATCGATATTATGTGATTTTTACATAATTACATTTGCATATTATTTGCTTCACTTGTAACTATCTATGTATGAAAATCTTGGAATCTTCATTTGACCTACTTCCCGGTCTTCGATTAGGATGAAATTTTGCACACGCTCTGAGTTCTGCTCTTTATGATCTGTGCCTTTTCCTATTTCAATTTTTCTTTTTATACTGTGGCTATTTACAATACATATTTACAATAAATATCAAAAACTATCCTAGTAAAACAAACAACTAAAAAGCGTCAAAAAATTCGTCCCCATCGCTGTCAACTGGGAGCGTGCCCAAGAGGCTGGCACCATTACCTCGTTGGATCGCCATGCTGATTCTTTGTCCGAGGTAATAGCCAGCCTTCTGGTCACGCGAAGCGTCAACCAGCCGCCTAGAGAGATCTTTAAATAGAATGTGGGCATTCGGACCCCACGACCCGAGGGTTTCAACCCCAAACGGTTCGAAAATATAGTTTCCGACAAGGCCACTATATTTCCGCCGCTTGAGGTTCTCCGCAGCCGCAGCGGCAGCAGCAGCACAGCACGCAGAACTTGGAAGGTGTGATGGCGCAAGAGTATCGACACAGGTTGCGTCCCATACTAAAGGCCTACCCATCTTCCAAGGGAATAACGACATGCCGTCTGGTCTCTTACCGTCGTCGCGTGCCAAGCCGTTTGGTTCTAATACAGCTGGTACCCCGACGGCAACAAGAGCCCGACGTATAATGTGATTGATGTTTGCATGCCGCGCAATACGGCCCGCACTACGGCTGCACGACAGGCCGTGGTGTCCGAGGCTGGTGACAGCCTCACCACAGTGGCAGCGATGAGGGGAGCAGCACGGTGCTCCTTTACGTAAACAGGTAGCGAGGCGGAAAGTTGTATCGTCAAACATGGTGCCAATGTTTGACGACGGTAGTGACTGAAGCCAAAGCCCCGACTTCCATCTACCCACAGCCAATAGGCGCGCTCGCTCCGCAGGAGTAATTGCCGTTTCTATTAAACTATTCCGGGTTACTCTGCAGAGCGGCTCATCCCACTGTCTTTGGGAAGACGGGTTGCTGGGTAAATTTTCGTTCGGGCAAGTAATTTTCCATGCATCCATAGCCTCAGCTAAATACGGCACCTCGAAATCAGCCAGTGTTGGAGTAAGAATATTCCTGGCTAATTTCTCAGTGCCGTGAACCGAGGATATGAATGCCGGTAAACTAATACTGGTAATTTTGCGGACGCCGAGACCTCCCATGAGAATGGAGCTGAGGGTATGGCGGATCTCGGGAGGAGTCACGGCGCCCTTACGTACCGCATGACGCAGGTCCTCATCGGACACGGTTGTTTCGGGAGGTACCTGCACCGCATCGGTCGTGAGGAGGCGCCCGGGTGTCACCATTGTGCGGACAGCCCCGAGGACACGGTGGACCACACAGTCCAGGTGTGCCCCGCATGGGAGGGGCACCGCCGGGTCCTCGTCGAGGCTTTGGGCGGCGGCGACCTCTCGCGTCCGGCCCTGGTTCAGGCCATGGTCCGGGGCGAGAGGGAATGGGATGCCGTCGCCTCCTTCTGCGAAGCGGTCATGCTCGAGAAGGAGGAGGCGGAACGCCAGAGAGTTCGCACCTCTCATCCCGGCCGCCGCGCTGGACCAGGTAGACACCATAGGCGCCGGGTGTCGCGAGATGACTCCCGGCCACCGTAGGCGTGGGTCTGTGGGCGGTGAGTTCGGGTGGCTCATCGTCCCTCTGTCTGCTTAGACGACAGACCCGTGTCGCCTGCGCGCGTTGTTCCACGCGCTCCTCAAAGAGATGTCAGCAACCCCAGCGGGGCCCAGAAGGGCCAAGGCCTGCCGGGGCTGCGGGTTGTTCGAAAGAGATACCGCGGCCCTGGTACATAAAAGGCCTATGACGGAACACGACGGTTTTTAGTCAGTAAGAGTCTGACACTCCCTCACCGCTGCTAACCCACAGCGGAAGGGGTCATTTGATGATTTTTAAAGTCGGAAAAAAAAAGGGTATGGCGGATAATTTTATCAATTGGGTCTTAAAGGTGGCTATGTTTAAAGAGATGAGAAGAACGGAGGTAATATGTAAATTTAAGACCAAAACAGCAGTGTTGAATATTGTGGCTATAAAATATTTTTTCTTTCTTAGGACGTTTTTTTGTTCAGTGAATAATTGAATTACAGTTATAGTCGTAATGGAAATAAATAAATACCTTATATCCAGATGTTGTGAGTCCAGCGTTTCTCTTGGCGAGCACACATTTCATCCTGATGAAGAATGCTCTCTCACACTCGATGTCCACTGTGGGGCCCCACGTGCCGCCCACTGGGTACCTGGCAAAGTTGACGCAATTATTAAAAGCCTAAAACATGTCTTATTAGTACTCTCGACTTACAAGAATCTAAAAAATATCTCGTAATAATCTGTCACCAGTCTTACTAACTTAGGATCTATACCCCTTTTGCCCAGGTAACTGGGTTGAGGTGGTCAGATAGGAAGTCGCTTCATGTAAAATGCTGGTATTCAGCTGAATCCAGTTAGACTGGTAAACGACCCCAACAGTTGGGAAAGACTCGGGACTACTCGAGAGACATGACTTACCTATTAAAGTTTTGTGCAGACTTAAAAGAATCTAATAAGCAAATCCTTTGAATTTTTGGATCTTAAAGTATTCCGAAATTACAGAACCGATTAAAAAAAATATTGTATTGTTCTTTTACTCGGCTAAGGGAAAAAGTTTTTACAGGACACAGGTGACTCTACGAAAACAGACAGAATTACTTGGTTTTTAAGGATTCTGTAGCATTTTTTTTGTCTTCGCTTGATGCATATTTTCAAGATCCTCACAGTACTTACCCAAGGGCAGGATACTGATGTGGTAGATAAGACTGTGGATGCTGAAGACTGAGCACTGCCGTCATCTCCTCGTGATCAGACAGGTGGATATACTCGTATATCGAGTTCCCTGTTAGCTCCACCTGTGGACAAATACGCGTTAAAATCTATACTACATCTTTTTGTTTGTACCGTAAAGGCTCCGAAACTATTGAAACGAATTGAAAAAAATTTCGCTTTTGGAAAGTTACTCTCTTCCCAAGTAACATAGACTATATTTTATGCCGGTACGGGCAGTAGTTCTCACGGGACGCGGATAGTGAGCGATAAAGGGGAAGAGTTTTCCTTGAACGTGTTAACCTTAGGAGCTACTGGTTAGATAGACTATTTATCAAAGATGGCTGTAGGCTACTCTTTAGGCTGGAAACAGTGCTCGACCGACGGTCAGCGCTGACCCTCGGTCGACGTAGCTATATCTATGCAAGTCTATGAACGCGTACACAGCTACGCTGACGGGACGTACGGTCAGCACTGACCGTCGGCCGAGCACTGTTTCGTGCCTTATTCACATGCATAGGACGCGGGTGAATATGTTGGCCTTGGTATGAACCAAAGTGTTACATACTTCAGAGGGAACAAGGATGGAAGGAGGGGACAACCGTTTTAGACGGATACTTTTTTGGTGGGCTCTTGCTGACTACAACCCATCATGTTCCTTCTTAAGCCCTTTCTGTACCAGGGCCGCGGTAACTTGCGCAAACAATCCCGCAGCCCATTGAGATGGACGCTTTAGGAGAAAATAAAAAAAAATCACACTTACTTGACTCAACCCAAGATGTACGGAAGCCGTTTCACTAATATACATAATCTTGCCATCAGGAGCCACCACGAAGATGAACCCGTCCAAGGTCTGCAGTAGATGAGAGCCAAGTTCTCGTATGGACAGCTCTCGAGGCTGAGGTGGTGGTGGGGCCGCTCCCCATGCGTCGCCAAGACCTGGGGAGAGGAGAATCAGGTAAACATTGATGAGGTTCCAAGGGACCTTCTTTAATGAGCAATTCTGGTATTGATTTGGATGGATTTTCGGTTCTAGTGCGAAATTGTAAGGCGTGAAAAAATGGTTTGCATGTTGTGCACATCAAAATACAAAGGCTTGGGAAGTAATACGCTAATGCTTTTTGATAAATATTACCTATATTTAAAATTTAAGGTCTACATAAAAATATGTTTTTTTTTTTTTTTATAGGAATGTATGTATTAATCAATACGTTTTATAAATGTACTTATTAGTATCGAACTGCCGTAAATTACGAGCATATCGCAAATGTGTTAAACAACAAAATTGCAAATATAAGAAAGTGGATCAAACATTAATGTTCGCGACTGTACAGACACCACATTAATAGAATTTCAACCTTATCACCATAGTGGAAGGTTCATATTCGATTGGTAAGTCAGATTGACCTGCTCCCTACATTAAAGTATAAAACTTAGACTTACTCACCATCAGGAAAAACCTGCCTCATCTTCAGGTAACTGGTCGTCAATCTTATCACCGACGCCTTATCCAGCTGTGAGGTGATCGCAGAAGGGAGAGGCAGAAGCTTGGCCAGCTCTAAGAACTCCGCGTTCTCCTTCTCTCGTCGGGAGCGAGCCGCGTTCTTACTCTTCTCTTTCATAATGGCGACCGCGTCTAGACGCGCGCTGTCTTTGCGACAAGCTGGAACAAAACAGGTTTTATTAAGAACAGATATAATTTAAGGGATTTATTTCGACCACGGCGGCTGTTCTCATATAAGGAGATCAGCCAGCTGCGCAGGATATATTTTGACACGAGCATTTGCGCAGACACAAGTGCACTCACTATTCCTTTACTCTCACCTCATAGCTCAATGGGGCGGCAATCCGACACGACCGGTGAAGGATCAGGCGCAGCACCGACATTAACGTGCTCTGAGGGATTGATAGCCGATCCTAATATGCTATCTGTTGATTTGCTTACTACTAACTAACTAACTATTTTGAAAATATTGTGTGGCTTCCATAGAAGGAGTGTAAGGGAGGAGTTCACATTCCTTGGTCCCCGTATTTTGGCCCGCTATTTTCTTAGATTTTATGTTGTGAATGTATATGTACTACGTCATCATCATCATCGTCATCATCAGCCTATCGCAGTCCACTGCTGGACATAGGCCTCTCCATGTACTGCGTACTTCGTTGTTATTTTAATACGTGTCCATTATTTTAGGGTGATCTAAAAGACGGACAAATTACTTTTTTTCATTCACTATGCTTATAGCTGTTAAAAAGACCTTCAAATGCATAAAAACTAAAACTAAAAACATACCTGACCTACGCCACGTCAAAATTAACGACGTCATTATGCATTCAAAAATTTTGACATCCGCGCTAACGATACTCTTTGCATATTCATGGCAGCATGGCACTTGCCTTTGCTTCAGAAAAAAAAATTCTACCGTAGAGTTTTGGCGGGAAAACAACATCGTGATGAATTATTCAGTAATGCTGACAAATGAAGCTTGTGACGGATACAAAATGGCTGCCTACGTGTTTGCGAGGATTTTGTGAGTTTTCTCAGTCTTTTGGGGGTGGAAATGGAGGTATACCTATTCTATTAGTTTTTATAAGTTTACTGGGTTCTGAACCCGGATTAAAACTAGTTTTAAAAGTTATATTATTTTTTACGGGGATAGGTAGGTACCTTATACATTTTGACGGAATTGCTATTGTACTGGATTGTACCTATTCTTTATTTTATTCTACATATATCAAAACTCCGGATCCATACCGGAATCCCGTACCGGGAAAGAATATAGTCTATGTTACTCGGAAAGAGTGCTTTTCAACAGTGAAAATTTTTTTCGGTTCAGTAGTTTTGCAGCCCAAACAAAAAAAGGTGCTCCTCTTCATTATATTAGTAATAGGAATCTGTAGATGGAATTCTTGGGTAAAGCAACAATTTAAATAAAACCCTAGATTTAAAACATTTGCATTACAATACAAATCTCAGTAACACAGTACTAGCGATTTCTCCCTGCTATGCAATAATGAGCTCCTGTAGGTTCAGCAATAAACTCAATCACAGTTATACCAAATTAACTACCTTTGTTTATTATTGGCTGGGTCTAGACTCGCCTAGGGCTGGTCACAGTCAAAATCAAGTCATTTATTTTCATAAGGGCCTTTACAAGCACTTATGAAAGACAAAATAAAAATTAGTTTGATTCTAGTTCAAATTTTCTGTAACCGCACTTTTAGTCGGCTGATAGTTTGTTTGGGCTCCTAAATCAGTATGAAGATGAATGGTAGTACGCACATTACACAGATTTTAACAGGTTTTAACTGTATTAGCCTGACTGAAAACTTGCATTGCAATTAAAAATTGGGTTATCACTTTCTGTCAGTACCAAAAAAAACTGTTGTTAAAAATAGACAGCTTAACTTAAGTAATCTTCCTTTTTGGTTGATCAAATAATAATTCGCTATGCATTTAATTATTCTCTTTCCAAAGGAACAAAAAAATGCCACCCCTATGCACTATGGTAGTCCAACGACATATGGCCGTCATTTATACAGAACCATAAACTAGCACTTGATCGGATTCCGCACGTTCCATTTACGAATTTGCGCGCGAATATTTTTGTTTTACGGCCAGCTAGTAACGTGGGGTATTAATAAAAATAAGTATTTACTGAATTATTAAGAAAATGACTCGACTTTTATTTTTGGAAAAAAAAAACTTAATAACAATAAAAATATACTTACAAAGACTTGTATCATATTCTGATACGCATTTTGTGAACAACTTTCTTCGCGGATACTTCATTTTGAAAAACTTAAAGTCTTTAAATTCTTAAACCAACCTAAAATTCCTTAAAAAAAACTCGAGTTGCAACACGTAACTAAAATTAAAATTAAAAATGCACTTAACGCGAACAGGTTCAAATCGATACTGACTGTATCCACCTTCCTTCCTATGTCCGTTTCCGAAAAAAAAAACACAAATGACAGGTAATAACAATGGCCGACAATAGGGACATAAAAACCTAGTTGTATTACGTCACTTTGTATATTAATGGGCGGTGAACAGAGGCGGGCAATATTTAAAACAATACTAAAGTAGGTTTTTTCTATATACACAATGTTTTTGTTGTAAATCATAGGATTTAGAATTTGTAGTGCAGCTGTTTTGTATATTGCATATCTGCATATATACTAATATACAAAAGAGGATTTTTGTTTGTTTGTTTGTACCCTAAATGCTCCCGAAACTATTAAGACGATTTGAAAAATCATTTCATTGTTGGAAAGCTACACCCTTCCCTCTTCGGTATGATTTTTTTTTCAAGATATGTGGCAAATCCGAAACTGGTCCCAAACATACATAAGTGCAAATTAGGTTCAATTCGAGTTTACTCACTATTTAATGAAAGAAGCAAGTGAACCCGCAAGCAGTGGCTTGTCTCTAGAGATAACATGCACAACCTAGGAAATAATAAAACTGAGCACTGTAAGACTTTGTTTACAGTTTATGACTAATTTACATCTACATATGTATCTATTCTCTCATAATTCAGTTGACTTTTAGCTCTTCTTGTTTTACATAGTTATATAGATCCGAGGTTTTCGATTGTTTCGTCTTAAAATTAACTTGAATACTATAATCAGATAAATAATTTAAACTTGTAAATTCCTCAAATTGTTTATTGTTTTCAATGTCAGTATTTTTCATCTATCGTATTCTTTACTGTTACCTTTTGTACTGGTATTGTTCTTATTTTCTTTATTTCGGTGGTTTCTGTACGATTATTCCAGAACTAACTATTTAGGAAGATATTCATAGCTAGCTCTAAAAACTACACACTTGAGCCTACAATTTGCTGCTTTTCTTTTTGCCGTACGATAACTTTTCTCCGAGACACAGCTTCTTGAAAACTATTTAAGAAAATCGAAAATGAAAAAATATCCTTTAACTTTTATGAGTGGTTTTTGAACTTTCAAAAATATATTAAAATTAAATATAACTAAACTAAAGTTAAATAAATAAAGTAGCAAACCAACATCGTTGCATTGCGTAAGCTAAGCATGTCACTTCATCTGAAGACACCGTTGAGCCCGTATCATTTTGACAAGCGTCGATTGATCCGTATTGTGTATTGATAGTCCTGTTGTGTTGATATTATCTGTTTCTTTAATATGTTTACACGTGCTCTAAGGGTTGCAGATAATCCCGCCTTTATAGTATAGAAGATATTAACGGTGAATATTTGACCTATCTGTCATTGAACATCTTTGGCAGTCACAAGACGGCCAAGACCCGCATTTAGACTTAAATGTAGAATTTGTGGGCTGTGGGATTGTTCGTGAGAGTTGCCACGGCCATCGTACACTGTGGGCTCTAGAAGGAAAATGAGGGGCTTTAGTCCGAAGGAGTCCCTTACTAAGCACTCACAGTGGGAGAGTTCATTCAATGATATTCCATAAAAAAATGGGTAGAGTTTGTAATTTTTTTTCGCACACCCGTCATAATTTAAGTCTAATATGTTATCGGCTTTAAGATTTGGACTGGTATGTAAGGGCATAGATACTTCACTATACAAAAGATCTGATTCTCTTTGACAGTGTGGGTCTCGCCCTGGTAATATTTTACATGAAAAGCTTTTTGTGGCATTTATTTATCGATAATATGTAAGCGTCACATGTGCAAATCTCGAACAAAACCACACATGATCAGTATTTATTCAAAAGGGACGTTAAAAGATTATCATTTGACAGCAAAGCTCATTATGCGGCCTCACACCTCATATAACAGTTTGAAAAGGATGAAAATCAATAAAATTCATGATGAATACAATTTGCATATCGGCGGCCATCTTCCTTTCATTGAGCAAAAAGGGCAACGTCGCAATTTGATGCTGGCTGGTGAAAAAACACAATTCGAAATTTGAATCTTGGAGTGTCCTCGAGGTGTTCTCTTGGAGATGGAATAGATTATGACATTGTTTTTTTTTATTTGTCTTTGATTTGCAAAGGTTGCTTAAATACTTATTTGAATGACAAAGATTGTATTTTGTGTCCATTTGTTGGTCTTCGCTTATAAACTCTGAATCAATTCAGACACCAATTATGTTAATAAGCAATACTTATCTTTCCTTTTATTAACATTTAATGAACCCATAATTAACAGAATAGCTGCAAAGAAAATAACACTGATTTGCAAATAAAAACTACAACACTACATCGCTGTGATGACAGTTTTTAACGACCAATAAAAATTTACAAAAGCTTCGCAATAAGCTGGCTAAGAAATATTACCTTACGGACTGATAAAGATATATTAATAAGAATTCTTGATGCGTGTGGTCTTAGTCTAGACAATACATAGCTCAGGCCTTGGTGACAAGATAAGCAATGGCAGATATATAGGTTTCGTTATGAAGTTTATAGGGCACAAGTATATCTGGCAGTTCCTTAGGTTTATCTTCATCCGTCTAGCCTTGCCCAACTATGTTGGGGTCGCTTAAAATCAACAATTTGGGCCAATGTTTTACTTTCTGGCTGCTGAATACCCTTAACGACTAGCAAAGATTTCCAAATGACAACCGAGTTGGTAGTAAGATCTACCAGTTTACGTGTCAAGGGGTATTGGGTTACCCGGGTTACTGGGTTTAGGAGGTCAGATAGGCAGTCGCTGCTTTAAAACACTGGGACTCAGCTGCATGCAGTTAGACTGGGAGCCGACCCAACTTAGTTGGGAAAAGGCTCGGGAGATGATGACATTGCTTTTCATTTAGTTATTTCAACAGCTTTATCACATTTTTTTCGTAATAAAAATCATTAAACTCTAAACCAAAAATCACTAAAAAGTATTATCTACTAAATTAGACCTACATTACGCTACCACAACAATAAACAACAAAATACCAAACACATAAAAAATCGCCTAACAAAACGCAGCGTATAGTAACTCGATACCGCACGTGCAGGATCCGGGCGAGCGCGGTGGTCCCGTGACGTAGTGTATGTATGTTCTACCATAGACTATAGACCCAGCTGTGAGATTGGTCAAAATAGGAACTAAATGACAGATATTTAAATCGAACGTATCATTTGGAAATTACCATCCATAATTAAAAAAAAAAGCATTTAATTTAACTAAATCAATTAATTAGCTAAAGTTTAACAGATTTTAATGTCAAACATACCAGATTCGATAAATACTTTGTTTACAATTACATGTACCTATACTACACAAATCATCGAATACTACACAGGTCGAAGTTCTGATCACGGAAAGCTTGAGAAAATGAGAAATAGATGAGAAACTTAACGATAAAACGGTGAAGAAAAACCGAACATACAAATAAAAGCACCTAAATGCATTTTTTTACTGTTTGGTGTTTTCAGAACTCGTCTTTTTTTTTAGTTAAGTGTTTTCTTCGTTAAAAAAACAAAATCGAAACTGCGCCGATCTAAACAGATCGCTCGGAGGGACTACATATATTTTTGTAAGAGATTTGTACGCAATGAGGGGGACGTTTTTATACAAGTTTATAAGTAAGTGTTTAGAGAGATTTTACGTGGATTATCTTTGGAAGGAATTATAGATTTATGGTCGTAGGATATGTTTGAATTTATTTGTTTTCTTTAGTAGATTTGTGACGCTTTTAGTACCTAACGCTTTTGTTGCTACCGACGTACGTATTTCTTCTTGCTTAGAACTGAAATACTTATGCAAAATTATGATAATTTTGACAATAATCAGTTTTTAGGGTTCCGTACCTAAAGGGTAAAACGGGACCCTATTGTTTTCGTTCCTCTGTCCGTCCGTCCGTCCGTCCGTCTGTCACCAGGCTATATCTCGTGAACCGTTATAGTAAGAGAGCTGAAATTTTCACAGATGAAGTATTTTTGTTGCCGCTATAACAACAAATACTGAAAACCAGAATTAAATAAATATTTTGGGGGGCTCCCATACAACAAACGTGATTTTTTTGTCCGTTTATAAATAATGGTACGGAACCCTTCGTGCGTGAGTCCGACACGCACATGGCCGGTTTTTAAAAAAACATTCAAACTACGGGTTTTAACTCAATTAAGAATTAATAAGTGCAAATCGCAACTTTTCTGATTTAGCTTAGGTATGTAACGAAATCAAATCATACAGTTCTATACACCGTACCTAATTAAGTATTTTCCCTATTAAATATGTAAGAATCGGCTTTCAGTTTCAGTAAAAGTATCCCGTATCTAGTTTACTTAATAAATACCCAAATCTTAACCTTTTTAGGGTTCCGTACCTCAAAAGGAAAAAACGGAACCCTTATAGGATCACTTTGTTGTCCGTCTGTCTGTCTGTCTGTCTGTCTGTCTGTCTGTCTGTCTGTCTGTCAAGACCCTTTATCTCAAGAACGCGTGGACGTATCAAGCTGAAATTCACATGAAGTACTCAGGTCTATTGTCCCTTTAAGCTGTGAAAATATCAAACATCTAAGTTAACGCGATCAAAAGATACAGCAGTTATACCGACACCTTGGACGAATTTCCGTCACACGCTAGGGAATCAAAACCTACAAGGTACTTCCCGTGAACTCAGAATCTTGAAATTCGGCAAGAAGCAACGTTATATAGTACAGATAAAGGAAAAATTGCGAAAATGATAAATTTGAAGTTACATAAAATATTAAAATATTATCAAATCAAATATTTTCCTCATTTTAATGGGGAATTTAAACGACCAAGTTTGACGGATTTGAGAAATCATTTCTTTTTAGTAAAAGAGTATACTCGTCGTTTATTTCCATTGTCATTCGGTCAGGATCTGATGATGGAAATCCTGAGAAATCGAGGGCAACTATCAGAAATTGTAGGCATGCATAGGATTAAAACTTGATTCTCAGATGTATGTCTGGTGATACTATCAAACAGTGAAGGTTTAGAGCTTTCTTGATGATGGAGACGTGAGAAAGTCGAGAGAACTCCTCAACGGTATGATTTAGTAACGTCGTGTTTGGGCTTATATTATTCGTATTGACGAGAACTTTTCACAAAAGTTAAAAATAAAAACTTTTTACAAAAAAAAAAACAACTTCTAAAATCAACAAGAAAACTGTTTATATGCATCGGTCTAGATCTCGGTGCTAAAATAAATATAATGCATCCTCTAGACACCGACTTCTAGACCGATGCACCTAACATCTTTTTAATTTCTTTCTTGCTTTTGTTTTCTTGTTGCTTTTTTATATGTTTGAAGTTGGATTTGTTTGTAAAATGCTACAAAATAAAATAAAGCCGACTTTATAAAACAAAGAAAGGGACAGAATTACACTTTTGTCAAGGCTCTAGAAACATAAAGCCAGCAGCCCCGAATCCTACTCTCTAGCAGTCGTTGTTACAATTCGACAGTTACAAGTCGTCAGGCAGTTTCGAAAAAAACCTGAAACTGGGGCTCGTTAGGTGATTAATCCCTCAAAAATAAAAGATCCCATTAGTAGTGAATTCTCATCACCTAAAATAAAATAAGCTCCAACACAAGGTTACGTTATAAATTGTAAAGGAGTTCCCATAACTATATCTGATCTTTGCTATCGATCCCACAATGGCAGTCAAACCTATCTATGTGGAAAGTTGCGGCTGGCGCGAGACTCGCTTTTTATCTATACAGGATTTGTACGGAACCCTCGGTGCGCGAGTCCGACTCGCACTTGGCCGGTTTATTTTAATAAGTTAGTACAACGAACTTAGCCAAAGTCATGCATGAAAAAAAAAAACTAAACGATTTATAAAGAAAAACAACTTTTCTTTGAAAACCGAATTCAATAATTCTTTGCACATGTTACAGAAATAAATGCCTAATATTATCTGTATTAGGTAATCCGATTGCAAAACATGGCCCCGCTGCGTAAAATACGCAAAAACATTTGCTTCCGCTTAACAAAGACAAAACATATTTTTTTCTTTTAAAAGTCAGCCCAGATGTGCCAATCACGACTTAGTAATAATCCTTTCAAATTGGATAACTATGGATAACTATACAGGTGTAAAGGATTAAAGGGATTAGAAGACATTTTTTGTCTCTGGTTCCGTCAATATCATGGATAACAAAATGACTAGCGGAGATTTCATAACGCAAACTCTCCTAAGTAGCGCGCCAAAATGCGGATGTTCGGGGGACGAGGAAAGTTACTAACTCCGAACTTACATGCTTTCTATGGAGCTCGCCCATTATTTTCAAAATAAAATCACCAATCAATCAAGACCAATTTTATACAGATTGGTATTGGTTTGACAAGGAACCCGAACCCGTTTTCCCTGGGTTTCACCAGCGCCCCGTGGGAACTACTGCCCGTATCGGGATGAAATATAGCCTATGTTACTCGGGGAGAGTGCAGCTTCACAACTGTGGAAGAATTTAACATCGTTTAAGCAATTTTGGAGCCTTTAGGGTGCAAACAATCCTCTTTATAATATTATAGTTCCTATACATACGTACGTACCTATGCGTGCATAGGAAGGTAATTTTAAATACGCAGTTAGCGTATTCAATAATGCTAATAGAATCATCCATTAAGTTAAAATATTAAATTAACACCTTTCCAAAGACATGAAAAGAAATAATAGAAAGAAAATAAGAAATAAGTATTAATTTCCGTTATAACTTGAAAACAAAATAAGTTTATAACAATTGTTAATATTTTTTACATGTAAGCAAGTGTCTTATAATTATGAAGAAGATGAATTCTTACTTTTATGGAACACTAAACATTTATGACAAAACTCGTGGGAAACTAACAAGTCAATAAAATGCGCGCCAAAAGTCAATATCTATGGTTTTTGTTTCTTTTTTTTTTCAAGCAAAGGACAGCCGATAATGCCATTGTCTCTGGCCGCAAAGGACGCACGTGTCTATGCAGGTTTTACTGTGTTTTGTGTATTTTTTCGGCGTAGTAGACACCTGTAGAGTCATTGATGAATTCGTGTAGTAATCATTCTGTAATTTGCGTTTGTACGTGGGAACGGGCGGTGTGAGACACTGCGATACCTTTTGTATGACAAGTCAATTGTCTTTGGAAATGTTAGACTGTGCAATTTCATGCGAAATTTAAGAGTTCTGGAGTTCATTTGTTGAGTCACTGTTTGGTGAAAGTTAACGAGAGCGTGTAAGTAAATAGTTGTCCTTTGAATATCAAGCCAGTAAGTCGGACAGCCAGTCTTACCAAGGGGTAACTGGGTTGAGGAGGTGAGATAGGCAATCGCTCCATGTGGCACACTGGAAGCCGACCCCAACATTGTTGGCAAAATGCTAGGCAGTTGAAGTAAGTAGTACTAATTTTTTTTTCATTCCAAATATCTTTATTACCCTGTTAATTGTATCCGAAACTCAAATTAATTCATATCCAACCCTTTATAGTCCTTGTCTATAAAACGTAGTACTATAAAATGTTCAAAAACGCCCCCAACACAATTTGCACGGGACATTTACCTATTCATTCACAGCCGCCTTGTTCCCACGATATTCATAAACATCCAAACAATTGAATTATGTATTAAGACAGTAAAACCTTTCGCATTACAATGCTACGCCCATATTTAACAGGTTCAATTTTACACTTCACTTCGTCAAAGTTTTAAAAAGGAGTTCTTATGACAATTACTGAAAGATTGTCTTTGGGACGAATTTGTTTATGGTTTATGATTTTTGACAACTTCGAATTTGCGGGAAAGATTTGACGTTCTATTTTTAGGAATCCTGAAAGTTGTTTCATGAATTGCATGAGAGAGGATTCAACCTGTTATCATTTCGTACCTATTCATTTCACTGAGTCTGGAAGTCGGTCGATTACTACGCTTTGTACCAATCTACTTCCACCTACAGTGACTTACTGAATTAAAACAAAATTAATTAAGTATATAGTTAAAATTAATTAGTGAAACATTTTTGACAGACTTTCTGGCTTCTGGTGATAGACGTGTTAAACCGGCAAATGAATGATAGTGTTATAATCAAATCATGTGATTTAACATACTCGACGACTCATTTTTTCAGCTGACTTATGATTACGTATAGAGAGCGTCAACTTAACAAAAGTCTGAATCTGCAGGGAAACACAACTTAATCAATAACTTATTGTAAGTTATTGGGATAATTTACGTATCAAGCGTGTTAACGTAGGTATCTATATAATAGAAGTTCAATTCACTCTTGAGAGAAACCGGGTAACACCAATTTCCCTTAAAAACCCGGTAACCATTAACAGAATTACTTAAACCAGATGTTTGTAAGCTTACAGGCCCAAAGCCCTCTAATCCTATAATCTGAGGAACAGTTTGTAAAAAATATGGCCGCCATATTGATTTATGTTCCTTTCCTGTGATTTAGCGGGTGTTTTCTCACCTTTGCTGTGTCTCTGTTTTGTTTTTAAATATTAGGGGTGTAGGAAGTGATTTAGATGAGAAAGATAGCTATTTATAGGTACTATCACTAATGTGTCAATTTTCGATAGATTGTCTATGGCCCTGATTAAAAGAGGCAGTTATAAGTAATTGTTTTGCTATGTTTAAAATTATATAAATGGCGAGTTCAATAGTAGGTAAAGTAAACAAAAATGAGTAATAAAAAATAATGAAATGGATCAGTGAATCGAGCTGAAAAACAACGTGCGTGCAGTACCTACTTACCTAATAAATCGGAATTTGTCGGTAAATTTTATTTTAAGCAATTCTATAAACAATGAGGTGATAACATAAAATAAGAAAATAGTAATTAAAAATTAAATGACTTTTGCTTTGACTGAAGGAATAAAATAAAACAAATTGTATAATAGAGGTTGGTTCTTTGCCCACTGGGCCACCATGGTAATTTACTTGTTCAAAGAATTAAAATTAAATATTTAAAAAAATGTGCTGCACCAATAAAACAGGTACATAACAACGTTACAAAGTATCTGTCATATTATAAACAAGAGTTGTAAAGTAGCAGTTATTAGTAGCGTTCCGATATTCCGAACGTGCTTGCAGAACACGCGGCACGGTATTTGCGATAAAATCACGTACAAATACAATGTTGCACATAGTTGGCCGATGAAATGGTTCGTTTGGAACTTAATTTTATATTCCTGGCTTCGGCGAACGAAAATTGTTTAAAGTTAATTTTTATTGGTTGGTAGAAACTTGGTAAGAGGTGGAACTGATTACTGCAGAACCTATGTATATGCAATATGAGAATCGCTACTAATATTGTAAGTTATTGCAAAAGTAACTGGTGCGCGATTCTGCTATTTTACTCAAGCGACATACGATTTACATCCGACTGAGATCGAATCACGACTCAATTAGGTACGATTGAAGCGTATGTGGCATTCTGCTATTTTTTCTTTTAAATAAACGTTTTTATCCGTTTCTGTGATTCAATTATGAATCATATCGTTTGCAAATTATTTACGATTCCAATACGATTGTAGATCAAACTACCGTATTATAGACCAAATGGCAGACCAATCGCACACCAATCAAATGTCATTGGAATACGATTGGTCTTTTATTAGTAGTATGTCTATCGAACATTCAAGCCAAATACTGAACCGCTTAGATAGTCTAGAGCCTGAGAAAAGACCCACGCTACTTTTCACTCCGTTACGAGAAGTGGTTATCCCGGGTCGTGAATGGAACCGCGGGGAAGTCGTTGGTCTTGCTAGCATATTTTCTACACGCTTTCAGCAAAGTAAAATCCAGAAAAAAATATTTACCTTATAAAAAAACCTTATGTTATATGTACCTACAAATGAATTCTTTTTTTCATTTCAGACACATTATCAAACATAAAAAAAAGACATTGATCAATATCAACCGAGCACTTTAAAATCGGAACGCAACAGCTGTTTTTTTAACCCCACCCATCCAAATAAAACCTATGAATGAACGAGTTGACTTTAAAAAAAAAACTCGTAAACATATCATGGCCGAAAAAAAATAGATCGTTCTAAAACTGTGTTACATCACGCACGAAATCTATCCATAAGGATTTGTGTGACTCGGAACGTGCAACAAGAATTCAAATATGGCGGCTTTTTTTCACAAAATGCATTTTTTTGCCTTCTATTTGTTGTGTTTCGAACTTATATTTGTTTTTATTGCACGGGAATGCATTTGAGAAGTCACGATTTCGCCATTAGACTAATCTGGGTATGTGCGTAGATTTTTACGGTTTTACAAATTGACGTTAGTACGATTCAATTTTGGGAGTCGGACGTGTAAATATTCGGGGTATGCGTTTTAAATTGGGAGGTGATTAATGAGGGTAATTTACGTGTTTGAAAAGTAAGATTAATTGTTGTTCCTATTGTAGCTTATATAAAGTTCTATTAAGCCTCAGTATTGGGATTCTATAAAACTCGATCAACAACTCGCATTTCACTTCGATTCGTAATGTCATTTCATACTTTAGGGGAGGTAGGGGAGCGATGGGCACTTTTTCACATTTATTGCATAAAAAATCAGATTTTACAGATAATCAACTTTTATTGCCATTTCTTATGTTTGGCTAGATAAAATCAAAGAGCTATCCTAAAAATTACAATCAGTTTCAACATTACGAGATATTTAAACGGTTTAAATAAAACCGTCGACACGTCAAAATTTTGTTTAGTCTGACATGCTTTAGTTGGTACTTACGTAGTGTTTAAAGTTACTTTTTGCTTTTTATAGGGTTTATCGTTTATAACATTTTGTCATAATAATTGCGTACTTTTTTGGGTCGGGGGTTTTTTTTAATTTATAATTTTATTTTATTTCATGGTTTTTTAAAGGAGCTCCTTAATGTTTCCTTCTTTTTATGATGGGTTCGCTAATGCGATCTCAGCCAAAGGAAGCTGTTTAACAATCCTCATGACAAACTGGCTCTGGGAGAATTGCACAGATTGAGAAACAATAAAGATGGACCTTTGTTGATCCAGGGTTATATATCATTCTAGGGTTTCATCCGCCACATCCCATTTCCAGAATTAGGTTCTCGTCAATTAGAAACATGAAGAAAACTAGTCAAGACAAATTAAACGAGCCCAAACTCGATGGGTTTACTAAAAGGCAGTTCAGGGTTACCTATCTTCGTGTCCTAACAGCAGACCAGCTCAGTGGTTCCAGAAGACATTAGTATTTCAAATTTTAGATCCCACATATGCTTGCAAGTAAACTGAGCGTGTAACATTCCTATCACACCTAACAAACGAGCTGATGACCTTGATATACAACACCCCGTCGTTTTTGCGTCGGGGGTTAAAAAGAATGGTTTGCGACGGGAAATTCCTAAAGATTTAATATAACGAGCAATACAAGAGGTATCAAAAGGTTAAAAAATAAAATTAACAGCTGATAAATATGGAGTCCCTAGATCAAGTTGGCAACGGTACCTGAAACAAGATTCTATAAAGGATTTTTAGCGCAGATTTATAACCTCACAAATTTTCACTGAAGAAGAAGAACAAAAATTTACAAATTATACATTACATGGTATGTCCAAGCCTCCCTACCATAGGGAGCATTGGACACTTTTGACTTAGTTTATAAAAAAAAAAAATCGGTAAAAAAACTTAAGTAAAACGGTTTTATCTTATGTGCACTGAAAACTAGAAAATAAAAAATAGTTACTTACCTGTCAACCTACGTAGGTGGTTAGTCCCGGTCATATTAGACTAAAATAAAAACGTGGGGCCCATAAACTATTGCTGTAGTACCTCTTCTAGAGGTATAATAGGTGTGGATTGCATCGACTTACTATAATCGTAACTGGAGATTTTGACAATCAATCATTAATAATAGAAAATACACATACCTTTCATTAGTTTTCTCTTTATAACGATCCGAAACCGCAACAAAATATTTAAGTACTTTTACGAGTGTTTGTTCTTGACAACTCACAGAAATGACAGATAGTCTATGGATGAACACCGTTACCAGTCGGTAACGTAAACTACCCAATAAAAAAAAAAACTATGATCAAATCAGAATAAAAGGACCCCCCCCCCCCTTTAATCTGATTTGATCATGTCTCCCAACTGCCCATCTCTCCCCTACCTCCCCTATAGATAGACAGATTTTGGCAGATCTGTCAAAATCTCGACTTTAATTTAGTTCAACTTGTCAACACGCTCGATAGTGAAGCGCTAGTGTAGTTTGACAATGTCAATCACGAAACTTTAAGGTAGAATTCCGTGGGTCGCGATTGTCGCAGCCGCGCGCGACAAAAGTCAACCTATGAAAATGTATGGCACCGCTGTCGAGGGCCGCGACAGTCGCGCGCGGACGACGAATTTCGTGAGCCGCTGGCGGCCGTACGCTTCTCAACATGGTCTAGCGCTTAATAACATCTATAGAATTTTAGTAAAACCAGAATTAAATTGTTGACAATGCCACGAGCAGCTTACGAAATTCGTCGGCCGCGCGCGACTGTCACGGGCCTCGGCAACGGTGCCATACATTTTCATAGGTTGACTATTGTCGCGTCCACGGAATTCTACCTTTAGATCGAAGTCGAAGTGAGAGTGATGTCGAAGTGAGTTATGATATTTTATAGAATCGACATGCTGATCAATGAATATTAAGCATGGTTTTATAAAAGCACGTATGCGCAATTAGTTTACCAAATTTAAGCGCAAAGGTGGCGTTTAGTAAATGAAGTATAGAACTACGTTATGGTACTGAATTGTTGCCTTTTAATTCCTTCATTTATTTTATGTATGCATGCATGTTAATTTATGCATTACCTATTTTTTTTCCTTTGTTTAGTTCTCTACTTATTTATTTATTTTTACATCTTTGTCACTCTTTTATTGACGCACTTTTCATACACTGTAGCTTACTACTTATTTGACTGAGAAAACCTCACTACGTTTGGGAAAATAATTTTGTTAAACTGGTGTGAAATGACCGTTCAGCTGTGGACGGCAATTGATAGATATATTATGAGATGCTTCACTTGTGGAAAATTCAAGTGTAAGGGAAATATGATTCAAATCTGAACAGAGTTCTTTAGTAGTGAATACTTTACTTTAAAGCGAGCATTCACCATCAGTAGCAAGAGCTCTAGAAGCTCTAGGCATGATTATTTCTTCCCTGTTGATAATAAACAAAAAATATATTTCATTAACAAAATTACCGTTTCACATTCCACAAGATATTTAGTCCAACTTTCCATTCGAAGTCACCTCATTATACCAAGTTTACAGACATTAAACCATGCAAAGAGATCGAATATGGAAAAAAGAAAAAAAATACTCATCATTCCCAGAAAGGAGGTTCCACTGGCGGCCATTTTGTTCTGTTTGCTTACAAGATGGCTACCGGGCGCGCTTCGATGGTCAAACAAACAATTTTATTGTGGACCGGTTTCTTTGGTACTATTTTTTTGGTATGGACAATTTTTAGGGCCCCGTAGAGAAATGTTGGGAAAAGATAAGGGGATCTTAATGATAAAGAATTAAATTGTTGTGATAGAGAATTTATGTAGCTTTGGACTCTTTTTCGTTGAGTTGAATCTACAATTGTTAAAATTACAATAAAATTAAAGACGTCGGTCTTTAGGTCGGTAATTTCAACATCTGTGGCAGTCGTTAAGGGTAGTGACGAGCCTGACAACGGTCTAACCGAGTTGCATCGTGTCTGACAACCAGACAACCAGGCTTACTGAGGGGTATCGAATTTTCAGGGTAACTGGATTGTGGAGGTCAGACAGGCAATCGCTCTATGTAAAACACTGATACTCAGCTCCTATTAGACTGGAAGCCGACCCCATCATACTCAGTTGGGACAAGCCTAGTGACATGATTGCTCGTTCCTTCGCTCTAGAAGTCGACGTCATGAAATTAGTGCTTTATTTACATTGCTCTCTGACTCTCTTTTTTAGGGTTCCGTAGCCAAAATGGCAAAAACGGAACCTTATAGTTTCGTCATGTCCGTCTGTCCGTCTGTCCGTCTGTCCGTCTGTCACAGCCGATTTACTCGGAAACTATAAGTACTACAGTGATGAAATTTGATGGGAATATGTGTTGTATGAACCGCTACAAAAATATGACACTAAATAGTAAAAAAAAGAATTGGGGGTGGGGCCCCCCATACATGTAACTGAGGGATGAAATTTTTTTTTTCGATGTACATACCCGTGTGTGGTATCAATGGAAAGGTCTTTTAAAATGATATAAAGTTTTCTAAAAAACATTTTTCTTAAAGTGAACGGTTTTTGAGATATCAGCTCTCAAAGTCGTAAAAAGTATGTCCCCCCCCCTCTATTTTTATAACTACGGGGTATAAAATTCTAAAAAAAATTGAGGTGATGCATGCTAATTAACTCTTTCAACGATTTTTGGTTTGATCAAAGTATCTCTTATAGTTTTTGAGATAGGTTGATTTAACTGTAATTTACGGAACCCTTCGTGCACGAGTCCGACTCGCACTTGGCCGGTTTTTTAGATAAGTATGGAAGGAGAAAACATGCTGCGCCAACCCCAAATAAAATTTGGATAAGGGCAGGAGGATGATGATGATGCAGACGCTCTTTTAACAGCACCCAAAAGATTTTTTCTCAAAACGGTACCCAAAAACAGTCAGTCATTATCCACAGAAAAGTGCTAATTGAAATAAATGGTTTGTAAACTCCGCGTGCGTGGACGTCGCCTTACATGTCAATTTAAACTGTATTTACTTTAAATTAAGGTTCTAAATGCAATAATATGGTTCCTTACTCCGCAAATATTGTGAAGAAAAGTTCGCGCAACGCAATTTGAACTTTAGATGATGACGTTAAAATAAGGTTTAAAATGCCGTAATATGCGTTTATTCTCTGTAAATATTTTAGGGGCAATATGTAAATTCTTTGGCTTTTAGCGAAATTTGTAAACTGTTCGATTTGCGAGTATTTTTATGTTTATTCCTAGGAAGGTCAGGTAATTCTGCAAAATTACCTTACAGCATACTAGCCAGATACCCGAGGTTTCACCCGCGTCCCGTAGGAACTACTGCCCGTACCGGGATAAAATATAGCCTATGTTAATCGGGAATAGAATAGGTACCTTTTCAATACTGCAAGATTTTTTCAAATCGATTCAGAAACGTAGCCTTGAGGGTACAAACAAAAAAACTACGCATCGGTTAGGAATTGAGATCCGCAGTTAATAGCTCGATTACCATAAATCTGTTATCTTCAACTGTACATACAATTTCAAAATGGAGTCCAAATTGCAAAAATAGGGTGACACAATATAACGATAAGTGGATACTTATGAAATAACGTTATCGAAAACCAATGGCGGCCCTTTCAGCTTTGAAATCAACCGCACTTATAGATAGCAAAGTTTATTGACTAATGAGTTTTTATTTACTTTGATACTAAGTATATTTTGATACACATGATCAAATATCCTTGACAATCGTTACGGGTAGTCAGAAGCCAGTAAGTCTGACACCAGTCTAACCAAGGGGTATTCGGTTGCCCGCGTAACTGGGTTGAGGAGGTCAGATAGGCAGTCGCTTCTTGTAAGCACTGGTACTCAGCTGAATCCGGTTAGACTGGAAGCCGACCCCAACATAGTCGGGAAAAAGGCTCGGAGGATGATGATTACATGATCAAATAAGTCCCAGATACTTTTATTTCTTCTCGCCCGTGGAGGGTCTAAAAAGTGGCCGAGAGCTTCCGTCTATGGATTCGCTTGCACTCCGAAAGAACTCTACTTGCCGAACATGGATAAAAAGAAGCCTATATGTTATTATGATAGCTATATATTATTGCTGACTTTCATAAAGATCCATGCAACCTACATGCTTTATCATCTGCCTACTTATTCCGGCCCTACTATCAATCTTTATGTTACCTTTATCCTGAACGGTTTTTGAGCTGTTGACAGTTCCGTCAGTCAGGACAAAACATGCTATTTTCCCTTGAACACAACACAGAATGCTGTCAAAAAAGCACAAAAAATTTGGTGCCCATATGAATTTACCTACTCAAAACTTTTGTTCTGTTAGTCACTTGTTCAGAGATAATTAGTCATAGACATACTTAAGTAGAGTGCAAAGAAGTACCTACGAGTAAATAAAGGTTGCATTATTTTTACATTGAAATTAGATGCTTTGTCACTAAAGTTACAATTAATTATTAGCAAAAGCCGAAGGTAATAAAATTATTACAATATATTGATGCACTTTTGTGCTGTCGTTATATTTACAATTCACTTGACACTTAGTGGGTAACCTCGTTCTGCCATTATTAATCGACATTTTAGCAGTAATTAAAGCAATCACTGCAGATTCAATAATGATATTTTACACCAACATAAATTATTATTTGTAAGTATTTCTATATAAAATAGGTAGGTAATTAAGTATATTCGAAAGTCTCACCTGACATCTTTGAACAAAATTAAATAAAACCTCTTTTCCAAAAACAATACAGCACATAACACCATAAAGCACAACACTTCACAAACAGTTCCAAATTCAAATCGATGTCAAAAAGTAATAATGGTGGAAAAGCGAGCGAACGCCGCGGACACTATATTATAATAAAATGGAGTACACATTTCTCGAATCAGAAGACAATTACATTATATTACTTCCTTGTTTTAATATTTGTTTTAAATCAATGTCAAAGTTTAGTTTTGTCAGCATTAAATGGAAGGCTAAGCGTTGCACGTTGCACTGGCCCCATTTCTCATTGTTTTTACGTTAAGTTACAATAAATGTTATAATTATTATTATGATGGTGTAATTTTGAAGGTCGGTCTCGTGACTCATGATAGATTTGATTAATTGGAAAAATAAGGTTCAATTAAAACGGAAGGAAGCTTGAAAGGCTGTTTTCAGCTACCTACTAACAAATTACATAGGTAATCATATGGAACCTCGTTATCATCTCATCAATATTGGGGTCTCTAATCTGCATGGTACCCCATACTGGACCAACGGCCGTTTCATCTAAAGGACTAACAGCCGTTCTCAATATTCGATCTATCTGTTAATTAGATACAATTTTGCTTTAGTAAGCAAAACAACAGTTAAACAGAAGATCGGGAATATGTCATAAGTCGGTGTTGACAATGTTTATCACCGCATCTATGAGGCTGATAAAGTGAACGAAGAGAGGCAGGACGGAAACCATGACCCACCTTTTACTCTTGCAGAACTAAGAGCAGTCGCTCCATGTGGCACACCAAAGCTCACCTGCATCCGATTAGACTGGAAGCCGACCTCAACATAGTTGGGAAAAGGCTAGGCTGGTAATGATGATGATGACAAATTTTCGATTTCAAAATGTTTAATATTATTGACATTGCATTCATATAACATCACTTGCTATCAAACTGATGAGTTCATAATTAACTCATATTTGTATTGGTAGATAGGTCACGTTCGATAGAGGAGTTTTAATATGTATTTATTTATGACCAGCTATTTTTCCACTGTTTCGCCCGCGTCCAAACCCGTTCAGTAGTAAATTCAGAGCCTTTTTAAACAATCTCTTTATTGTTATCATAGACTTTGAAATCTTCAGGACGCTAATGAAGAAGTCAGAGATTATATACAAATCTTCTTCTTCTTGGCGAGTCGATGGCAACTTAAATTTTGGAGGCCCAATATTTCGCTACGACGCATACGGCATTGTCAGTAGCGTTGTAAAGGTCCTCCACTATGCTATTATATACAAATCATCGTTAATATTTCTGAATTATCCTACACAGAGCAACCTCTAGAAAGCATAAAGAAATCACAGGTCAGTTCTTCATTATATCAGTTCTTTCTAAAGCTTTCAGTCATTAGACCGTCGGCCTTTTACCTATCAATAAATAATACTAAAACAGCAATTTCAAAGCTTTCTCTTTCCCTTCGAGATTAACATGACATAAGCCAAGTTTTTACGAGTACCTACAAGTAACGCATTTAATACACCAAATTAGCATATCTCGCTTAAAATTTCTGAACCGACAAAAGAAATTAACTTACAGCAATCAACTGGCACAAATAAAACTAATTTACTATTATAATAAAATAATAATGGTTTACTTACGCGACGGCCATTAAAACATGAACGGGCGACGGGACAATAAGACCTCGATACTAACAGTCTCTACGTGAGGATGAATAAGTAGACGCCTTTGTCAGCGCGCCGATCGATTCGATGACGATAACCTGTCAAATATGACGGGAGAATTTTATTGGGCGCGAATGTCGTAATTTGCTTGGCGTTTTTTTTTAGCATTACGTATTCTTTTTATCACTTTTACCCTAAACTATGTTCCCGGCTGTGTGCCGTAGCTAGAAGCTTGAGAAACTGACAACTGAGAAAGGTAGTCTAAGTATATCTTGGACACCAATGACCGTGTTTCGGATGGCACGTTAAACTGTAGGTCCCGGCTGTCATTGAATATCTTTGGCAGTCGTTATGGGTCTGACAACCAGTCTTACCTATTCTTGCAGAGTTGCTCGGATAAATGGGCTGTGGAAATCAAATAGATGGTCAGCAGACTCCAACGTGGTTGGGAAAGGGCTAGACAGCTGATATTACGCCCTATCATACTATTGAAAACCTTATGAATATCCATTGCGTAATTTGTACTATTTCATGTGTTACTAGCCGATGTCCTGCCTGGATCTACTGCCCGCACCGGGATAAAATGTTAATCGGGAAGATTACAGCTTTCTCTTCTTCCTCCGATCCTTTTTCCCAACCATGTTGAGGTTGGCTTCCAGTCTAACCGGAATTAAGCTGAATAGCAGTGCTTTACAAGAAGCGAATGCCTATCTGACCTCCTCAACCCAGTAATCCGATAGGGCAATCCGATACCCCTTGGTTACAATGGCTGCCAAGGATGTTCAATGACAGCCGAGACCTAGAGTTTAACGTGCCATCCAACTCATAGTCAATGGTGTCTAAGAAAGTACATAGTCTTAGGAAAGTTGCATTGATACTTGCCTGACCTGGAATCGAACCCGCGCCCTCATACTTGAGAGGTTAGTTCTTTACCCACCAGGCCACCACGACTCCAACCTCCGGAAGATTACAGCTTTCCAACAATGAATATTTTTTTCATATCATACTCTAGATTCGGACCATTTACAGTAAAAACAAACGGACAAAAAAAATCCTTTTTTAATTATATTATGTGTAGTATAGAATACTATTTAACCATCAGAAAAACTCTGGAACCAATTCAGGTGCATTCTACATTCTGCCTATTTCAATTTTATTTGTGGTCTGCGCAGCATGTTTTCTTCCATAATTCTCTGCCTGACGTCATGTCTCAAGTGACAGTATTTTCTGTCATTTATTAAGGCCATAGAATGTAGTTTCTTTGTTAATCAAGATAGGTACGTGCGAAAAACATAACTTTTCCTTAGCAGTTCGATAATGAAATTAAATAATTCATTAATGAAAGAATTTTACAACACATTTTCTCTATAAACAATTTACTTTGTTACCTTTTAAGAGAAAGTAGATTTTATAAAGGCTTTTGACATTCTAAGCATAATAGATTATAGAGTTAGGTACAGTTTATGGTTTCTACAACTTTTATGGCGTTCGGTATTACTCAATGAAAATATATTTATTTTAATGATTACTTTTATTACGTTTTTAATAATAAATCATTAAGCTGTAGGAACAATACTTAGGGATTCCACAGGGAAGTGAAATTGGCGCACTGAAAGTTTTGGTCTAGTAATAAAGAGCAAAATATCCACACGAATATCCACTTATTGATATATGGGAACAAGACAAAAACAATACAAAACATTCGATACTCCTAACATTATCTCTGCTTTACACATGATGTTGTAAATTGTGAAAACGAAAAATGACTCCTGTGGCTAAACTACTGCACGGATTAGGTTATTTTTTTACAATTCGCCATAGAATATTATAAGGTATGTATATGATAGGATTTAATGTGATTATGTAGGTAAGACACACCCGATATAGCAGCAAACACAAATACAGAATTAAAAACATAATAAGCCCAACACTCCATACAATAACAGACCATAGAATTACATACAACCCCCGCGATTACCATAATGTCGCCCTAACATCCGGTCAAATTAATACCATTTAAATGTATCACAGTACAATAAATACAATACAAGAAATAAAGATCCCCACACAAAGAGGTTGGATAATATCGATTGTTCGGATCGTGACGGTGAATGCCTTTCCCGACTTACTCTATGATTCGATGACGATATGTTTCCCGCGTACTTTGACAGCTGATACTTGTAAATTGTTGGCGAATTTATATTGTTGTTGGCTTTGCCGAAATATATTTATATGTAAACTGTAATATTGTTAATATGACCCATTTAAACCCAATTGGGGGTTATCATCTAGCTCTAGTTGGGCCTAGGCTTTTCCCAACTATGTTGGGGTCGGCTTTCAGTCTCACCGGATGCGGCTGAGTGCCACTGTTTTACAAGGAGCGACTGCCTATCTGACCTCCTCAACCCAGTTACCCGGGCAACCCAATACCCCCTTATAAGAGGTTGTCAGACTTTGTGGCTTCTGATATGGATCCATCCGCACTCCAAATTCTTGCTTCTGGCTACTCGTAACGACTGCCAAAGATGTTCAAATGACAGTCAGGATCCACCAACTGAAAGTGCCTTATGAAAAACTTTTTCAATCTTCATTTTCATCGGCCATGATTTTTTTCAATATTTATTTATTAATCATGGTTTAGTTGTAGCGTAGACTACGGTATAGCACTAAGTATAACGGCCGGTTCACACATGTCTCCGTTTTACTGTTCCGTTTTATCGTGTACGTTTTTTTTCGTCGATGGCGTATGTAGTTGTATGAGTGACTTCACACATGGCACAGTATTCTGTATACAGTAAAAACGCCATCGACGAAAAAAAAAACGTACACGATAAAACGGAACAGTAAAACGGAGACATGTGTGAACCGGCCGTAATAAATGTGTAGGTTCGATTTCAGATCAAGTACCATCTGTACCATTGCATTGACTAGTACCATTGCACCTAATGTTTGAACTTTCTAAGTACATATATCTAGGACTCCAATGACTGACTAAAGGTGAAGGAAAACATCTCCATGAAATCTGGACTTTACAGTCTGAAACCCGCAAACCGATATCAGTAATCTGAGAGGAGGCCGCAGCCCAGCAGTGGGACGATAGGCTGATGACGATTCATGGTGTATGACACATTACATAAAGCTTTTCAATCACATACAAGATATAATAGTCATTGATAGTAGTGGTATTATTTAATAACGAGCTGACATTTTAATCCTTATTAATGTTTGTAACAAGTCATGTGTTTTGTACGTAGTCACGTATTGGTATCGCTAATTCTTCTATTATGTTGTACTAGCTTCCGCCTACCGTTTCACCCGCGTTTTGAGTTATATACTTTCTGTACATAGATGAAAGTAACCTATATTCGTAGAAACTATTAAGAAATCTGTGCATACCTATAGATATGTTGTTCTGATATATCAGCTATGTTACTGCTAAGTTTTATCTAAATCCGTTTAGTTGTTTTAGCGTAACAGAGTAACAAACATACTCGAGACACATCTCTACTTTCTTACCGCTGTTTATATTATAAGTGGAGTTATTGGTGAGCATGGCTTTTTATAATTTTCACGGATTCCATAATCCAGAAAAGATTGAATCAGCGCAGAGTGGGCAAAAAAGATATGATGAAGAAACTGAAAACGCCATACAGGGCCAGGAACCGGCCGCTTAAGATCTACAGCCACCCGGGAAGATCTCTCTACTGTTGCAATATCGCTTCGGAATCGAAAATTCAATTCAATTTTCTTTTTCAAGTTCAAAATCTATCGAAAAATATAGAGGATGCTAAGTCTTAATTTTTTTAGACTACGTCAGTAACGAATGTCAGCATACCTTTTTCTCAATATATCACACCTTCAGTACACGTATTAAAACCATGAGAAACCCCAACTTCGTTACAATATACCTTCCCATACCATTCACCAAATACCGCCCACCAGGCTTTTCAAAAACACTACCTATTTATAAACGAAAAATTACTCATTAGAATTCCCCAAAACATCTCTGCGTGGGAAAAGGATCATTAGACAGAAAGGACCCACTGTGGCGGGCTGTCATTGTCATGTCACGTACAGTCAACTTCAGGTCAGTGGTAACAGTTTTATAGGAAAATCGTACTTATTACTATTGAGTTAAGGTGCATGACAGTTACCACTGATGTGCAGTCTACCGTACCAAAGGACCTAGTTTATAGACATTGGATTATATACTTTATTTGGTCGGATGTAAGAGTGATTGTGGGTTGGGTGGTGGTGTGTAGATTTTGATGTTCGGTATTTGAATTTGGAATGTGTCAAAGGATTGTAGGTGTGATTTTAAAATGGCTACTAGATTTTAAGCTTTTACTAAGGTGACATACCTATGTAATTTTATTGAGTGGTTGATTAGGTCAAAAATATAATCCCGTAGCATATTTATTTAGAATTTTCAAACAATTATGGCCGTTGTCCAATTGTTTTACTGAAATTTCGTGTTTCATGTTTATTCCTTTCAATAAACTGAAAGTTAAACAACTTTCAGTAGTTTCAGATATGTAAAAAGCACAACCAACTTTTACTTAAAGTATCGTTTTGTTGGAAAAAATGTTTTATTTTTTTTGCAAAATAAGTAAAATTATGCAGCTTGATGCGATCCATTTTCATTTCGAGTCACCATATATACAGTTCAATAAAAGTATTGAATTTGACTATATAGTTGTCAACCACCATATTGTAATTATTGTGCTATATGTTCTATTTTGCTTCTTGTCTATGTTCTATTTGTAACTTTGTACATAAACTTAAATAAATAATGATACCTGCAACAAAAAAAGACGATCGAACCCGCATCACACGGCTAGCTGAAGCTATATATAAACTGAATATATCTATCGTATCACTTTGTATCGCGGTGGGCGGTCTCGTTACGCTCCGCCCGGTGGCTGTTAAATCATTGTCTGACTCCGCCAATGCGATTCTATGCGTTTTATAGCTAACTAGCTGGTTCACACGGTTTTTAATTCTTCCCTTACATGAATTTATAAAATATTGCCTATGGTACTTGGGAATACACAGTGTAGATTTCTGTCAGTGAAAGAATTTTTCAGATCGGTTCTGTAGGTTTGGAGCCTTTATTTAGGGTACAAAAAAAATGATTCCACTTTATTATATTTGTTTATACTCTGGTTTATTTACATATGTAGTTTCACCTACTCCCTGAGGTAACTACTTCAGTACCAGGACACAATATAGCCTAACTAACTTCCGCCCGCGGGCGGCTTCATCCGCGTAGAGTTCGGTTATATCGCGTTTCCAAGAAAATTATTCAAAAGTCCGGGATAAAAACTGTCCTATGTTCTTTCTCAAGGTCAACTCTATCTCTGTACCAAATTTTATTTAAATCGGTTCAGTGGTTTAGACGTGAAAGCGTAACAAACAGACAGACAGAGTTACTTTCGCATTTATAATATTAAGTAGAGATGTTACTCGGATAGTGTAGCTTCCCAACTGTGAAAGATTTTTCAAATCAGTTGAGTAGTTTAAGTAAGTAGTTTTATATTTCATCTCTATTATATTTGTATAGACTAGCTGGTTTACAAAGTATAACCTGCTTACTGAGGGAACTTAGGTACTTCCCGTACTGGGATAAAATATGTTCCTGGATGGTATAGCTTCCCAACAGTTTAAGCTGTATATTATTCTAAATAGCGCACCAATTCACTGACCTTGGCTCGTAGACCTTCTGTTTATCCATAAAAATATTGCAACCAGTTTTAATTTGCCCATGGTTTAGATTAAGCTTACGGCATAACAACTATGGGCCTTACTACAAAAACTTTAAACCCTGTTTTACACTTGTCTAATAAAATTTTGGCTGCAAAATGAACCATATGTCAACGTCATAATTTGACATTTTTTTAGACAAGGCATAAACTGACGTTTAAAAGTTTTTGTGGTAAGGCGGAATGTGTCTACGAATTGCCTACTACCTACACATTTTTGAAGAGCACTATTCGTTCACTTTATTATTACATTCGTGCGAGTCGTATACAGGGTGTGTCGTTCACAATCACATTAAATCCTATCGCATATACTTTATGATATTCTATGGCGACTTGTAAAAAAAATAACCTAATCCATTCAGTGGTTTAACCACAGGAGTCATTTTTCGTTTTTACAATTTACAACATCATGTGTAAAGCAGAGATTAAGTTAGGAGTATCGAATGTTTTGATCAGTGGACAGCTGTCAGTTTTCAAGGGAGAATTTCAGTTGTTTGTCATGACTGACTTTTATATGGTGTTCTAATTTTCGCACATTTTTATTCTATTTACTTTGTTTGAAAATTTCATTTTTTGATTTGTACGTATTTTTCTTTTTTCTTTGTGTTATCGACATATATTAACTAGTATATTAACGCATTTCATTTAATGTGATTATGAACGACACACTCGATATAAAAAAAAAAAAATAAATAAAAAAAGTTGCGATTGGCACTTTCATGCTAGTTTAATTCGTCAGAATAAACTACTAACCCAGACTCTATCTCAGTTAAACAGAAAAAAGTATAGGTATTATACATTCCATATTATTTTTAGCAGCTCAAAAATATTATCATAACGTATTTGTCCGCATTAAGTTTGGCACGGGGCCTCTCAAGTATGGATTAAGCAAATCTAAGTGTTGTTTGAACTATAATACTTACATCGGATTTGAGACCGTTAACCCTCCTATTTTGATTAGCACTTCTAAACTTGAAGTTGGATTTTTTTTAAAATCTATGGTCATTGGGGAGGTTTTTTTTTTGAAAACAGAAAATGGGGTCAATCATATTTTTTTATTTTTAAAGACTCTTTTCACGTGGTTTCATAAGCTTCCCGGGAGAACTTCTTCCCGTACTCTGATAAAAATATAGCCCATGTCAACCGGGATAATGTAGCTTCCTAACACTGAAATGATTTTTCGAATCGGTTCAATAGTTTAAATTCCAAGTTTCTTCTAAACGTTTTCCCTCATTCACACCCAGACAGTGATGTCCAAGATACAATTTGGAAGCACTAGTGGTTCAACCACTTTGAAGCACGAAAAACTTAACAAGTAATATTTGCTCAATAAGTAAGAAATCAATAAAACCAGCCTATCGCAGACTAAAACGGGTCCTGCGCTAAAGTTTTTCATGAATGTGGATGGATGGATAGGTAAAGAAAGGATGGATTGTCTTAAAATGACATGAATAAGAAGGGAGTGGATGGTAGTATGACGACTGACAGAGAGGAATGGAAACGGAAAACATATTGCGCCGACCCCGAATAAAATTGGAAACAGATGAAGATTAAATCCCCTTACTTATAAAAATCTCTAATCACTTTCTAAGCTACATTTTAACTCATCACTACTTAAAGTCTTAAGTAGAGATTAATTGTTAGTTAAGATATGCTTAAGCAACGTTTATAAGTAAGAATTTTCTTAAGCAGTCCTTAAGTATTACTTATTATTTAATTCACGTTTATAAGTAAGGCTGTCTATGTATAGATGCCGCTATCCAAAACCTTGAAAAATCGCAAGTTTAAACGGCAAAATATCGTGACCTCGTTAAAATAAAATATCAAGGCAGTATATTAGTTAAAAATGAGTAATTACTCGCCTTATGTAAACCGGTGACCTGAATACCTTCAGTTGAGTTGACGAATATGAGACGCGTTGTAGATATGTTGCGAACTCAGGGTTTTTGTAGTCTTTCTAATGTTTGTAGTTGGTATTTGGTAATTTTCTTTGTTGGGTTTTTGGTCTATTGTCAGATACTAATTTATAATTAAAATTACTTGTAAGAGTAAGGAATAAGTAATGTTACTTATAATAGAATAATGTAATGTTATGCAGGAAGCAAAGGCAGCTGTAAATATTCTGAACAACAAAAGAATTGGACACAAACATAGTTTGTTTATTGTGTATTTTATATTAAAGTTCTTAAGCAAATCACATTAAGTAGGTAAATTAAAAACAATGTATTAAAAAGTAAAGATATTGACCTTTATTTTTTTTATTTATCTTTCTATAGAATTTATATATTTAATAGAGTTTTGACCATCCAGTCAACTACATCAAAATTATCAAGAAGTGACTGAATTATTTACGAACAAAACGAAAATTTATAACTCATACCTACAAATAATGAAACAGCCGCATAAAAACTAGACAGAATGTAAAAACTCCTAATTCTAAACATACATACAACATGTCACTAAGTAGGTGGGTACGAACACAGCAAAAAATAAATATAAATGGGTTCACAGTGCCAATGTTAGTGTGTGAAGGACACCAATTAACATTACGTAACTTTAATATATACCGGATGATTCTTAACGGCCAGTTTCTTCATCAAAAGTTAAAGTTAAAGTAATGTCTAAAGTAAAAGTAACGGTCAAATTCGTTTTTTTTCAAGGCTAAAGTGACAGCAAAACTAATAGAAAAATTGAATTTGACCGTTACTTTTACTTTAGACATTACTTTGACTTTTACTTTGGCTTTAACTTTTGATGAAGAAACTGGCTGTAAGTCTATTTATTTAATTTTTAACCAATTTCAGAAAAGGAGGGTGGTCTTTACGCGCTTTGCATAGTAACTTAACAGCGTGTATGTCGCTAATTATAGAACAATAGAAAATCAATTGTGTTCGCGTGGATCCGCGTTTTCGGCGTACATCGAGTTAAAAATCTACCGGGTGATTCTAAAATCTATGCAATTTTTAACCGACTTCATCATCAATCTATTTAATTCTATAAAAATAAAATATTTTTTATAATACCTATAGGTATCTAAAACTTATCCTAAGTCTGACAAATGCTATGCTGAAAACTTCATGAAAATCGGTTAATCCAAACGTGAGATGATACTTACATACCCACAGGTCAAACTACGAACCTTCTTTTTTTAAACTCGGCATTTCCTGCGTCACACAGGAAGGATGTCACTTATGTACGATAAATTAAATAGCACGACCAAAGACACCGACATCCATTCATATCTAAAAGAAACCTCTTTACAGACAAATCAATCATTTCCATAAAAAAAAAACATCAAACACCGATGTACTTTCCACGTCAAACGTTTTAAAAACGGAACACATTTTTTCATAGAACCCCTCCGCTGTGATTGGTCGGGGGTGGCGGCGCGCGCACGCGATTGGTCCGCTCAAGGGTGGTGGAGAAGGCCGTCAGCCAATCAGAATGCCTCCCGCGAACGTGCCCTATCTCTCTTCGGTGCCCTTCAGGATTTAAGGGCGTATAAGGTTGTGTTTGCGCTGCATTTTACGCTGTTTGTCAATTTAATTGATGTTCGTTTTTTTTAAATTGAGGGCTGGGAAGTGATTTTATAGGCTTTTGTGCGATCGGGTGTCGGCTGGCAACACTTAGTAACAGTAGTAGCGTTTAGTAAGGTCGTTGTAAAAAGGTTGGTAGGCGCGTGGTAAAGGAGGTTGAATATTCCGTAGCTGTATTTTAAAATGAGATGGTTAGAAAGTAGATAGATCTTTTACGTTGTCTTGATAAAAGAGCTAATATTTTTGGGATATTATTTGGTAACCAATCTCTAATAACTCGCCGTGCAATAGATGAAAATATGAAGGAAGACGTAGAAAATCAATAAAGGATCGGCAAAGGTGCAGTAAAGCAGTTACTATATTGAGTGAGTATAGGCTTGACAATGGCGTAAAGTCCTAACCTAGGTATAGATGTGTACATCATGAACAATCGGAAACAAAAGTTCATCCGGCCTTTCAATAAAAATCACATCAAGAAAAGGTCTTGCACTTACGACATTTCGCCATTGACCCGCTAATAATTCGACCCGTCACATATTATTAACGGCCGCCATACCCGAACAAAGAACAAAAGCTATTCGAATATCGAACACTCACAAACGAACAAAGCTTTGTTTTTTTTTTCTTTCAGTTCGATATTCGAAACTGTTTTGACGTTCCAGTGTTCCATTTTTGAAAAATTATTATTATTGCCGTTGGTTGGTCTTTGCCATCAATAAAGAGGTCTGATTCTTGTTTATGGGTTTTGAAAGGTTATATTGAAACAGCTGCTTTGACATTTTTTTTAAGTTATTGTTGTAATGAAAGAAACTTATAACATCCTACCAATTTGAAAACTACTAACATCATCCGCCTAGCCTTTTCCTAACTATGTTGGGGTCAGTTTCCAGTCTAACGATGCAGCTGGGTACCAGTGTTTTACACGAATCGAATCCCTATCTGACCTTCTCAACCTACTTTCCCAAGCAGCCCCATATCTACCCAATACTATAAAAAGCTAGCAAGACTAATATAAGATTCAACTTATTTAAAGCTCCCAATTTAAGCCTACAAGATAAACGGTTTTACTGAATGCGACCTACCTAAGTACATATGTTCCGACTAGAGCTCTTCGTTAACAAGGGCCAAAATCTTTCAAATAATCCAACAGCTATAAGTTAGAGCTGGTTAAGGTCTGCTTATGGCATCAAGAAATGTAGTCTGTTTTGTCTTATGTGCCAACTGTTTCTCGGAGTTTCATCGGTATCCCGGGGGCACTTCTGTCCATGCCCTGTCAAAATATATCTGTCTCCCGAGGGAAATGTAGCTTTTCTACTATTTCTACGATAAAGTTTGAGCTTTAAGGGTACAAGTAAAATATTTTTTAGATTAGTCTAACATAAAGTTTCACAACAATAGAGTCCGTAGCTTTATCGTGAACACATCCAAACCTTCACGTTCATACAGGTTTTTCACATTAAATATCGGTACGAAGGTTTTTCTATGAGAGTCCTGAAAGACACAGGCTCTGTGGATCCAATAATATCCGATGACCTTATAGTAGTGGCCATTAATGATGCTCTACAGAAATGTAAATAAATAGTACCTACAGAACAATACACACAGCTAGGCACTTATTTTATGCAGATTTGGAAGATTTGCTTGGTACAACAAAAAAACGAATTCTGGTAAAGGCACAGATTCCTTAATAATACTAACTACTTACGTAAGTAAAGGTGCTACTTCTTACCTATCATTTGCAATTTTACACATAGTTCCTGCAGCGCTAGTTAATGTAAATTCCTTAGAGATTTCACCTATTAGAAAAATGCAATGTCGTCTATTTAAGGGCAACGAGGATTTAAGATTAGTAGGATAAAACAGAATCTTGTTAAAGCTGCGTGGCGTTAAACATTTGTGGCCTTACTACAAAAACTTTAACGCCTGGTTTACAGTTGTCTAAAAATTTTATCACTGCAAAATGAACCATATGTCAACGTCATAATTTGACATTTTTTTAGACAAGGCATAAACTGACGTTTAAAAGTTTTTGTGGTAAGACGGTTGACGTTCCCGTTCCAATCAGAAGCTCCCTCCCGTCGGAAACTTTCATGAAACTGGTTCGTATCAATAAAGTATTTTTCAAGCGCTAATTAATGTATTTTTTTATTCTGATTCAGAAACTAATGCAATTTATTATGCTGAGCTTGATTTCATTACTTTTTTGGCAAAAGCTTTTTAAATATTTTTAGAAGCGTCGAACGTTTATAAAATGTTTTGCAGTTTAATTCATCATCATCCTCCTCCGAGCCTTTTTCCAACTATGTTGGGGTCGGCTTCCAGTCTAACCGGATTCAGCTGAGTACCAGTGCTTTACAAGAAGCGACTTCCTATCTGACCTCCTCAACCCAGTTACCCGGGCAACCCAATACCTCTTGGTGAGACTGTTTAATTCTTCAGGTATACCTATTTACTGGGTAACCAGAAGGTGGTATTCTCTTTAATATCTTTGCAGATTTTATATTTTTCCTCGTTTTTTAATCATCTCCATGCGACCAACTTTTTGGAACCATGCAGCGTGTGTCATCTCATAAGTTAAACGGCCTCCTTATTTGATATTGAATTGCTGATCTCTCATTTCGTTTGTAGATTACGTAGATGTGTTTGTAGATTTGTAGATTAGATATAAACTAATAGAATTTAAAACTCAGTCCTATGAAAATAGAATAAGAATATTTATCGCTCGACTTTTGCTTTGCTTTTTCATTTTCTTTCATATTTCCTTAAAGCAGTTTTAACAAACATTGAAGGGGCCATCATCCCGTCGGAATCTGGAATATCGTCGAAGGAACGAGGGGTGTTGGTAAACTAAATGTATTCATGTTTCTATGAAACGTATTACGCCTCATCATTATCATAAGATTCATTACTATAATTTAGGGTCTAAGTAATACTTAATAGAAAAATTATTATTTTCCACACTACACACACAAGTAGATGTAGCAAACTTGTTATTTCATAAAATGTGTGAGAAAAGGGCTGCATAGGTACTTAAAATTATTTACCTGGAAAAAAGTAAATATGTAAAAGCATATATTATATACAACATAAAATTCTGTGTTTAAAGGTAGCCAAGTATTTCAGGGACTAATAAAAGAATATAAAATCATTTTCACAATGTGGGTCTAGCAAATTCAGCACTGCCGCTATCTCGCATTTTCAAGACTTTTATTATTACCTCAATTAATAGATTAATGGAAAGCTTTTGAAACCCGTACTAGTATCAATTGTTAATTATTTCTACTACGACTGATTTTAAACGATTTAAGGCTTAATATAATCTGTTCATAGTTTAAATACGCCATTAAGATTGATCACATTAAGCGAAATATGTAGATAAATTCATAAAACTATTGCTCATTTAGAAAAATACACAATGGTGTTCTCCTAGGAAGTATCTTATGCCCGTTTTAATTGTTTTTTCATATTTATTTGAAGATAAGTGGAAGCTCTGATTATGAAAATTCTAGAGTTCCCATTCCCATTTGATAAGATGAAAATATAAAGTTATGTCGGATCAGTACCTATAAGATATTTTATTACCTACTTCTTTTCATTGGAAGTTATTTTCAGATAATCCTTAAGCATATTATTTTTTAAAATAAAAAGCTAAGCTGAGCTTTCTTAGCTATACTTAGAAATGTAAATAATAGAATTTATGTTGACCTTTGGCCTGACCTGCCTACAAAGTGCTGAAAGTACATAGATGTAAAGTTGCAATTCCAAAAAATCCACATTTTCAAAATACACAAAGAGTTTTGAACAAAAAGTTCTTATTCAGAAAATAAAGAAAAGCTTGAAAATTCTCGTTTACCTTACAGGAATCCAATAAGAGCTGAAACTCGAAGCCAAGAACCATTACAAAACATTATCACAGCACACAATAAAACAGAAATATAAAAAAACAATAAACACTACAACACCGCCATTGTTTCAAATTTCAAAAAACGAAACGTCACTACCATATCCGTAGCAACCAACACTTCTTTATTCAAAAACCATTCCAAATTCCGAATTCAAAATTTTAAAATGTCATTTTTGATGTTTAATTGGTATTGATTATTGTTTTATTAATTAGAGAAATGGGCGTACGTTATCTCGGGACGATTGTCGCGTGATGACTGACAGGCGGCGTCCCGCTCCCTCGGTTCCAGAGGGATAGGAGACGGGATGGGAGGAGGGGAGGGGGTAATCCCGGCTGAGGTGAGCGATAACAGCATAGAGTATTTTGACGCGAGCTTTCATAAAAGGTTATAGGTACTGTAAGGTATTTCCTTTGTACCTAATATGTTTCGGTAAACTTTTGTACCTTTCACCTACGTTGGCACCTACATTGATTCATCACTGCTCTTTTTTGTTTTTTTCCAAAAAAATATTTCTTTAACAATTACCTACTTTAATTAAGAAGGTCAAATAGATCGGTAGGTTTGATAGAAAAATATTTTCTACAAAAAGGTGCTGATCTGCCTTACCTACTTACCTACTTCTTGGTCACTCCTTCAAATAAGATTGAGAGTTTAATAGGTGACTAATCAGAACGTGATGAAATGCTAATTAGATACAGGATTACCAAATAACTTCTAGCTGGTGCTTAAATTAGCAATGTACCTAATAATAAATAATATTAAACAAGTAACTTATAGGTAACTTTCGTAAAAAATAATAGAGCTTAGCCTGAAACGTCCAAGATAAGCAAAACATCCAAACATTGTTACATTGTCATTCTATTAAAATATTTCCATCGATAAACGACCATTTTCACGTAAAACATATTTTTCATGTAAAAACTGCGCCTGTCATAACTCAGACGAGACTATTACGACCACAGACTAAACAAAACGAAACAGGTTCTCTTTTTTTTATAACTCGTTTGCATTTGACGTTTGCCACTTCCCGCCTCCGAGCGTTGTGAGCGCTGATTGGTTGGCTTCCGACCAATCGGAGAGGAGCATCGTGTTCTATTATACGAATGTCCGGTGATTTTTTAATTTGAATTGGCTTAATTTTTTTTAGAATACAATGCTCGTCTGTTGTCTGTTATTTATGGGAATTGGTACGATTGTAATAAATCGTTTTTTTTTTAGCTTTATTTTTGCAATGTTGCACTACTTATTTTAAATAAAATATCTACTTATTTATTTCAATTCCTAACTGATAATGGTAATTTATTAGACAACAATTTTGCATAGAAAAATCAATCGAAATCTACAATGGTTCATAAAAATCTTAGGATAAGTAGGTAAGTACCTACTTATTCATAGCATGTAACAATGAAGTCTATATAAAAGGGCTGGTTCCCTTCGGGGTATGGAACCCTAAAGGAACTTCTCTTGTAAATAGGTAGAGGACTCTAGTTAAATATGGAGGATTCCCTAAGAGCTTAAGCTCAAATTTTTTTACCTACGTGGAAATCGTATAGAATATGTAAACGACTTATTCAAGTAGGTAAGCTTCTACAGCGGGAAAATTGTGAGAGCCAGGATTTCGCAGATCAGTAAGTTAAGTTTTTTTATATTGCATTAAAAGCCACAACCAAATTGAAAACCTCCTTTTACAAAATCCATAACATCTCGTTACAAACTTTAGAATCTAGTCTACGAATAATTAATTTGAACAAAGATATAACAATGAACAACTTGTGTCCATAATTACGGGCTCGTCGTTAGCTGCCGCCATTTTGTTACAAATTGGACTAATTTGACACCCCAGTGACCCCCTCCCGTTGGGTGTCAGCCGTCACCCTCACCCGGGTGGTGTTACACGGGTGCTGATAAAAGGATGACTTTGTTTAACTTTATCCGTCTTAAGATGAAGTTAACGTATAATTTAAACGTTCGTTTTTAACCGGCTTCAAAAAGGGAGGTTCTGAATTTGATCTGTATGTTTGTGAGTGATTACATATTTAGCGTTTGATTAACTGATTTTTGATGTGGTTTCAGCATACCTAGTGTTTGACAGACATAGAAGAAGGAATGATCACCGGTAGCGGCATAAACATATGTAGGTTCTTACTTAGCTGCAAACACTTTTAATAATTTTTGTATCTTTTTTTTTTCTTAAAACCTCCTGGGGCCCGATTCTCCTAATTTTACTTAAGCGACATACGATTCACTTTCGACTCGATTCGACTGAGATCCAATCCCGACTCGATTACGATTGAAGCGTATGCGGCATTCCGCTATTTTTTCTTTGAAATAAACGTTTTTATCCTTTTCTGTCATTCAATAATGAATCATTTTGTCTGCAAATGATTTACGATTGCAAAATGATTGTACAGCAAACTACCGTATAGAACAAAATCACCAAAATAGCAGACCAATCGCACACCAATCAAATGTCAATCGAATACGATTGGTCTTTTATTAGTAGCAGAATGCCCGATATGGTTAAAACTGCTATTGCGATCATATTGCGATTCGATTTCTATTCTCGAGAATCTGGCCCCTATGAGTTTTCACATTAAATTTTCAAAATGGAACAATTGTTTAAAGAAAACGGACGTTTAAAATGTTGTCGGTGAACTTAAGCCTCACGTAAAACTTGGGTAGAAATGTAGAATGATCGTGATTCTGTTTTTAAAGAAAGAGTTTCAAGTTGAGCTTGCGGAGTTCAATTCGTGGATGGGAGATCATTAATTCTGAAAGATTTGATCAATTCTAACGCTTGTAAGGCTATGGCTGAATTTATTCGTCGGAAACTTTAAATGCTTCTGTTATTTTGGTGACACTTAAGTAATTCCTGAAGGTTGACAGTCAGGTTTATTTCCCTTTTTTCTTACTGTCCATAGCCAGATGGAACGGCTGCTCGATGGAGATGATGATGGTCCATTCCCGTTCCTAGGTACCTATGCTTCGAAGCCACGAATTATTGCGGATTTCTATGACACTACAATATAAGAAAAAAGTACCTATTTGTAAAAATATAGGTATTGGAGCTATGTCAAAATAAAACTTAAAAATTCAAACTTTAACCGCAAATCCACGGAAAGACCGCTGGTGGAAAAAATAAAATACACATGTCAACGATATGAACGAAGCATAAATCAACTAGGTAGGTATGACATTATTTCCTACAAAAAGCGTCCTTTCACAAATCAATCGTAAACAATTTTTCTGAACCATTGAGCTGCTAATGAGTGAAAAACAATGAGCACAAAGGTTCGACACGCGGTCCTTGTTAGCGGCGCGTGGCTGTCAAGTCACCCTTGTGCGTCATCAGTTGTGCGCGTTTGAAGGTTGGTGATGAGAGAGAATTTGAGGAAATGCGTGTAGTTTTTAACCGACTTCCCAAAAAGGAGGAGGTTCTCAATTCGGCCGGTATGTTTTTTTTTATTCTATGTATGTACATCGATTACTCCGAGGTTTATAGACCGATTTACGTGATTCTTTTTTTGTTCGACTCGGAATAGCTGCCAGTTGGTCCCATAGTCAACGGGTCAGGATCTGATGATGGAAACCCTGAGAAAACGAGGACAACCTTCGAAAGTTGTAGGCATACATAGGGTAAAAACTTGACACTCAGGTGTACGCCTAAAAGCACTATTCAACAGTGAAGATTTGGAGCTGACCTGATGATGGAGACCAGAGAGGGCCGAGGGAACTCGACAACTGAATATGTAAACTACCTCGTATTTGGGCTTAAATTATTTGTATTGACAAGACCTTTGCAACAGTGAAGGTTTGGAGCTGACCTGATGATGGAGACCAGAGAAAGTCGAGGGAACTCGACAACTGAATATGTAAAATACCTCGTATTTGGACTTATATTCTTTGTATTGATGAGAACTTCCCACTTATATGGATAGTGACAACTATTCGTATCACTGAAAAGCTGTAAATAAAAAACTTTTTTACAAAAACATTAAACCGACTTCCCAAAACACTAAAAAGCAAAAAAAAAAACTAATTTTAGGTGCATCGGCCTAGAAGTCGGTGGCAAAATTAACTTGGTAACATCCATTAGACACCGACTTCTAGGCCGATGCACCTAAAATTAGTTTTTTTTTGCTTTTTAGTATTTTGGGAAGTTGGTTTAATTTTTTTGTAAAAAAGTTTTTTTTTTGTATAACTCCGGTAGTCGAAATGTTTACCTGAATAGTTAAATCACAGATTACCTGAATACCTAGTTACTTCGTATCATTTAGGTCACTCTCAGACGTTAGCTCGACGATCTACTCAGAAAAGTCAAGCTGACAGATGTACCTACCTACGCAACTTATTTATATCGATAATTTTTTTCTAAATGAATGATGAAAATTGTGACGGTAGGTTTACTTTGAAGGTAGGTAAAAAATATTTTAAAGACTAGGTATATAAACCTACCTATATTTGATGGATTGAAAAATGTAAAGGTACCTATTAGGTGTAACACTTTTTTTTATGACGTAGAGGACGGCAGCAGACCAAATGCTTTTCCAACAAGAAAATCTAATTTAATCAACTTAAGTAGTTAAGTAGTTAAACATTCAATTCTAATAATGTAGTACCTACTAACCTACGAAATTAAATAAAAATCAAGACGGTAATATCCAGAAAAATACTGAAATTAACACCCTCCACACGCCTCCAGCATTCTACGCGGGCGGTTACCATCACAGCGGTGGTCATACAAATAGGCGCCACTCCGCGCCATAATCATTATCTGCTACAACGCGCCACGACGCCATTACGCGCCATTACCAACCGCCCGCGGAGATTTGCGCGCGCAAATAATTGACGCGTGTGATATGGGAATTTATGACAAAGAGAACACGTGGGGGGATTCGGTATTTAAATTATTGTTGTGTTATTTTATAATGGAGATAGTTTAATTGCCGTTAATCCCACGGGATTCGGAAAGATTTGTTTTCGTTTTTATCTTCAGTTAATCGGAAACTACAGGTACCTAGGTATTGTTATAATGACTCTACCCAAAATGTAATATTACCGATTAATTGGCTATGGAATTGTTATCCACTATGACATAATAAGAAATTAAAAAAAGTTAAGGTTTCAGTAAGTAATATAAAAAAATATATGGTTATGGCCCGGGGTTTCACCTACCTGCGCTTTGACTTAAGCTATCGAGTCACCTGGAATTTGTAACTAGTTATGATATCTTTTTTTTTGTTTGACATTTTTATGTTCAAATGCGACCTTTTTCCGACTTACATTGCTATCTAGTGCCGGATAGGTACATTTATTAACTAAGCGCCATCTATTATTGAATAGCGCAACTTTTGAGTTGTATCTTTTTGATCCAATAGATGGCGCTGTTCTCTTTAGTACTTTATTCAACATTAGGTTGAGCTTTTGTCACTTGCGTTTTCTAGAACTTGAACGACTGAAACCAATCTAATGTTATAAAATATTTATTTTTATTCTTAGATAATAAACTTAATAATTAACTTATATAATAGCTTAGAAAGCTAGTTTCTTCATTAGCAAGTACATGTGCTGGTCAACTTCGAAACCGTGTAGATTGTTGGCGTCTCCTTGTAGACGCATCAGTAGGCCTCCGAAGGATACGTATGCTGCTAATCGCGAGGCTGGCTCCATTGCTGCTTCGTCACCTTCTATCCTGGGAACAAAAATATAAACATGTATTTAGTGATTAGTATTTAATGTGAATTTTTTTTATTCAATGTTTTACCACACAGGAAAGAAAGATGAGAGACCACAGAGAAGCCCTAAAGCAGGCACCTTAGGTCAGGCACCTTCTTCTAGGTCAAACACGTATAGTAACGTATGAATGTAACCAAAACCATTAGTTACAAGTGAACTGAAAAGGCATTTGAGTTCCTTGACGCATCTACCAACAATTCTTGGTTTTACTAAATATGGGGCTGTCTGGGAAAAGTCTCTGTTCAGAAGCTGACCAAGTAAGATCAATGTATAAGATCGATAAATGCGAAAGTAACTGTGTCTGTTGTGCTTTCACTTCCAAACAACAGAACTAATTTAAATAACATTTCATACACAGATAGTCAAAGGCCTGAGAAAAGTAGTTCTCTCGGGACATAGGTGAAACTCGGGGAACAGCAAATCTATATATATAAAAATGAAACCCACTTTCCGTTGTCACGACATAACATGAAAACGGCTTGACCGATTTGACTGAAAATTAGAGGGGAGGTAACTTAGACCCGGGAGAAGGTTTTAGGATAGTTTTTGTCACCATCCGGCTACGGGACGCGGGTGAAACCGCGGGCGAAGGCTAGTTTGTAATAAATAAAGAGACAAGTAACCTATTTGTTATTGCAGAACTAACCTGTAAACTTTGCCTGACATGACATATTCAAAACTATCGGCGCGGTTTCCCTCCGTTTCTAGAGGGTTCCATTCCCCGCCATCAGGATAACCGTTCTCTCTGAGAGTTGTAGCAAGCACTAATCTAAACTTATCACCCAATTCCATCGGATAAATCCACGAATTAATGTCCAAAATAAGGTCCATTTTAAATGACTCTGATTCGCAATGTAAACGGCTACATCGGTCGAATTTCTTTCCCTCAGGGTCTATGTCTTTTACATTGAATATATCCTCGAATAATACACCTGCCATAGTAGTGTTTTATACGGCTTTTACATAAAAAATGCGGAAAATTAGAATAATAACACGCTTGTTGATTAGAGCTTGACTTCCAAAAAGTGACAGTTGTTTTCTATATGTTGGTACGCATTCATAGATAAATTCGGATACACTTTTCGACTGTAACATGATATGATAACATGCACCGATTGAATAAAACCTCAATTCAACAAAACTAAACTGAGGTTTATTTAATTGAAACATTTACATTATATAATTATAGTTATAATAAAGTTACATACTGTAAAGTTACTAATGTATAATAAACAATGCATAAAAAACTCCCCCTCAACTCAACACAATTATTCAACAAAATGTAAAAAAATTGAATTTCACTGGTGTTAATGAATGTCATCAGTTTGTACTTTGATACAAAATGTACTGTTTTCTGCAATTTTTGAACGCACTTTCCAATACACAATTTTTGCTTTAATGCAATAATAATAATAAGCAAAAGCGAATTGCGCTTTAGCGCTATTTTAAAAATCAGATGAAGATTTTTGTATGTTATATCGGGTGTGTCGTTCACAATCACATTAAATGAAATGCGTTAATATACTGGTTATTATATGTCGATTAACACAGAGAATAAAGAAAAATACGTAAAACTAAAAAAATGAACTTTTCAAACAAATTAAATAGAATAAAAATGTGTGAAAATTAGAACGCCATATAAAAGTCAGTCATTACAAACAACTGAAATTCTCCCTAGAAAACTGACAGCTGTCAACTGATCAAAACATTGGATACTCCTAACTTTATCTCTGCTTTATACATGATGTTGTAAATTATAAAAACGAAAAATTACTCCTGTGGTTAAACCACTGAATGGATTCGGTTATCTTTTTTACAATTCGCCATAGAATATCATGAAGTATATGCGATAGGATTTAATGTGATTGTGAACGACACAGCCTGTACATCAAGCCTTATTTTTTTATGTTTTTTTAATGGGTGGGTACTGATTAAAACAAAATTGGGTATACAAACTTTTTGTAATTTTTTATAAGTAAACCATATTGGGGTGGTGTATCCGAACACTTTTATTTAGCGGTTGGCAGCTCCACATTTGTTCCCGTCAGACGCCACCTGGTGGAGTTTATTTCCACAGAAAAATGAAACCTCGAGTGTGATTAAAGCGAAGCTAACCTAAAAGTCCGACATTGCACGTGTCGGGTCTTTGTTTGTGCGTTTTACAATAAAATTTACAAACAATAGTAACATTTGGTACCCGGGACTGACCTAAATATTGTGTTTAAGTAGTACAGTGCGTAGTTACGACGGAAACAAGTTATAAATCCAAAATGACGGAGGTTTTGCAACCCGGCGCTGAAGTGTTTTCAGAGAAGAAAAAGAAGAAAAACAAGGATGCTGTATCCTTAGGCACATTCCAGAAGATTGGTGACTTCAAGATCGAGCCTACGGAGAGCGTTACGAAGCTAGATACAGCGTACTGGCCGTTGTTATTGAAGAATTTCGATCGTCTCAATGTGCGCACTAACCACTACACGCCGCTACCATTCGGCCACTCGCCGCTAAAACGCCCGATCGCGGAGTACGTGAAGGCTGGCTTCATCAATGTTGACAAACCAAGCAACCCAAGCTCCCACGAGGTAGTTTCATGGATCAAACGCATTCTAAAAGTGGAGAAAACTGGTCACTCCGGCACGTTGGATCCCAAGGTAACAGGTTGCTTAATCGTGTGTATTGACCGCGCCACGAGGCTTGTGAAGTCGCAGCAGAATGCTGGCAAGGAGTACGTGGCTGTTTTCAGTCTGCATTCAGCTGTTGAAAATGTCCAGAAGGTCACCCAAGGTCTGGAGAAGTTGCGGGGAGCGTTGTTCCAGCGTCCGCCCCTCATCTCAGCTGTCAAACGTCAGTTGCGTGTCCGATCCGTGTATGACAGCAAACTCCTCGACTTTGACAGTGAACGGAACATTGGTGTTTTCTGGGTCAGCTGTGAAGCCGGTTCCTACATCCGTACCATGTGCGTTCACTTAGGATTAATGTTAGGAGTTGGTGGTCAGATGATTGAGCTCCGAAGAGTCCGTTCTGGCATCCAGGGAGAACAAGAAGGCATGGTTACCATGCATGATATCTTGGACGCTCAGTGGGCTTACGAAAACCATAAGGACGAGTCTTACTTACGTAGAGTTATTAAGCCTTTAGAAGGTTTATTAGTCGCCCATAAGAGGATATTCATCAAAGATAGTGCGGTCAACGCTGTCTGCTACGGTGCTAAGGTCCTTCTCCCTGGTATCTTAAGATACGAAGACGGTATCGAGATTGACCAAGAAATAGTTATAGTAACAACAAAAGGTGAAGCTGTGGCTCTAGCAATTGCGTTGATGACCACTTCAACGATGGCATCCTGCGATCACGGTGTGGCAGCTAAGCTGAAAAGAGTGATCATGGAGAGAGATACGTACCCCAGAAAATGGGGCTTAGGACCTAAAGCGTCTCACAAGAAGCAGCTCATCTCACAAGGCAAACTGGATAAATTCGGCAAGCCCAACGAGAATACGCCCGCAGAATGGCTGAATAGTTACGTAGATTATAAAGGGAAGAGTGCAAACGGTGATGCGGACTCGGAAGAGGTTGGTAGAAAGAGAACGGCCAGTACTGCTAATGCAGATGATCCTAACAACTCAGTAGAAGTCAAATCTGAGAAGAAGAAGAAGAAAAAGAAGCGTGACAGTGAAGCTGGTGATGCTGTGTAAGTATGCAAACAGATTTTATTTGAATATGGGTTCAGCCCATAGCTCTGCCCTCATACAGTAAAACTATCCAGATACCCCCACGGAAACGAATTCTAAAAGGCAGATAAAAAGTCTATTGCCATCTTTGATAAATAGGCTATTTAATAGTGAAATAGGTAATTGTTCATATTTGACCATTATTTCTTCACTAGCTTCCGCGGTTTCGCCCGCGTCATGTTCGGTTATATCGCGTTTCCAAGAGAACTCTTCAAAAGTCCGGGATAAAAACTATCCTATGTTCTTTCACAAGGTCAACTCTATCTCTGTACCAAATTTTATTAAAATTAGTTCAGTGGTTTAGACATGAAAGCGTAACAGACAGACAGTTACTTTCGCATTTATAATATAAGTAGGGACACTCATCAACTCTGCAACACGTAGGATTGTCAGCAACATGTTACCAGCAACTTGGCAACATGTTGATGCAACTTTGATTATAAACAAAAGTCTAGAAAGAATACTGGGCTTTAGATACATACTATACACAGATATATCTATTTGTATATCTACTAAACGCTATCTCTACTATTTATAGCCAAATATAACATTTATAAACAATAAATAGAAATTGATAACAGAGAGCATAAATTCATAATGACCTATTTGATAATACATACTTAAATGTGGTTAACATATGTTTGAAACTAAAATAAACACATGTTCATTTGCTATCCAAACCCATTGTAGATTTGTCCTTTTTTTACTGACTTGAAAAAAAAAAGGAATTTCTCAGATTGACCTGCTTGTATGTGTGCACGATTATCTCACGTTTGTCTGAACCGATTTTGATGCGGTTTTCAGGGTGGTGTTTGTGTAACCTAGGACTCAGTGTTAGGCATATTATTGAAGACAGTTTATTATCCTTTCATGATTTCACCTTTAGTCAAGGGCCTACTCAAATTGGGACACTTCTACAGCTTATTAATCATTTTGTTTTTTTTTCGACAGAGCGGAAGACGGTTCCGGCGATGCCACCATGGAGGCCGAAACGACCGTAGAGGCCGATACATCATTACGCAAAGAGAAGAAAAAAAAGAAAAAGAAGGACCGAGACCAAGAGAGGGCGGACGAATAAATAAAAACTAAAAATTGTACCATAATTTAGTTTATAAGTTGAGAATTTAATATTAAGCAGAACTAGATAGAAATAAAACAATTTTATATTCGCGAGCGAATGTATTGACGGCGTTTCGCGCGCTTTTGTCGTTTGTTTTTATCTGTTTCTATGGTTACGAAAGTTTCTTTTTTTTTAAGATTGGACTATGAGTAAATGTATTTTGAGGAAGATGCAATTGTATATTCATATAATATCAGTCTTGCTATGTAATAGTCCAATTGCCGAATAGATAAGCTATATTACTGATATGAGAACCTAACGTTTTAAGTTTAACTTTACTTTGTAGATGCCAGTGAACCATTTTTATACACATCTTGTTATATTTGTGTCTCGATGTCTTAGCAATATTTAGTCAATTTTATATCGCTCACAAATGTCTGTTTTCCACATATCTTGTGGTTATTTCCAATGTTATTGAACCGAGAAATTATAACATGAACTTTATGACCTAAGCTGCCTTTTTATAGATAAAATACTTTATAATCAAAACCTCCTTACTAACGAAATAGTTTTCGCTAGATTTAGTCTGTGGTTTTCGAATAAATGGAATTTTGGTGTATTTTTAAATATTTCGATACGGGTTTTTTTACACCAGCCATTTAGGTATATCCTATACTAACACAAATTAAATAGGTGCAAAAGTGTAGGTCCCGGCTGGCATTTGAACATCTTTGCCAGTCCTTAGGTAGTCAGAAGCCACTATTTCTGACAACCAGTCTTACCAAGGGTTATTGGGTTGCCCGAGTAACTGGTTTGAGAAGGTCACAGCAGCAGCAGTTAGTTCTTTTAAAACCCTGGTACTTTCCTGCATCCGGTTAGTCTGAAAGCTGACCCCAACATAGTTGGGAAAGGGCTCTTTAGATGATGACTTAGGTATATCCTATAATAACAAAATTGATAGGTGTCTTGTCTAATGTTTGGCGCCAAAAGCCAGGAGCTTCTTGGGGCTTAATTTTTGACCATAATCACATTACTTACCATAGAATACTGGACTTGTTCCTAAAAAATGTATTCGTCCTTATAGCATTTTGTACGTTTTTAAATCATGAGCATTTAGCTTAGCTATAGTTGTGTCGTCATTTTGTTTGCTCTATGGTATTGAAGTAGGTACATTTCCCGCCAAATTGTCGGCTCCCAACTAAATTCAGAGCACAGGTACGCGCATGTGGCCTATACCCATATTCGATGTATCTAATGTTTTGCTTAGTAGCGATAGGATTATGACATTAACAACATACAGAAACAAAATTCTATCTCTAGTAAGCTATACAACAGACAGACGCTATAGGGTCGGTTCATATCTGACGGAAAATGCGTCGAGCGTATCGTAAATGTATGATTGACGTACTAACGCATCATCGGTTAGGTGTGAATGATTGAATGTTTTATCGTATATTTGTCTGTTTTGGCGTTACGCGACCGAAAATACGCGACGTATGTTCCGTCAGATATGAACCTACCCATACTGTCGATTCTGATGTCTGAGATTGGCCGATAGACTATAAGTTTTAAGTTTATCTTGGGATATAGTTTTACTATGATAAGACACACACTTTCTGCCATGAATAAAATCTGACTATACTATAGATTTTTTACTTTAATATAGTATGATTGTTTGTTTGTTAATATGTGTTAACATTTCCTTGAAGACTTGCAGAAGGTCAGAATAAATTAAAACTGCTAATAATATAGCTTCGTTGGCCTTAAACTTATTTTTAATCTCTGGTCAGTTATAGACGCAATGAGAAACCTCTTTTTTGAAGTTGGTCAAAAGAAGTTTGCCTTTTTTCTAACTAAAGTGTATTTTGTGCAATTAGTTTGCAAAAAACGTCAATTCTTTTTCGAAATATTTTTAAACCTTATTCTCATTTAATTTTAAGGCTCATTTTTGAGCAAGAAAAGATATGCAAGATCTGTTGTTGTATATCACTCAAAAATGATACTTAAAGCCTTATAATATGGGTTAAAATTGTTCTACTGAAAGTTGCTTAGTCCAGTCCATATTGAGAAAACGTTAGGCGCATAAGTATAAGTTTATTTAGCTTAATATGTTGCTTAGATTAAGTGCTAAATGTTTATAGAATAGTTGTTAAGTTGCGATTGAATGTTTTGTTGGTTAACAACATTAAATTTATGCTCTAATATTGGTGTTTTTTTACCGTTTATTACCGGACTTTTCTAATAATTAACGAGATCCTATTACTAAGACTTAGTAGTCCGTCCGTCCGTCTGTCACAAGGCTGTCTGCAAGTCACAGAGTCAATTTTAATAAATAGCTGCAAGTCCAGAACCATAACAGCCAGACAGTGGAAATTTTCTCAGATGATATAGTTCTGTTGCTGCTATAACAAACACTGAAAACTAGAATAATTATTTTAAGGGGCTCCCATACAACAAAAGTATAGGTATTTTATAGATAAAAGTACGGAACCCATCGGCCGGTTTTTTTATTTTTTTTTTGCTTCATTGCATTGTAAAATTGGTCAGTACTAGTCAGTAGGGTGTGCGTTACCCAGGCCAGATGTTGTCGAAAATGGTCATTTTAATCTTATAGATAATTAGTTGTGCGGCTTCTGTAATTGTTGCGCACATTTTTTTTGTTGCGCTTTTAGTTTTTTAATTATTTCACAAAAACATTTCCTGCTGGCGTAACGTTACGCCAGCCAGACCTTTTTCTTTCTAATGGGAATATTTAAATAAATATTACCTATAAAATTAATTGTCTAGATCATCGGTCTAGATAAAGTAAATGTTGTGCCATATTTTGTATTTGTTCTGTTTTCGCTTTTTCGTAACCACCTAAACTTGGTCGGGTTACAACGGTCATTTACTTCCTAATGACTAACGAAAAAATAGGGTAAAGTACCTAGAGAAGTCAGTTGACGGGAGCGAAGCCGCGGGCAAAAGCTAGTTATCTATAAGATTAAAATTACCATTTTCGACAACATCTGGCCTGGGTAACGCACACGTCGGTAGGGGTGTCTAGTAACGGAGTAAATAATAATTTGTATCATAATATGTTCAGACGCTTTTATAGGTCGAGAAATAAAAATAATAACCTGATCAGCAACTATTTACGTAAAAGATAAAAATAGAAATTGAATATATACCCACATAGCTAGTTTTGATTTCACTATTGGCTAAAAGATAGCGCTGTAAGCAAGGAAAGTTATCAATTATTAATCATTATATTGAAATTAACTTTCTATTTGTAAATGTAGATGACTTTCTTAATTTCTTTCTCAACTTTAGCTTTGATTTCATCAACTTTATTAAGATTTTACGTTCCGTTTTACGTAGAATCAAATGTTCATCCGTTTGACATGAGAGTACATGACAGTGACTTTGACAAATGCGAAATCAACAAAGCGAACTCTGCTTGTGTTATTTATTAAATCGGATTTTAATTGTGTTTTATCGTTAATTATTAGTAAAAAATAACAGTAGATAATGCATTGGTGCCAGATTTCAACTGACAGTGATCAGTATAACTACGAATATTTCTCTAACGAAGACGTATGTAGATTGTGTTGGAACAAAAACGCAGACAACGATATAGTATTGAAATATGCGGAAAATTCAACAGAAATATGTTTATTAGATATAATTAAAGACTGGTTACAAATAGAACTGGAGGATACACATTTAAATAAAGTTTGCGTTGACTGTTTGAACGAAATAAAAAGGTTTTATTTGTACAAAACTTTTTGCCAAGAGACTGACGCAAAGTTACGAATAATTCTACAAAAAGGCTTCGAGGATACAAAAATTAAAGAGTTATCGTCTGATTTAATAAAAAGCGAAGACATAGATGAGGTTTACGACAAAATTGATGACATAGACCCGTATTTTGACGATACTTTAGAATACGTAGAAGATACAGAAAAAAAGCTAAAAAGTATATCTAAAGTTAGGAAAAAGTATTTGTCTAAACGTTCGCCTACTTATTGTAATATTTGCTGTTTAGATTTAGAAAGCATAGACAGTATATCGCAACATAATGCAGAATTACATGGAATAGAAAATAATGGCACGTTATTCAAATGTTTTGGCTGCGAAAAGCGGTTTAAAAGTCGAAAAACACGCATAAGTCATGAAGTTAATTTCTGTAAAGGTTTAAAAGATGGTTACAAGTGTACTATCTGTGACCGGTTCTTACCAAAGAGGTGTACATATGAGTTTCATATGCGTGACCATAGACATAATACTTTGACAGAGTTGCCCGAGCATATATTTAAATGTAGCAAGTGTGTGAAGCTGTTTAAAACTAAGGAATTGTTGAAATTGCATATGGTTGAACATGGGAAAGAGAAGAATTTCGTTTGCGATGTGAGTATTGCATTAATTATACACCTTTTTCAGTCTTAATTGTTACATGCTAAGCTAAGTAATGGCTATTATTTGATCAACTATGGTAGTCATTACGGTTAATCAGTCTGAAAGCCTGATAACCAGTCTTATAAAAAGGTATCAGTTTGAGGAGGTCACATAGGTAGCCAACCTTTTTATATTTGGGAAAAGGCTGGGCAGATGGTTGTTATCAAACAACTTTGCTGCCCTGAAGTCGGCCACTAGTTACTTCAGGATAGTCAAAGTAGCTGCAAATGACCAACTTCTTGAAGGTTAATTAATTTGACTAGAATGAAGGTGTTTTATAAAAATATAATTTTGTTTTATATTTTTCAGATATGTGGTCGCGTGTTCACTCGACAGGACTACTTATACAAACACAAGTTAACACACAGCGGAGTGAAGAGCCACCAGTGTCCGCACTGCGAGTTTCGAGCCACGCAGCGCTCCTCACTCACTGTACATATCAGGTAACTATGTCCGAGCCGGCCCCGGCAGCTGTTCTTATGTAAGGAGATCAGCCAACTACGCAGGACATATTATAGTGCACAAGCATTTGCTTGGACACAGATGCACTCACTATTCCTTCACTCTCACACCCAATGGGAAGGCAATCCGACACGAAAGGAGAGCAGGATTGACATTTACGTGCTTTCCTATGCACAGTTGTATCAATCACCAACTTCCAGGATGCGTTAACCCTTTACTTGTCACCGATAAAAATATTCAAAATATATGAATTTGTGAATTTTGGGAGGAGTCCTGGAAAAATGAAAAAAAAAATCTACAATAGCCCACTGCTGGGAAAAGAGGTGTCCGTCACGCCGGCCTTTATCAAATAAAGGGTTAAAGAAAGGTTGTAAAACCCACAAAGCGATTTCGGTCTGACCCGAGAACTCGTGCACAGCAGCCGCGCTTGCGGCAGCTAGACAAAAGATTTTAGTTGATTTAATTACATAATGAACATCATCACATTATTTACAACTAGTCGTTTTCCCGCGGTTTCCCTCACGTCCCATGGGAACTACTGCTACTGTCCAGTTAAAAGTCAAAGAATTTTTTAAACCGGTCCAGTAGTTTTTGTGTTAACAAATAAATAAACAAACAAAGTTTCCTCTTTTTTAGCTTAGATAAATAATATCTACTTTTACAGAAAGCACACCGGTGAGCGTCCATACAGCTGTGACATGTGCCCACAGCGATGCATATCCAGTTCCAACCTGCGCGCTCATCGCAGAAGACATCTCGGTGTCAAGAAGTATGAGGTTAGTGTTCAATATCCAGGACTTGTTACGAAATCTTCTAAAATTGTCACAGTTGTCAGTCTGCGGATCGTAGGCATTTGTTTAGGATTCGAAAACTAACAATACAGTTACATAAGGCCACCCTTACACGTACAGCTTAAAATATGAAGCTCCTTGAAAAATCGCGTACAGTAATTTCAAAGAACTTCTTGCAAATTACAAAGGTAACGTAATTTTTTACGTGTAATGTCGGAGCAACTTGCATTTTTAATATGAGTGTGATAGTAACTTGAGGATAAATAAATGAAAACTTAATAATTCCCTATTTATTTTCAGTGCCCAATATGCAGTAAGAAATTCGGCTACAAAATCAGTTTAGAAGAGCACATTTCTTCAACTCACGTGAGGTCAGAATCGCATCCCTGTGAACACTGTGGCGCTACCTATACTCGAGTCAGAGGTCTCCGGCGCCATCTAGCGGCAAAACACGGCAAACAGGCGAAGAGCAAGAACGTAGAACAAAACCTGTTAGTTCAAGTGACGGAGACAGATGGCGCTATTCTCAAAGAAGTTGCATACGAATTGAAGGACGGAGAAAATGTGTTATTGTTAAAACACCAAGACGGTGATGTGTATATGGTGTGAATTATTCATTTATTGTGCCATGATCAGTCCTAAATGTACTGTTTAATACTCAAATTGTATGTTCCATGAAATAAATTAATGTGAATGCGCGAGTATGTTCTGTTTAGCGCCATCTAGCGGCGAGTAGCAGTATCGTATATTATTTTAAACCCGTTTCTACTTGGTTAATTACACCTCGAAGAGAACAAAATTCATAAAAAATATTCTAGTCTAGTATATGAGTAAAACATTGTTTGATTAGCTATGACTGGTCTAATTTAAGTGTGCTGTAACTAATCTACCAACCGCTAGATGGCGGTGTAGTGGCTAGTGATGGGATTCAAAATAATGTGATTATAACTTTGGTGTTTATTTACTACTTTTGGGTTACCAGTGATTTATTTCATATTTGGAGTAATTTTGATCAGATGGGATAGCGAGATGATAAAACATTGATTGAGTCAAGTTTACAATAGAATGCAGTTTTTGGTGATCATTTACAATGTTAGTCTTTTATAAGTTACTATATCTGGTACCTAAGTTAAATATAAGTGGCCAATCTTATTACTCAGAAGCTAGTTAGTATAGATCGGATAAGCAGTCATTTCTTATTAAACACTGGTACTGCAAGTACACTGCAGGCGTAGAAAAAAACTGTGACTTGGTTTGGCTACGAATAAAAAAACAAAAACGATTTGCAAGATTTATTTTTTATTTAATTCATCAGTTACAATAATCTGAACAAAAATAAAAGTTCTCTATAATATTAAAACGATTTTCTTTTCACAAATACTAACATGCAATCTTTTACTGTCGGTTAACCCCTTCCCAATAAGCTATCTATCTATTGATTTGCTTACTGGAGATAGACTTTTGAGATTATCATTTTTGACAGTGACATTGGCATTTTTGACATTGACATAAGCCTATACACGTGATGTCAAATTCCTATCACCAGTAAGCAAACAATAGATGGATAGATTATTGGGAACGGGGGATAAAGGACGTAAGTACAATTAGAGACAGATACGCCCCTTTCGTATCTGACGGCAGTTTCTACATAAATACATTATTATATAATAATAAATTATTTACAATTACATACATTGGTTAAGTCCGGGCTAGTTAGGACTGGAGGATATTTTGGTAAGATGACGATTTAAGCATCTACCTACAGGATTAACATATTGCGTAGATAAATTAAGAATGTTAAATGTAGGTGAGAGCGCGCTTGGCGTTCCCTAGACTTTAAAATGTAATTACGATAAAAATATTGTGTATATAAAAATAAGATGTTCTAAATAAATATCATTGCGCAATATTCAATATTAACCCTAAACGTTAATTTGCACAGTAGGTATCGTAATATTGCACAAATATATTGCCCGTTTGGGGAGACCCTAAAAAAATTATAATTGCAGCAGAAATTGAACATTGGATGTTGCTATGCTCATGCAAAATTACCCTTGCAATAAATATAATTCTGGGTAATATTTTTAGGCTTATATCTGTCACCGTAAGATTACAAACATCGTTAGATTACAATCTATCTCGAGAGATTGTAAACTGTCGAATTATTGTAAACCGTAACATCTGATTGCAATTTAACGCATTATTTTTCGCTATATTATAATCTATCGATGAGAAATTGTCAAATTGTCAACTGTCCGAAAGCTCTCCCTGATTGGTCAGTCTTTTTGTAAGATCGAGAGCGATGTAGAGCGGTCAAATTGTCAACTGGCGTAGAACGGAATGCATCTTGCGCGCTAATTGGTAGAACGTCAAAAAAGACAATGTTCTTTGCTACTCCCGGTGTCACAGCTCTTTGACGTGCAAAAATAAGTGACGGTTTAATTTTTTATAAAATCAAAAATTGTACTTAATTTTTAAGACTCAAATTACACACAATTAAAAATTGTATTAAAAATTGAAGTTAGTGACGAAAACGAATCGCTGCAAAACCGACTCCACGTAGTCTTGTCTGCCCTACCCCTAGAGTGCAATTCAAAACCGCGTAGGCGCGGAGGGGCGAGGCGGCCTGCGAGCTGAGGCGCAGGTAGTTTCAGCGCTCGCCGCCGCGGCTGAGGCTGGCCGGCGGAGCCGGCCAGCAAGCCGAAGCTGCGGTGGTGAGCGTGAAAACTATCTGCGACGATAAGCTCGCATGGGACCGCCGGAGCCCCGCAGCGCCGGAGCCGTGACAGAAGTTATGCTTGCTGCATGTTGCATGCTTACTTCCATGCTGGGTCAATTAATATGGGATGTGTTATATTTTAAACAAAAAACTCAGTAGGTACGAGTAAAAAAATTAGAAGGTAAATAAATATTTTTATGATGTCATTTAATAGTATTTAAGAAGTTTACTGTTAGAATGCATGCTACAAATTTAGATGCAAAAAAATAACCACCATGCTGAGTTGTATTTAGAGTGGAAGATAACTCGTGGCTAAGATAGTATTATTTAGATGCTCGACGCTTTATTAATTGTGGCTGACTTAGTAATTTAGAAGGCAACATACATTTTTGGGGGCGAATAATGATATTAAAAAGAAGCCTGTTTAATTAGCACCCCTTTTATTTTATTTTTAAATATTAGTTTGTATTTGAAGACAAAATACCTAACCGTATTTTTATAAGAGATATTTTTATATAAATTTAATACTTGAAGAATTTTTGAAGAGCATTTATTTTATTTAACTGACACCTCTATTTCATTCCTAACTCTACGGGAACTCCATGGGAACAGAACGGCTGGTCGTGATTGGTCGATCTTACAAAAAGACTGACCAATCAGAGAGAGCTTTCGGACAGTTGACAATTTGACAATTTCTCATCGATATATTATAATATAGCGAAAAATAATGCGTTAAATTGCAATCAGATGTTACGGTTCACAATAATTCGACAGTTTGCAATCTCTCGAGATAGATTGTAATCTAACGATGTTTGTAATCTTACGGTAACATATCCATTCAAAAAAATTGTTGATGATTAAATCGGCATCTTATATAAACAAAATAAATCCCCAAATAAGAAACATCTATGCATCTACGTTTCGTTCTTTGTAATAGATATCACAAGAACAAATGACAGATGTTTTTACTTTTCTCATTCATAATTATTTAAAAACGGGTTAAGATTAGCTACTTTCAGTTTAGGCGATTTATTACCAAATAACAGTTATTTTTCGTCGATGTTTGTGTGCGCGTCTGTACACATGAAGATTTAAAAATACTTTCTTGTTCTAGTGATTTCAAGGGCTTCATTAAAAAAATCTGCTTGGGCACCCGTAAAAGTCATTTATTTTCCTATATTAATTTCATATTAAAGAGCTTTGACATTTGATAGGCAGTCTCTTCTTGTAAAGCACTGGTACTCAGCTGAATCCGGTTAGACTGGAAGCCGATCCCAACATAGTTTGGGAAAAAGGCTCGGGGGATGATTAAAAGAGCTTTGACAATTTCAAAGTTAAGGTTACTAAATCACCAGTACCAAAAGTAGCCACCCCTCTTTAACCCTAAGAAGGACTCCTACACTCACTTCTACAGATTATTAAATACATATTTCCTTAAATAATTATTGCTTTTGCTACACAAGTTCTAGACCGAACAGTTATCTACGTGTGAGAATCACAAATACTTAATGACTATAGTTCAATATTGTCGACTTGAGGAACTTCGCACGCCTTGCTTACATCTACGCCGCTAAAAACTTAACTAACGTTAATGCCTGAATACTTGAGTATAACTTAGGTTTGAGTCGGACTTTTAAGAGAAAAATATATATATTTTTTTTGTATTTCGTACCTTCGAAGTTAAAAAAGCTGGGTTAATTATAAGTTTCACCGCTGCATGTGTCTGAGGCATCGTTTGTTAATCTGATGAACCGATTTGGATGTGGTTTTTTAAGACAGAAGATGGCTGTCCGGCGTTGGTTCTTCGATATCTACTTTTCTTGAAAATTGGTTATTTTCTGTGTTGTCTACAGCGGCAGAAAATTCAGCGGGAAAATGTAGTATTTTTTATGTTTTTTTTTTTCATACTTAAAAAATCCTAAGTAAGTTGTATTCTGTATTCGGGCATTAAATCATATGCGTATTTAAAAGGTACACAATGGGGAATATGGAAGAACTGGATTCTATTTGGCACAATATTAGGATATTCATTTGCTCTCTAGAAATAAATTAAACTGTCATCATGCAATTGTTTCTCTTTACCATTTTTTTTTTTAAGTTTTGAAACTGAGATGAATATAGTACGAACCAAACTCAATTGATAAGAGCACATGCACGCACGTTTGTTCGGAAGTAAGTTGCGAGTTTGCGAGACGCCATTAAGTTTGATTCGTACCAAATTCAGCTTAAATACCTGTAGTTCTTTTTCTTAACATAATGTAAATGGATAGTGTTAATATAAATTAAAGTTTTTAGCGGTAAATAAATTATGAATATTATATTACTTTTTCATTAATGTTATATTTATTCTATTAGGTCGAATGTTTATAAAGCTTAACTACTATGTCTGTCAATCATAAATAAATACCAAATAATTCAAAATATTTGACCTTGATTTAGCTAGAATCCGCGCCTCGTGGGAATTACTTCGTGCATACAGTAAAAGCCTCTCACCTTCCTTGATAAATGGACTATCTAACGCTGTTTTTTTTAAAAATCAGGTCAATAGTTCCTAAGATCAATATTGTCTACAATCAAAGTACCAAAATCTTCAGTTTTACAATAAATAAATGAATTGTTCATTCAATAAAAACAAGTTTGACAGACATAGTTTTTAAGCTTATTTCTCTCTATGATACAAGTCTACGCCCGGGTTTGCTTGAGATATTACTATAATATCTACAAGCCTACTAAATCTAATAAGTAATTTTATTGCCAAAGATTTTATTTAAATATGAAATACTTAGACAATTGTCAGCCATCTTAACGCACACCTAGATTTAAATACAAAGAATCACTTTTTTAGAAAAGACGAATTTATTCTTCCATCCCTGTGCGTAATAGAAATGTTCTGTACAGAAAAATGCTTTTTATACTCAGCTAGAACATATTTTTCATATCTGCTGGTTGATGGGTACTTATTACTTTTAAGGAATTTGGTGGATTAATCCATAAATAAAAAAACTAAAATTTTGAGTTTAGAGAACTTTAGATCTAGGTGGGCGATATTTTTTCAGAAATAAATACATTATGTTGACATTGGCGACAGTTGACTAGTCCGCTATTTTGTAGTTATGAAATATATAAAGTTCATGACAATATTTTCTTTTAAATAGACAGGATTTTTTGGACTTTAGATGAAAAATAAATATACATGTTATGTACAGAAAATTTCAATAAAATTAACTGAAACAATGGCAGTTGATAAAATGCAGTAAATCCAAAATAAAATATTAATTGATAACGAACAAATTCGTCAAATAACTTTGCTACTCTGAACTTCCGAAGTTAGTTATTTGAGTCATCAACCTACCTCAATCTCTCAAATGTCTTCAATAGATTTTCAACCTTATCACAATAGTGGAACGTTGATGTTCGATTGGTAAAATTTGACAGATTCCGGTAGGTTGACGTGGGGACCATACATTTTGACTATCGTGAATCGTCACTGGCCTAATTCAGAGTGGCAAAGTTATAAGACGAAAACTGTAAAGAAAGGAAGTGTTTATTTTAGTATTTCATTAAAGTGAATTATTTACAATGGCAGTAAAATAGGAATATGAAGTTCATGTTCATGTTGTGGAGAGATTCCACCAAAATTGTTCACGCACATTTATTCACGTTGCAAATGTTGCAGTTTCGCGGACATTTAAGAAGTGTTCGCATGCAATTTGTTACTGTTTGCTTGTGCTACTAGACCAGAAGAAACAAGGTACGCAACAAATCGGTGGAATCCCGCCTCTAGATCATCATACACAGATTTTTCAACAAACACGCAAAAACCCGTATTCGACACACATTTAATTTCTATGAGAAACGCAACCCGCTATCATAAGTAACGTTTAAAAATACATTAAGTTACTCATACGATCACAGAAATAAATTATTAAGAATCCAGCATTGCCACATTAATCTCCCCACACTTCGGGTAATTACCCTAAAATTAATTGGTAACACTGGCAGTTTTGTAACGCGGCAACACTGGATTGACATTGACATTAATGACATCTGTCACTTTATAGACAAAGGTAACCTTTTTCAGCCTAGTACGGTAGGTTGTCTCGTAAATAGGCCTGTTTGGTGTAGCCTCTTCGGAGGCATTTGCCCCACCAGGAACGTTGTGTGCACATCTTAACTGGTTTAAGGATGAAGCATTTGGTCTGAACCACGTTGAAGAATAGCTTCCCGACCATGTTAGAGACGGAGGTGTCAGCCAACTTGAGGCAGGCTCGAAACCTGTGGATGTAGAAAGAGGAATATATTTAGATAGCTCTCTGAGTGAAAATGACAGTCATTTGAATATTATAGTGTCCTTATTTTTTTTTTAATGCATGGTTTTACTAAATTAGTATTATCATGTGCGCGCCTTTAATGGGCATACCTACATAAATGTAATTTCTTGTATGTCTCTACCAGACCTCGGGACTATAGAGTCCCGGATTTTTGGGAGGCGAACGTGGGGCCGAAGCCAACACGCTGAAGCCCTTTTGAGAGAACTTTAATGAAATGGTGACACAAAACCGACGATTATCCCTGTATACACTATAGAAATGTACCCAAGGACAATCCCCGGTTCTGTGCTAAACTATTGCTAACTATGGATGAAAACTACTTGGGCTATTGTGATGGGATGCTAGTGGACTAGGAATGGGGAAACTACGGGAACTATGGCACCTGCCGATAACAATGTAATAAATACACGTAAAAATGGCAGGTGGAGACTCGCCAACTCACTTACTGGGCCCCCGGGAATCAGTCGCTAAATCGCAACAAGGGGGCAACAGGTACGTGAGCGGCTGAAGGGTGAGGATACCTCGGCGGCCTTTAAACGCAGATCACGCGCTCCCTGTGGGTCCAGCATCACCGGCCCACTCGCCACTTACCACGAGGCACCTACACTCCAACCGCACCTACCCTCCGAGTGGGCTGTTAACCCTGCTCTAGCGACTCCACTCTGACCGCCGATGAAGGCAAGCCAAGAGGCGGGAGACCTATCCCCCGTCATGCTTCACTCCGGCAGGCCGGAGATGGGGGACAGTATACTCTTCCTGGAGCACTCGGATATATAGCCCCGCGGGGTGGCTACTCCCCGTCATCCGCCTCAGATGCCCTGCGGGGCTAAATATTATTTAACAAACTTATTTTTTTCATTATTTATTTCTGTTATGTATTGCCGTTGGCACAGCTTAATAAATAAATTAATTAAAGGATTTAAGAGGTTTTTTTAAACAGTTCACAAAAAATGACTGCGATCCTAAGTTGGCTATGTGTACGAATAAAAAACTACTACGCATACATAAAGTGTCTAATAATTTCGAAACGGAAAAATTACCTATTTAAAAAGAACTGTCTAAGCAAAAGTGTGCCGTTATAGGAACGTAAATATCAGAATTTGTGTTTGTAATAAAAACTGCACCGTATTTAACGGAAAAAGGTTTAGTATTTCACATAAAATATGTACATTATAAAAGATTTTACCATCCACACTCCTATAAAATACCATCGGAGTACTTAAAGTTAATACCTACGTTAAAATCTATGATAATTCATGTAACTGCGGATTTCAATAACGTATCCATCTGTTGTTTTGCGATTGGAGATTGAATTTTGATATTAGCTTCATAAAGATTACCACAAAATCTTTTAGACGTTTCAACAGACGTCACACTTGTCTAAAAAATGACAGATTATGACGTTGAAATAAGGTCCGTTTTGCAGCCACACTTTTTTGAGAAAAGTGTTCAATAGATGTTTAAGTTTTTGTAGTAAGGCTGTATGTCTTTCAATCTCTAATCTAAAAACGACCGATGGATCGATTATGAAATCCACCAAATGGCGTATGCAGTTGTCAATTTATGGCGGGACCGTCATAAAGTGACAGTTTGTCAGCGGCCATATTAAAAATTGTGGATCCACGGAATAAGAAAGATGAGTGGAGATGCTATAAGACAGGTAGGTCAGGCGCGTTCTTCTTCGATGTGACCGAAACAATCAAGTGAATTATCGAGGCGTTCGAGTTTCTTGACAGGTCTGTCAACTATTTTAGATTTTATAAAAAATGGGTGGGTTCCACAGAAAGCGTATAAGGGCGGATACAGTAACGTTCCTTGTCCCCCGTACACCCGCATTTTGGCGACGCTACTTAGATTTTCCGTTATGACATCTCCGCTAGTAATTTCGTTCTTCATGTGTAATCCAATGTTTAGAGATGGGACGATCTCAATTTATTATCGACATTCTCAGACTGTAATTCATGCGATAATATCGATATTATGTCCGTCATAAAGATTGATTTATAGTTTATAGTTGGATTATTAAATGAAGTATTTTCCATGCCTATAGTTCGGCCATTCAGAGAATGCGTTCCTGACACGTCGCGATTGAACTGACGACGTAATAACATTCATTGATTATTGATATAATAATGTTGTTTTAATGCTCCTCAATTGTTAAAACGGTAAACAACCAGCAAAAATATTTTTATCGTAACTGCAACGCCATTGCAAAGTTACGTCGTCAGTTCAATCGCGACGTGTCAGGAACGCATTCTCTGAATGGCCGAACTATAGTGATGCGAGAAGTTGCTTTTTGTTTAAAACAATTGCTTATTATGACAATAAGAATAAATAAATATGAATCAACTACACTTTACTATTGTATCACCCATATTGAAGGGTTCTGGTGCTTTGTCAACGAAAAAAGGCGGCAATAGTATTTACGAAAGTTCTAGATACTCTTAAAACATTGCTTACAAGAATAGTTTGAAATTTCTAAAAAGCTGTTTTCACCCGTTTTCACCTGCGTTCTGTTGGAGCTACTGCCCGTACCTGGATAAAATATAGCCTATATTACTCGGAGATAGTCAAGCTTCCCATCTGTTCTCTTCATCAAAAAAATTCAGATCGGTTCAGTATTTTGGGATATTAACAAACAAACAAAAACATGATTATTCTGTATTAACTAGCTTTTGCCAGCGGTTTCAGCCGCATCCCGTGAGAACTACTACACGATCACGGATAAAAAGTAGCTTATAGCCTTCTTCGATAAATAGGCTCTCTAACACTGAAATAATATTTCAAATTGACTAGAGATATACGTGGACATGATAAACAAAAAAGAGAGCACGTTAATGTCGGTCCTGCGCCTGATCTCTCTCCGGTCGTGTCGGTTTACCGTCCCATCGGGTTATGAGAGTGAAGGAATAGTGAGTGCACCTGTGTCTGCGCAAATGCTCGTGCACTATAATATGTCCTGCGCAGCTGGCTGATCTCCTTATATGAGAACAGCCACCGTGGCCGATATCGGCCGGGGACGCCTTTATATACCATATGTCTAATGTTTAACGTCCTCTCCCAATATTAAAATGAAGTCCTCATATAAAGTCCTGTGAGTTTATTAGCCGGTTTATTGACCATTTTATTGCGTTACGTCAGCGATTTGCAGTTTATTGCACCGCTGTCGAATTAAATAGACAATGACGTTTTATTTTTATTTATAGGGGAGATGAATGTGGGCAAGTGTGAGAGTGACCATTTCTCTTCATACTTAATATCTATCGTAATGTCAAGTTTGAGTGTTTGTTCCTAACGGTGGATTTCTATAACTTATCTATCCATTGTTTTGCATGGGGATGCGGGTGAAATCCTTTGCGGGAGTTACTTTTCTTTTAATTGTTTTGTGTCGACTAGAAATTCTTTTTTAGCGAGTTTCAAATATGATTTTTATTGGTTTTCCCCAAAGCAATTCATCAATTTATTAAATTATTAAGGCTAACAATTTTAATATTTTTAATCCGCAATGAAGCCAAAAATCTGTCTTCACAAAAATACAAACAAATCACTCCAAATAACCTACGAATAATTTAACTAACCATTCTTAACATAATATGTTGAGAATAGTTTATGTAGAGCCCATAATCTATACAAAATCCGATCAGCAGTTTTGACATCGCGCCATCAAAATTTACAACTCCGCCATCAAAACAAAAAAGGCGGTAACAAATGGCGCGAAACGCCATTACGTCCAGCGTCGAGCTGTCAAACGCACGTTCCGAAACACGCAGCGAGGAAAAGAGCGGAGGTGGTATGATGCAGGTAGGTCAGGCGTCTTCTTCTAGCTCAAATACATACGGCGGGCATGGTTGAAACGATGAATAATTTTATACGACAGAGCTATCGAGGCTTTCTTGTATTTTGAGACATTTGCCAACGATTTTTGGCGTTTCAAAAAATTGTCGGGTCGTATAAGGCGTATAAGGGCGAAAACAGTAACGCGTATTTTGGCGCGCTACTTAGGTGAATTTTGATTGAACACCTGGCAGTCGTTACGGGTAGAAAGAAGCCAGTAAGTCTGACGCCAGTCTTAGCAAGGGGTGGCCTGGGTTACTGGGTTGAGGAGGTCAGATAGGCAGTCGCTCCTTGTAAAGCACTGGTACTCAGCTGCATCCAGTTAGACTGGAAGCCGACCCCAACATAGTTGGGAAAAGGCTCGGGTGATGATGATTTTCTTAGGAGATTTTCTTTTACGTTATGTCACCTCCGCTAGAGATTTTGTTCTCCACGTTCGGATGGCACTTCGATGGTACTTATCGGTGCATCCAGTAATATATTCGTATAAAGTGCCCGCCTATGCCAAGAACAAGGGGACTTTAGGAACCTATACGGCGTGCGAAAGAAAATAGTATTTTTCTATTTTAAGATTTTTGGATTTTCTTTTGAATTGTGTGAAAAATATGACGATAAGAATGGCGAATAAAATTAGTCAAAAATATAGGTTTTAATATTGAGTTATGTCACTTTAAGATATAACTTGACTTAGACGTCACAAGCCCCCTCTTCCTTTCCTAATAAATAATGCCTTATATTTCAGAACATTTTTAAGTTTAAAAACGAAAATAAAATGTGTCCAAACTTTTTTCAAAAAGACACACTTGAGAATCACTATTCTTTGACCGACTTTGATAATGTCACGGCGTACTCGCAAAAAAAATCCTTTTCAGTTTATTTAAAACTAAGTATTAGAGTAAGAAAGTATTGATATAGGCTAGTTTAAGTTTATTTTTCTTGTAAAGTAGGTGCATCGGATTAGGTGGTAAGCTCTAAAGCTATGCTGTCCCTCTTGAGAGGTCAAACCTTTTACCTAATGCTTTGTTAAAGAAACAACGTTTATGTTGATTTTGTATTTCTACGTCTAAGATAGATGAAAAGCTGTCTTTGCACTGCTTTCACACAATTTAGTGGGTTTTTTCGCGACATATCGTTGTGACAAATTCATAGGTGCCATCGTTTATATATGGGTACTTACTTATATAAATAAATATATATAGGATCCGATAAGTACCTAGTTGGGAAGTTTGCTGTCGCTAATATAAGTGCGACACTGCGAGTACGATTTGCCACGCAGGAAAACCAAGCAGAAAATCCGTTAGTGTATAGGTAATGTTCTCAGTGGGTTATTAGGTATAGCCAGTAAGAACATAAAATACGTGACCAACATATTTTATTTAATTCAGAAGTACCTACAACCTACGTATTATCTTGATTGGTAAATCACTCATTTCAAACTGTCTACACCTACAAAGACTAGTCGAGTACCTATTACAATACATACATTGTAGATCATTTGTAATACGTATAAAGCTGAGGGCAGACAAAGTTGCGGCCATTTGCACTTAACTGCTCACATCTTAGGCCTCTGCCTCGAATTTTGCGGGCAGCGGGGCGGCAGCGGCGGCGGCGCGGGAGCGGGGCGGGCAACGCATACCTGTTCTCGAAACTAGTGGGCAGATCGCGCTGCAATATAGCAGTGTAGTGTTGTGTTCTGTTGTGTTTGCTGTTCCATATGGGTGTCCTCTCAAAGATGGCCGAAATAATTAGCTCTTGCACGTCCGAAGACATTTTGATACGTCACAAAAAAAAATGTATAACACTATGCCTACAATGCAGACGCTCAACGCGGGCGGTCACCGCTTGACTGGAGCGCACCGCTCGTTGCCCGCCGCCGCGCCGCTCCCGCGCCGCTGTATTCGAGGGCCGGTCCATTTGATTATACGCGTAAGATCCTGCCGCTCCCGCGCCGCCGCCGCCGCCGCCCCGCTGCCCGCAAAATTCGAGGCAGAGGCCTTATGCATGCCGCGACCACAGAGTGGGTAATGTTCAGAGAAGGACATTTTGAAAACCTGCGTCGCCTTTGGACTACTTCGTGTACCTGGATAAAGAGTAACTCATACAACTCAACATAAATAGGCTATCTGAAACTAAAGAGTCCTGAGATTAATCAGTCCAAGCAAATAAACTCTTCAGCTTTTATTTCCACGTTTCAGAAGGCACGATAAATTGGTGGGTACCGGTTGTCATTTGAACATCTTTGGCAGAAGCCAGTAATTCTGACAACTAGTCTCAGTATCGGGTTGCCTGGGTGATTCAGTTGAGGAGGTCAGATAGGCAGTCGCTCCTTATAAAATATTGTCACTCAGCTGCATTCAGTTAGACTGGAAACCGACCTCAACGCAGTAGAGAAAAGGCTTGGCAGATGAAAAGTTCTTGATAATATAAGTGTAGTTTTTAATTGTATCGCAGCATAAAGGCGCATAATTATTGTATTTTCTTTATTTCTCTCCCTAAAACCAATTATTTACCTATTTCTACGGAATAAACAGTTTTATTCCCAATAAATGCTTAGCATGCGTTAATTCCTTCGGGCCACGGATTAGTGAAAGCTGACAGAGATTCGATCGTTTCGCGTTTAACGAGCTCGACCCCTCACGTCTGACGTATGTTTATGTAGGTACTAGGGGGGTTCAATTCTTATTTCTACTTCGAAGTAGCGTTACGAATTATTGTTTATGAGATAAGATGTAAATGCTGTTGAGGTAATAATTTGATGCTGGTTTAGATTTCCGTTGGTCTCAGAATAGTTAATGACTTGTAGATAGTTAAATAATTGAAAAAAAAAAGCTGGAAAATGCTATGTAACCTTTCTTAGGCACTGGTATAAATCAATTAAAAGTTGTTTTAAATGCAAATGTAAATTTTAGAGTTTATACAAAATTCCATTATTTTCTATAATGTTTTGAATCGCATTGATTGAGTAGCATATATTATGGCACCTACTTGTAAATTATTCAAATGAATAATTTCTAAATTATCTTCAAGTATGGAACCTCTGTGTATTCACTACTCTATGAGCATTCCTCGCGGAGCTTGTCGCGCTTTCTCTCTCGCTTCATTTGCCAAACTTGTGGTCAAGCTGCCGGCCGCCAGCGCTAGTGATGTGACAAACGTATCGATAGGGGTTGTATATTTATCAAACATATGATGTGTTATGTAAAACTGGTGATAAAAATGCAGCTTTATTTATTACTTCTTCGGTATACATTGCATATTGCAATGAAAGTGGTTCACGTAAATAATAGAATGTACGAATAAAACACTACCTATTCCCGAAATATCTCTACGAACAGAGACACAAGTTATTTGCCTACTAAGAAATAAGATTACAGAGTGTGTATTGAAACGGAAAATCATTAAACTTTACATGACTATCTAACTAACTACTTATACATTTATGTGCACTCCGCAACACAGAACACATTAACCAATTTTAATTCAAAACAAAAAATAGTCCCCGCAACTTATCGACAAAAAATATAGACAGTGTCCCAACCCTACCCGGTAAGCCATAAGTGGCTTAGTTACACTACAAGTGCTACCAAATTCCGAATCAATGCGGGCAACTTAAGAACAAAAGAAGGATTACTTTCCTTTCCTTAAAAGAATTAGTAAGAAAGAAAAAAAAACGAAATACTAGCGAGTTTTCTGATCGTTAGCACTATTGGGCGGTCAGCGCAAATGATGTGGGACTTTTTGCGCCCGCATTGGAACCTTCTTTGTTGCATTTTTGTTGCTGGCAACTTTGATCTTGGCGATTGTTATTTTTGGGTGTTCGGTATTTGAAAAAGGAATGGCGTCTGGTTGTAGATTTGTTTGGAAAAAAGTTATGTTTGCTAAGTTTTAGACTGGATATATACAGACGGAATGCCTCTCAGAATTACGTATCATACATGCTTAAATTCACACCGTCTTACCACAAAAACTTTTTAACGTCAGTTTAAGACTTGTCTAAAAAAATGTCAAATTATGACGTTGACATATGGTTCATTTTGGAGCCACATTTTTTTTAGACAAGTGTAAAACAGTGGTTAAAGTTTTTGTAGTAAGGCCAACAATGTCTGGATTTTTCAGACAACATAATTTTCAGTTCGGTCTCTTAAAACGTACTTAAAACATGTCTTATGAATTCAGAGTCTGAAAAATATTAGAACACACGTAATACCCATCTTGCATAATAGCCCATGAAACGAATATCACCTGAGCCCCTAAATAAAAACGAACTAAAAACCTATTAGTGGTTTATATTAGTTTACCATAAACTTGCACACATTGTCTTACAAGTCGGCTGAAATAAATTAATGCAGGTCATATTTCCTATGCCTACGGGCGTAATTCAATTTGAGTTATTGACTTTTTATTACCCGTAAGTTTACATAGGGTTTAAAATAAATAGTATTTGTCTAAGCAAGTAACTGTGTCTATAGTTTATATAACACCATTGAAAAATTAACATTTAAAAAGGAATCAAATAAACAGATACTCCATTTTGGCGCGCGAAATGTTGACAGCTGTCATTGTACCATAGAGATTATTGTCTATTATCTGAGTTTGTGATCTGCATTCAGTATTCGAAGCACGGGACAGATGCACGCCTACATTTTGAACTAGCTTTAGGGTAGTCACGATTTAGAAATTATTTTATTGTTAGTTTTTTTAAAGATGCCAATCTTTAGAGAAGTTGGTAAGCTCTGGTTGGATTTAATAATTTATCTCGCAGTTAAAGTAAAGCTTTATTATTCGAGTATTGAGCCTGAAATGGCGTCTGGCAGTTTCTAATTTATGGATTCATAATATAGCTTTTCCGAAGTTTTAACCCATTTTTTTAAGTGGGCACTTTAGGGCTTTTCGCCAGGATTAGGTAAAGCTGAACCCATACCATTGTCATCTAAACCTAAAATCAGTGAATTTTATTAATTACTAACTGTTTTCCGTGTCCCGAGGGAACTTCTTTTCGTACCCGCATAAAATATAGCTTGTGTCATCCAGAATTTTTTTCGTTAGGTATCCGTGTAGCTTGCCCGCAGTGAAATAATTTTTAAATCGGTTCAATTGTTTCCGTGCTATTATAAAAAAAAGGGAAATTATAAGTGTAGCCACAAAATTATTTATTGGACACATGATTAAACTTCTAATTTTATAACTAAGCAACGGGGAAATGACATAGCCTCTAATAAACTAATTCGTCTTTTTTACAACGCCAACTAAATATTCTATAGAAAGCTCAAGTAAAGATCATCAATTATTGTGACTTGTCCTTCTTATTTTTACATTGTCATCTAATTTACTAACTCGGCCTCGTATTTAGTATATTGCCATTTATAACCTTCAATTAAAAAACATTGTATTAAAATAAAAACAAAATATCCTCTTTTTACAATTAGAAAAACTAAACATAGAGAGCTGCCAACATAGTTGGGAAAAAGCTAAGCAGATTATGAGATACACCAAATAAAATATCAGCAAGTACACTAAAGATTATACCTAAATGGGTATTGTTATCAGCCCTGCTAACGGTAACTGGCTGGTAGTAAATAACTCGCAATTGGACGATTACTGCTGTAGTGCAGGTAATCGTAATAGCGGGCTGCGGGATTGTTCGAAAGAGTTACCGCGGCCCTGGTACATAAAAGGCCTACGACAGAACACGACGGCATTTAGTTAGTAAGAGTCTGACACTCCCTCACCGCTGCTAACCCACAGCGGGAGGGGTCATTTGATGATTTTTGGCGTCGTTAAAAAAAAGGTAGGTAATTGTAATAGTGGGGAGATCGCGCTGTCACAGGCTCACTTATTTGTGGGCGCAGTTACAAAATATAAACCTAAGGGTGCAATTAGCCGGGCTGCGGGATTGTTCGCGCGAGTTACCGCGGCCCTGGTACATGATGGGCTTAACTAGCTACACAGGATATATAGTGCACAAGCATTTGCTTGGACACAGGTGCACTCACTATTCCTTCTCTCTCATAGCGCGATGGGACGACAATCTGACACCACCGGAGAGAGATCACAAGTAGGACCGACATCTACATGCTCTCCGATGCACGGGTGTATCATACGGCAACTTCTAGGCGCCGGGTTGCTTTGTGAAAGTTTCCAAAACCCACAATGCGATTTCGCCCCGATCCAGGAATCGAACCCGATCTTGCAGCCACGCTATGCGACAACTAGACCAACGAGGCAGTTTTTCAAAATTTTAAATCGGCTCTATTAGGCCCACAATTATTATGTGCGTAAATGTGTTGATTATATCTACATAAACCCAGTTAGTTCTAAGTTTAGATCTAGAATCTAGACGTAAGTAGTGGTAGACAAATGACATAGCTTAATAGTTGTGTCTACGAGCTATTTTGGGCATCATTCCACGCGTCGTTACGAGTAGTTATTTTGCTGTTGTTTTAAGATTTAGCGCCATCTTCAATAAATGAGAAAATTTGGATTTTTTTAGTATCTATTTTTATTTATTTTGATGAAATGATGCGATTGTTTTGAGCATTCACTCAAAAATGGTTCCGATAAATGGGGAGATGAATCCTAAACTCAGAAAAAGTTAGAGAAAACAGATTTGCTATTCCGCAGCAGTCTTTGTTTTTTGCAGCAGATTGAGAACATTCTGCTGACACAAGTGCTTGTCAGGTGATTAAACCTGCAGCTCACTCGATAAGAAGAAGATTCCGTGGTAATTAATACTGAAATACAGTCATGGCAAAGAGAAAATAAACTAAGATTACAGACTTACAGGCCATAGAATAACTACAAAACATTATCCTAAACCACCCCCAAAAAAATGCCTAAGAAAGTCCACCGCAAAAATACTACAGCTTACCCGAACCCACCTTTAATAAATACGCAAAGTGACATAACAAATAGTCGTCCAGCCATTGTTGTTGTCCACAAGAAACCTTTCCGAGCCGATAAACAGGAATATAGTTATCGAAAAGAGGACGACTCATAATTTATATAATGTCAGCAGCGATATTTAACCTCCACGGAGTATTATTCACACATTATAAATCCTACGGAGCGTGGCGATAACGGAACGCGCCCGTAAAGGCCAAGATGGCGGCTGTGACAGTTTCTTGACAGCGGTTTTGGCGGGAAATGGTGGGGGATGTTTTTTGTGTTTTTGGATTTATTGTGCTGTTTTTTAACCGATTTTCCAAAAGAGAGGAGGTTCTCGGTTCTTTGGGATATTTTTTTAAGGTGATTTTTTTCGTAATATTTATTATGATAAAATAATAGTTAGTTACCTATTATTTGCATTACTTTGAGAGAAATAATTATTTTTGTTAGCCATACTTGTGTCTACTACATATAGACGCGGGTTCGAGTACAATGTAAGACTACCCGCTAAATACAGTTAACCATAAAAGCGCGCATTACAATGTAAAACTTCCTCACGTACTATTCTTACTCAAAATTAAACAAAGGCGTCCCTTACAGTAAATATAACATTTTCAATTTTAGCACAGACTCAAAATAAACTTGCCAGAGGAAGCGGACACCTGTTTAGTCTATGCTTTCCGCGCCATTAACCGCCCATTGAGCCGCGCGCGATTTTCGAATTTCGAACGGAGAAAATGGCGCCGTGTCAAGTTGACGTGAACGGTTCGCGCGCAAAAACGTGGAAAAGAATCGATAGAGGGCTGATGATGTCTTTGTGTTCATGCTAATTTAGTATTGTTCATTTAACTTTTCAATGTTGGTTTTCGGGAAAACAGGGAGATGGGTAAAACTGCCTTATGCTTGAATATGTCTTTTACAGCTTTTCCCTAGCTTGTTTCAGTGATATAAAAAAAAAAAAAATTGCTGCGTTTGCTGACGGAGTCTAGTTAGTTTTGATATACAGCTTATTTTATACGTTAGGAATCTACCATCCGAAATTACAATGACTAATCATTCTTGTTTGTAGAAACCAGGCATTACCAATGGATCCAGGATATTCACAGAAACACATCGAACAAGAGAGGGTTTTTTAACCATCCGGCTACACATTAACCTATCTCGAGCCTTACGGAGCAAAATCTAGCTTATTTAGTACGTATTTCTACTTAGAAATACTGTTTTTTTTTTTTTATAGCAAGTTATACTAAGCATTAACTTTATTTAATCACGGTATCTTAAAAAAGATATTTTATTCCCCGGACAAAAGTAACACGAATTTTATCGATTCAACCGATCTCTGAATCGATCTATCGTATAAAAGGCTGCGTACGACTTCCTTTGCCTTTACACCGAATGTTGAAAAAAAAACGTTTTTGACAATTGGAGACCATAAACACCTAGTTAAAAACTTTTTTGACTCGTCCTCTTTTTTTTTGTATACCAATGTTCTATTGAATAAATTATCTGGTTTTTCAAAGGTTCTTATATTAGTGGCTCAATTAATAAGGGAACGTTACATATACCGCAGCAGCTTTTAAATTACTTAGCTTTCTGCAGTTGGATAACTCACGCTTAAGCTTCTTTCTTTCTAGGTAACTACCTAGAAAGAAAGAAAGAAACGACGTGTTTTCAGTAATATGTGGCCATTCTTAAAGTTCAGAATGAAATAAAACTTTGTTTTATTAATTGCTCAGCAAAAATAAATCACACACAATTTGATATCTAGATAGATATGTCACTGCTGCTACTCTCTGAAGAATATTTTTATTTGTAATACTTATTCAAAAACCCTTTTTTCTTATATTTTATTTAGTACGTAAGTAGATAGTTTAGGTAAAGTAAAATAAATTATTGGTCCTTCTAAAGGTCGTCATATTATAATTAAGTAATAAACGGGCGTTTTATCACATACACACACAACAGACAGACAGACAGAGATATCGAGCGAAGATATTTATTTATGAGCACCAATTAGAAGATGTGATACAATCTCGACCTCTTTTGTGGGATAGAGAAACGTGGAGGGGATTGTCTGTGGTCATGATTTGTCGATGGTATTGAGAAAAAAACTCATTGTACGGTAATTATTAGATTTTTGTTTCATCATCAATTTGAAAAGTGTAAGTATGTGTAAAAGTAATTCAGCAAGCGTGTTTGTCTAGTGAGAACGCAACAGTAAAACGGCTAAATTGATTTTGACAATTCTTATTTCATATTAAGATAGATTTAACCCTAACAAAGGTTCCAGGTTAATTTAAAACAAATCGATTTAGTTAACTCGTTTATATATATACCGGTATTTGAAAAATACCTTTAGGTTAAAAACAGTTTTCTCCTAATAAAATATTTAGTTAAGCTTCATCTCTGTCCATTCCTCTATTCCTATCTTACAACAGTCAGGAACATTTTTTGTATTTTATTTCATTAAACGCATCAATTTTTTACGCCGTAACCACGGAGGAAAGAAATATAGTGGAGATGCCGCAAGGAAGGTAGATGAGGCGCCTTCTTGTACGTCAAGTAATTTATGCCTTGATCAGAACTTACGAGAACTAACGAGACGTTCGGGTTCCTTGTAAAATCAAAATCAATCTGTCAAAGATTGGTCTTGATTGAAAATGAGCATTTTCAAAATAAAATTACGTTCCAGGGTTCCACAGAAAGCGTCTAAGGGTGAGCTAGTAATATTCCTCGTCCCCCGAACACCCGTATGTTGTCGCGCTACTTTCTTAATAGACTTTGCGTTATGACATCTCCGCTAGTCATTTTGTTTTCCATGGTCAGGACCGTGGGTCAAGGAAATGGCTCTATTAATGTACCATAGACATTTGACGACATCTTTTTAATAAAAAAAGGTTACACCACGGAGGTTTGTCATTATGGCCGTAAATAAATTTTAAGATTTACTTTTTGTTGTTATACCTAATTACGTGGTATTTTGGTTTTATATATTAGGAGTTTTAATTAAGAATTATGAGAGAAAATGATTTTGTTTCTTAGTTATTGCATAAGATAATATAAATTGTTATACAGCTGCAAAATGCAAAAAGTTTAAGCTAAATGAGATTAAAAATAACAAACCATCCAGAAATGTTACACAGAATATTTTATGACTTAGTAGAAATATTATTTTCGATAAAAAATATAAATTATAGATTTTAGATTTATAACAGAACAGACTTAATGTTTATTGGAAATATTCATAATTATGTAAAAATATATAGAAATTCTTAACTTAAGCAACATAAAACAGCCTCTTACTTAAACTCTTGCCTTATAAAAAATATATATTTCCTATATACAGATACCAACACCAAAAAGCTGCAAACCAAAAACAACATAAACAAACCAATAACGACCGCAGATTTCAATAACATAGGCTCAATTACACTAACACGATAACAGTAGGAAAACAGCTATTTATCAGAAATTAAAACCTCTGAAACCCAAGTTCACAGGAAAACATACACGTCAGTTTTTCAAACAACTGCTTACTTCGAAATTTGTACGAGAAATTCCATAATAAACAGTTGTTTTTTTCCTTTAGCAAGCAAATCAACAGATCTTCCTCCGAGCCTTTTTCCCAAACTATGTTGGGGTCGGCTTCCAGTCTAACCGGATGTAGCTGAGTACCAGTGGTTTACAAGCAAATCAAGAGATATGTTATTGAAATCCGCCCCAACTACCAACATAAAAAAAAAAACTACAAAACACAGACCCACAAACATACAGTTACCTTTCATCACATCTGCAATGCATCAGAGTATTAACTCTCCAATTGTAGAAGCCATACTTTTTCTCCAACGCGCCAATCCAGAAAGGGCACCTAAGGTCATGCACGCGACAGCAGCGGTCAGTTCGCGTGTGACCGCCGAGCTGTGCGTATCTCGTCGCGGAGAAACCTTTGCCGCACCATTTCGTTCCAGGCACGCGGAGCAACTCCATCGTGTCGCGTTTCGGTCTAAATTATTATTTTTGTTGATATTCGAATTTCAATAACCGATCTGTTCGTTGTTTTGATATTAGGGATTGAAAATTTGACATTAGCTTCGTATGACTTATGTCAAATTTCAATCTAATCGCAACGTAGAGATTGGTTATTGAAATTCGTAGTAGGTAAATCGATTTGGATTTGTTTTTGTGTATTTTAATGAGCAGATAGTTTTGTTAAGTCAATTGGAGATGAAATAAATAAGTAATAGTATTTTATACTGACATACAAATAGTTTTACCGTAATCAAAAATAATTGAGTTCAAGATTATCAATTTCACAAGACATGTGGCCGAATTATTTAATCTAACGTCCATTCACCTCTAGTAATTGAACAAACAACTAACAGTAATTCCAAATCGATTTGTACATACTTTTATCCGAATATCGATTATAATCGGTACCATTCGATTTTACAACGATGCTCACTTTTTTAACCATAGACAACTTCACTTTCAAGCTTGTCCTTAATGACCTCTTCCTTTTTTATTACAACTTAAAAAAAAATCAGACCACAGACCACCAGCGTGTTTATGATATTAAAAAAATACCGTAAATATCTGAGGTGAAATATCTGTGGTGCTATAAAGATCGATGGATCGCAAACGCATACATGATCTATGGATCACGGCTTGTTTTATTGCTTTATTGCATCGGCTAGTGTTAGAAGTTAATTGCTGGAGATATATTTATGTTTGGTTACGAAATGAGTGGACACGCCGCTCTTAGGCACGGAAAGAAGGATGAGCGGAGATGTCATATGGATCTGAGGGATTGTCCGCGCGAGTTAGGGCGGCTCTGGTACCTACATAAAGCGCTTAAGAAGGAACATGATGGGTTTTAGTCAGTAAGAGTCTGACACTCCCTCACGCTGCATCCACAGCGGGAGGGTCATTTGATGATTTTCTATAAAAAAGACAGGTGGGCCTTCTTCTAGGTCAAACAACGTAGAGAGAAAAAAGAGTGAGCTAACGAGGCGTTCGGGTTCTATGAGTAATGTCTCAAGATTTTTGGTTATACATAAAAATGACGGGTTCCATAGAAGGCTTATAAGTGAGGAGCTAGTAACGTTCCTCGTCCCCCGAACACCCGCATGTTGTCGCGCTACTTTCTTAGGAGATATTGCGTTATGACATCTCCGCTAGTCATTTTGTTCTCCATGGGGACGATATACATATGTAATATAACGAGGCAGTTTACAACTTTAATTTTAACATGTAATGAGCGGTTGTAAATAATGTTTAATGTCCCTATTTCGATACGAGAGGAGGATATTTGTAATTACAATCATTACAGGGCTTTGTAAACAATAGAAGTTTTATTTTAGTTAATTTTACCGCTTCTTTTTAAATGCCAATAACATCTCTCTTAGGTACTTGTAACGGAGGATGACATAAGCTCCTTATAAATTGTGTCAAATTTCAATCTCTGATAGTAAAATCACGGGTGGATTCGTTTTTGTAATCCGCAGTTAGTGTACATGTACCATCAGATTTAACGCTATCTAAGATTTTAATCAACTTAAAACTGTTTCACATTTTTTGCATCAAGAACTCCTCAAGCGTGACCTCCATTTAAACCAAGGAGTTTCTTTATCACAACCATAGACAGCGGTCATTTTGATCTCAGCGGGACACAAACGTCAAGTTTTTGATAACCCCTATCCTTGAACATAAAAATAAATTAAGTAATAATCTGAACAAACCTCATCTAATCTTAATTACTATGTTAATGTTAGAACGAGGAGATATTTTTGAAAATGGAACGTAAATTTTATGATATAGAACCTTATTTAATATCCTTGGCCATCAAAATGTAGTTGTAAAATAAAGTTTAACAGCATAGAGTTAGAAATCCGTTGCGTTTCGGTATTGAAATTTTGAAAATATAGTCTTAGAAAACCAGTAATGGATAGTATTTTTAAGAAAATAACGGTTTGATCTTTTGTGGGATAGTTTTTGGTGACAGGAATACTAGTAACTTTACTAATTGGAGGTAATGCGATAGAATTTTATTTCTTTTTTAGTGGACATCATAGATTTTGATTTTAACGGTAGATAGTACGAGTATTATTTTATTTTGTTTTGAAAAGGTACAAATGACTGTCAATAAGGCTAAAGTCACTTCATACCTTTTTTTGGTGGGAAATCATCAAATGAACCCTTCCACTGTGGACGCAGCGTGAGGGAGTGTCAGACTCTTACTGACTATAACCCATCATGTTCCTTCTTAAGCCCTTTATGTACTAGGGCCGCGGTAACTCGCGCTATCAATCCAGCAGCCTCGGCAGGCTTTGGCCCTGGTGAGCCCCATTAGGCGATTATCACACTGCCCCGCATGATGCAGCGTAGTGCGTGGATGCGTTTTTTTCCGTTGTATGGAAATATCTCCGTTTGTATGGAAAACACGCATAGTCCAACACACTGAAAATGCATCCACGCGCGTTCATGCGGATCACGCACATACATGCGGAGAAACACGCACTCCCGCGCGTAGGTGCGGGGCGAGACGCAAGGTATGGCACACTGAATCCCGCAATGCCGCGCGTGATTTTGAATGGGCGTGACGTGTATATTTGAAAATGGAACTCGCTGTGCGTGAATTTACAAAACGCACCTACGCGCGTGAGTGCGTGAAAAACCCGCACGATGATGCAGATCTGCACTCCCGCAGGAACGCGCGTAGGTGCGTCGACACGCAAGATGCAGCGTGATGCGGGGCAGTGTGAAGATCACCTTAGAGTTAGCTGATATTCTTTTCACTTTATAGTTACTCTAATTTAGCTTTGATAAATACAGGACTTTATAATATGTATCCTTATCTCAAAATACCGTAGTTAAATTTCTCATAAATGCTAAACACACACTGATCATGACATGAAGTCTTGTATGAATTTAAATTAAGAATTATTTTTAATTACTTATCACACTTATGGTGGATGTTCACCTGTAATAGGCCTAGCAAACTAGAATTATAATCAATCAATGACCTTTAAACATCAATAAAAAGATGATTAAAGCTGCGTCCGTGTCAGGCTATTTGGTTTGGCACTAACGCTGATAGAATTTTAATACACTTTATGTTTTTTGTATATTTTCTGTTTGTAACAAACCCTGCCCACTTGCCGTGTCAAAGCCTGGAATAATACTAAACTGCTAAAAAAATCCAATGACAGTATCAGATTTGACACAACTGACAGTTGCGTATGACAGGTGTAAAAGAAACAGCCTGCCTTTGCTGTATGATTGTTCGCGCGACTTACCGCGGCGCTGGTACATAAAGGGTTTAAGAAGGAACATGGTGGGTTTTAGTCAGTAAGAGTCTGACACTCCCTCACGCTGCACCCACAGCGGGAGGAGTCATTTGATGATTTTCCACCAAGAGAAGGGTGTAGAAGTAATAGAAAACGATTTCTTGGACGCGTTTGACCCAGAGAAGTGTGCGAAAGTTTCCTTAAGTTCTGTTCGTTCGGGATGTTTAGCACACTAGAGTTCACTTACGTTCGTTCCCAATATTCCATCTATCCCTTGATTTGCTTACTAGAGATAGAATTTTGAAACTAGCGCAGTACAAGTAATATCAAATCCCTATCTCTAGTAAGAACCAACAGTAAGATACAATAATGGGACCGGCCGTTCATGTGCGTTCACCATAAAGCATTTACAAAGCTAAGAAATCAATACTTAAAAGCTCCGTCACCAAAATTTTGATTAAAAACAAAACACGACCAAAAACAAATCCCGTATTATTCACAAAATAATGTCAAACTCTAATATAAAAAAACTGTCCCATGTACTAGAAACGATTATTGTTGCTTATTGAAGGTAGCTTTTCAAGCTTAAAGTCTAAAAAACTAACGTCAATAAGCAAAATGAATCGTTTCTTACATAGAGGAAACGACCACAAACTTCAGAGCCAACTGAATTACGCATATATTTTGATTTCAATACTTATAGTTTACTACTGCTGACTACAATAACGTTGTCATCGGACTAACAACACTGAAGATTCAAGAACACATATGTAAGTGACCGTGAATATTTAAATTTGTACGCAAAAACTGTGTGTGTGTGCTATAATAGACTATCTATAGTGTGCTTAGTGCGTGTGTGTGTTTACCCAATAAGCCTTATTTGGATTGCAAGTGCATTTCAAACTCTGTACAGTTGAAATGACTTTCAACCCCAAAGGTTCTAATCTAGCCTAATTCCCAACCAAAAAACAAAAAAAAAAAACATTAATTTACAAAAAACCCAAAACCGAATCGAAATTCAAAAACACAAACCCAACACACAACCCTTCGAAAGAAATAACAAAAAAAAAGAAACAAAAGTAAAACCAACCTCCTATCGCATCGGCAATGAGATATCGTGTACGGCCTATAGTTGAAGTACCCGAATCTTCTTTTAAACATGCCAATGTTGAATTTGCAGTGGTCGTGGGACCTACAGCACCGGTCTTCAGCTGCGTCCAGCCCAAGTTCACCGTATTTCGCAGCTATATGACCAGCGCCGCACCATTTCGTCCCGGGCACGATAAAATTCTCCCTGAACGATCGCCGTGACCTGTTTTTGGTGTTTTTTTGACGTTAGAGTTGGTAGTACAAGCTGCCAAATGTTTGTGGTGCTGTCAAATGTGAGCGGTTGTTGTGAATGATGACGTGGTATGTAACGATTAGTAAATGATGAGCTTAGTCACTTGGATAGGTATATGGATAGAATAGAATAGGGCAGTTCCTACTTATTCAATGCTTTAAGTTGTCAAACAGCTAGAGAGAGAGAGTTGCATACGTACAGGCCCATCTCTATTTTTCACTGCATATCTAATTCATGTGACTGCGCATATGCGGGAATTAAGAAGAGATAGAGAGAGCCTATGTATAAAATGATCTCTGGCATCGTGTTACACGGTAAGGCTCTATTCTTCTATGCTTATGATTCATTATTAGTTTCGATTGGCCAGAATAATGTTGACATTAAAATGTGTTAATGTAACTTGAGCTAAAAAGAATGAAAGGGCTTCTTAATGTTATGTTTGTCTATCAGTTATTTATCATATAATTTATATGTAGACAAATGGAGCAGTTTTTTTTACTCAAAGTGTAGGCGATAATCTTACTTTTAAAAATAATGTGAGCATGCATGATTTCATGATATCAGGTTTTCATTTTTAACAAATATGCGTCTAAATCATATGCTATTATACTTTATCTTTGTCTATATTCGTATGAATGAACAGAAACATTTTTCAAAATAAATCTGTGGTTATAAAAATGCTTAATGTAAAATGAATATTTTTGAAGTCACATACTGTGTTTTGAGAGTGAAGTGTAGCATTGAAATTATTGTTAATTAGCCGTTTCCCCGCGATTTCACCCGCGTCCCGTGGGAACTTCTGTCCGTACCTGGATAAACTATAGCCTATAACTCGAGAAGAGTGTGGCTTTCTAACAGTGAAAGAATTTTTCGAATCGGTCAAGTACTTAGTAGTAGTTTATCCATTACAAACAAACAAACATTTTTTTTTCTCTTTATAATATATGTGTAAATGAAGATATCGAGTGCAGATGATTATTTGTTAATTTTAATATGAATTAATGGTTCTTATGAAGATTGATTGACGACCTAATGAAGACGTTGTAATTCTGAGCAAAATGATCAATGACTGTCGATTTTAGAAGGATTTAGTTGGCATCTTTTACGTTAAGATGTTCAATGGCGTTAAGACGACTTTTACAAATATATTTTGATTGCCAATAAAACTGTCTGTTTTTAAGATAGTTTTACTTCTTATGTAATTCCTGTGGTCAGTTTTTTTTTACTGAGGATTTCAATAACCGATCTATTGTTTTTTTCGGGGTTTGATACTATGGATGCAACTGAGCATATGAATATGAACATAAATGATGATGAAAATGATAGGTTACATGATGAAGGCAGCATATCAGTAAGAATATATTTTTTGGAACCAAAAGCAGTACTCCCCGTTCCGATACACGTAGTTTTGTCTACGCTTAACGTTCGAATGAAGGCCAAAATGCTTGTATCTAAATACTAGTGAAAAAAAAGTGAAGAGGTCATTCCAAGGACTGGCTGGATTGCAGTTTTCGAAATTTGAAATTTGTAGAGTATGAAATCGAAAGATGAGCATCGTGCGTTTGTGCATTACATATTTAAATGTCTTGAATTTTTGAATGTGATTTTTTCGATGGTATTAAAAGAAAATTTAAAATAAATTCAAGACATTTTAAATAAACCCGTGTAAAAGCAAAGTTACTGTTTCTTCAGTGACATAAGTCTATAACGGCCGTTCCCTATATTTTATCTATGTATTATTTTGCTTAACAAAGATAGGAAACGTCTAAATTATATCTATAGTAAGCAAATTAATAGATAGATAGAGTAATGGGACTGGCCATTAATAAAATGAATTTATCAGTCATTCGTATTCATTGATTTATTTTTTTACAATGAATCCGAATGAATCTGTAGAATCATTTTATTTAAAACAGTTTGCTTGATAAAAATATAACAACTACCTAGTAAGCGAGATTTCTCCCACTTTATTTTTGTTCTCCATCATATATTTTAACTCTTCATGCCTTTTTAAGCATTCCATCTTCAGCTTGTCATAATCCAACCAATTTGAAATATCAGGCGGCAATCGGTCGCCATCTTTTAATATTCTAAACGTCACATTACCAAAATGGCGGTAAAACTTCTCTTCCTCAATATTATTTGGTTGTTTGTTAACTATTCTAAATATTTCTTCGTCTAAAGCTAATTTTAATTCTTTTCTTAGTGTTTTTAGGAAGTTTCTTGCTGATTTTCCCTGCGTTATGTATTCGCAGTCTTGTATGTCGCCATTTTGTGAGTATATCACTTGGACAAGATGTCTGCCATCTGTCAACTGGCGGAGTTTTAAGCCGAGTCTGAAACAAAAAGAAAAAAACATTATTGGAAATGCAGTGATTAGTAGTAAAAATCTTATCGAAGGGATCTTGTTTAATTATTATTAACAATATTAAACCAATCAACGGAAATGAAATAAGTAGTAGTAGGTAATAACTAAACCTCTTTATTGGAAACTTAAATGACTTTATAACATGGAGAACTAAATGATTAGCGGAGATGTCAAAACAGAAGATCTCCTAAGAAAGTAGCGCGACAACATGCGGGTGCGAGGGGGACGAGGAACGTTACTGTCTCCGCCCTTACACGCCTTCTTTGGAACCTGCCAATTTTTATAATACCAAAAATCGTAGACAGATCAAAGAACCCAAACGCCTCGTTAGTTCAATCGTAACTGATCATTTTCGTATTTGACCTAGAAGAAGGCCTGACCTACCGGCATTATGGCATCTCTTCACCTTTCCTTACTCTATGCTCAATACAGTATGGAGTTGTAATTAAAATAGTTTCTTACACTTGTCTATGGTTTGTAACCGGTATCTTTATTGCTAGTGAGAAGATAGCTTTCTAGCTGATTAAATCTTTATTAAGATGTTTTTATGTTTGTCGGATCATTCACTGAGATTAAGGAGCAATCTCATCATGCATAGATTGGCTATGTTGATGGTACAGTTCTCAAGCTCTTTGAAGTTCTCGTTAAATAACTTTGCCGCTCTGAACTTAGCCATTTATGTCTCGTGATGGGTAACAGTATGTATTTTTTTATACAATTTGAATATTTTGTGGTCACTTGCAGCTAGGCAAAGTTGTCTGAAGAGAGCGTTACCTACGTCGTTTGAAGGCCTCCTACGTTTTGTTAAAAATAAACGTAACTTAAAAATATTCTTAGCCATTCTCGTTTTCTATATCTAAACACTAAACGCTTGGATTTACATAGTTAGGTACGGATATTATAGACGGATATACTTTATTAGGTACATAAATTTTTACATATCTCATCTTAGAAATAATTAAAATAGGGATTATAATGAGTGGTCTTATCGAAGAGTAATCTCTTCCTGATAATCTTAGTTAATTATTAAAATTTTGAACTTATGAAAATAAACGTCAAATCTAGTAGTAGGTACTTTTTTAAAATGTGCATCAAACTGCACTGCGTACGCATCACATATTTACTTACAGTCTATAAGTGAATCATAACAAACTTGCAAGGGGATGCAGAGTGGCTATTAGTTCCGTCCCCTAGGGGATGATAGCACGAGGGATGGCAGGGATGATGTTGATGATATAAAATATTGCTATAGATTTAGATGGCATAAATTGAATCAAATAATGAGTAGATAATTTAAAAAAATACTTACAGCAAATTTTTGTTTTATGATTTGTGATCTAGTGACCTGCAGTAACCTACATAGGTACTGTTTATCGTGGTGGCCTAGTGGTAAAATCATCAAGGGTGTAGGCTCGATACCTGGTCAGCAAGTTTACTAAGTCAAATGTAGGTACTTACATTTGATTTAGTAAACTAATATATACCTTATAACTGAGTGAAGGTAAAGGAAAACATCTTAAGGATAGATGGTCTTCACAAGTCTGAAATTACCAGTCCACCTTGAACTAGTAAGGTGACTAACGTTCATTCCTTTTTCTATGTGAGAAGAGGCCACACGTGGGATAATAAAAATACTGATGATGACACTATTTTTATTAAATTATCGACCGACTTAAAGTTAGATGGAAAAAATCTTTTTTACAAAAAGAAAACTGTCTTCAATATAATACCTGAAACCTTTTCCTAACACTCTCTGACTAATCTGTTCTGTTACAGCCTTTTTATCGTCCCACTGCTGGGCTGCGGCCTCCTCTCACACGGAGAAGGATTGAGCGTTAACCACCACGCTTGCTCAATGCGGGTTGCTGATTTCAGACTTTATAGTTCAGTCTTTGACAAATACAAAGGTAAAATCCCAAAATCGGTTTAGCCAAACGTGACATACGCACATAGAAACATACAGGTCAAACTGAGAACCTAGTTTGACCTGTATGAAGTCAGTTAAAATACGTAACTCCACGGTCTAATTACAATAATAAAATGAACTAAAAACATCACTTAGTAGGTACCTAGACAAGGCTCACTCTATAAGTCACCGCAGACAGTACCCAGAGGTTTGAACTTAGTGCCTACCACTCAAACTGTTTGCTGAAAGATTTGTGCGAAGTCCCTGTCTGCGGACTGATGTTTATATTTCAGATTAGGGGTTGTTGATGGTCATAGGGTGGAATAAAATATACCACGTGGTTTCATCCACGTCTTTCAAAAGGGTAAAAATTTGGCTATGTCCTTTCTCTGGTTCTAGTCTTTCTGTCGAAGTAATGTAATTTAAATCAATTCAGGCACACAGGTTTATTTTTGCATTAATAATGTCTCTGCTAAAAATGTTTGATCTGATCTCTGTACAAATGCATAAAGAACAATGTCAGGTTTCGGCCCACCCAATCAACTTTCAAAACTAAATTCTCACGGACACAAAGTTCTTTACTACAACAATTTAAATATAAAATACTAACTTCTTATAAAATATTTAATTGTTATCTAGAACTTTTCCAAAAAAAAAAAATCATTTTAATATTTATATTTAAATATTAATAAAAAAATATTTTAAAAAAATAATTATTTTGTTTATCGAGTTCAGGTTTTTCGTTTTAATAATTTGGAATAATTTGGTTTTGAGAAGTTCAATGCAAAAGTGGAAAATATAGAAAAGCTTCTGACATTAAACTACACAAAAAACTGTAAAAATTTTCACTGTACATGAAATATTTTTATTGAGCCTAAGTTACTATGGACGTCTGACAATGTTCTTTAGGGCTTGATGTATGCTTTTTAGATAATAAATAAATATAATAAATAAATAAATAAATAATGTCGGGACACTTTTCACACACGGTCGGCTAGCCCCATGGTAAGTTATTAATTAACTTGTGTTATGGGTGCTAACACAACTGATAAACTACATATAGCTACATATATACTTATTTATGAATACAAATTATAACACCCAGACCACGGCCAACAAGCATGCTCATCACACAAATGTCGACCGAACCGGGAATCGAACCCGGGACCTCAGGTTCGGCAGTCCGGCATGATGACCATTGCGCCGTCGAGGTCGTCAAATCAAAAATATAATATAATATAAAAAATATAATATAATAAGTCAAAATAATTAAACGGAACTAATAACTTTTTGGAGACCTATTCAAGTTATTTTAATAATTTTTGTATAGTGTAAGGTTCTATGTATTGTTACCGCAAATATTTAAATATTAGTTAAAATTATCAATTAAATACTGCTAAGTACAGTTAAATTATTTTTACTTTTTTACTAGACTTGGTTTAATTTCGTTACCCCACGATGTTTTCCTTCACCATTACTTATGTCCAAGACACTCCGAAATATTTTATTTATTAAGTATTTTGATCTACTCCCGTATCAAATCCTTTTACCCGAATATTAAGTTATCCAAATCGAAAAACAAACGAGTGAACAGGATTTGCGGGATCACCCTCACTACAGTGATGCAGGAATGGCAATAAATATCAATTTGTGTGCTATCGACTATTAATGGCACGTCTCTAGGGAAAACTTAGAGCACGTAACCATCTGGAGACGACATTGCTATGCCTTTTGTTTGCTAAGGGTATGGGACTGGTTTACACGGCTTTAAGGTAGGTATAAGACTGGTTTTCAGGGCTTTCACATTGGCAGATTTTCCAATGCCGGTATAAAAATTACCTATTTTGAAAACTAAGCAATAGACTTTTGCCGCTTGAAAGCTGTGACGAAAGTAGGCTTGGTTTTTCTACGAGAGGAAAATCTGCCAATGTGAAAACGATATTATAGCTACTTTTATGGTTGTGTTTGACAATTTGTCGTGTGCATGCGTAACATTAGTACCTAGATAAAATGTAACGTAATGACAAAATGCATGAGTGAGCTATCACTATTTGTTGCGATGCTTTACCCGTCACTCGTTAGTGACTATTGGCAGTATTTTTCTTCAAAGAGATTTATACTCATAGCATATCCAGTTGATTGAATGCTCTAAGCTAATGGCAAGTCTTTGGGGAACAGCTTTGAAGTGTAAACTGATAGCGGTGAAGCTTGTCGTCGCGATTCTATTTATTTATTGCTAGTTTTGTAACGCGGTTTTGTTCGTGTATGTAGTTAGTAAGGGGTGAATTTTGTGAATGGTCGTATAAGATTGAGTAATACCTAACTTAACTATTCGTAACTTTATGGTCTTGGGGAGATCCTCTTCATTACCTACGCTTTATAATTTTCAAAGACTGGAAGTTTACGTTCGATATTTAAACGTCTCAGAGAGCCTCTTATTTTTTCTAGTTTACAATATAAAAATTTTTTGTTAAAGAGGCATAGAAATGGATCATGTGTAACAACTGCATCACAGATCATGAGACACAGCCTTGTGCCAAGCGGACAGACAGACAACGAAGTTCGTAATAGGGTCCCGTGACCACAACAATGACCATACATCTATATCTATACATATAATAAATCTGTAAAAAAACTGTGTCTGTACATTGAATATATTTAAAAAATAATAATTGGGTGGGGTTTAGAAACAGTAATGGAGCACGAATCCAAAAAAAAAATTCTGTCTGTATGTCTGTATGTCTGTATGTCTGTTTGTTTGTACACGCTAATCTTCGGAACTACTGAACGGATTTCAATGATTTTTTCTGTGTTGTATCAGTATTAAGCCTGGTCAACATATAGGCTATAATTTATCTTCGAAACTTGAAGACCTGATGCAGAACACCAACAGACCAACAAAACTATAAGAGATACAAAAATGATGCCATGACAAAAATTGTTTCATATGATGAGCATTTTCAGCTGAGATAATAAATTTTAAGATCTGGAACACCTGATGTGGAACCCCAAGAGCCCAGCTTCTCTGTACCATATACAGGTATGACGTTTTAGCAAAAGTTGTTCAATTTGATAAGCACTTTCTATTGACTTATACAAATTGAAGATCTAAAACACCTGATGTGGAACTCCAGGAGCCCAGCTAGACAATAGCATATAAAGATATGACGTTTTAGCAAAAGTGGTTCAACCTGATAAGCACTCTCTATTGACGTATATACATCGAAGATCTGGAACACCTGATGTGGAACTTCAAGAGCAATACTACACTTGAAATGTATAGAAATGAATGTTATGAAATAGGTATGGTGAATCAAAAAAAGTAATTAGTCCGTCTTTTAGATAATCCTAAAATAATGGACACGTATTTTTTCTTTTCTCCTTCTCACAAACAAATAAAAACGAAGATATAACTTGAATTTCGTGTTAAATCACTGCTTAGTACAAATTTTACATACCTAGACGTGGCGTCACGAGCCCCCACTCTCCGACTTTGTTGCGTTATATCTCATCATTATTTTGTATGTCTCTTCCAGACCTCGGGACTACAGAGTTCCGAATTTTTGGGAGGCAAACGTGGGGCCGAAGCCTAACACTCTGAAACCCTTTTGAGACAACTTTAATGAAATGGTGAAACAAAACCGACGATTATTCCTTTATACACTATAGAAATGAACCCGAGGACAATCCCCGGTGGACGTCGTTAAAAAAAAGTCAATCCCCGGTTCTGTTGCTAACTGTTGATGAAAACTACTTGGGATATGAGCGGCTGAAGTGTGAGGATACCTCGGCGGATTTTAAACGCAGATTACGCGCTCCCTGTGGGTCACTTACCACGAGGCACCTATCCTCCGAGCAGGGCTACTTACCCTGCTCTAGCGACTCTACTCTGGACGGCCAAGCCAAGCCAGAGGCGTGAGACCTACCCCCGTCATGGTTCACTCCGACCGGCCGGAGATGGGGGTCAGTATACTCTCCCTGGAGAACTCAGAATATATAGCCCACCGGGGTCGCTACTCCCCGTCATCAGCCTCAGATATCCTGCGGTGCTTATATCTCATTATTATTGTCGTTATTATCTCAAGAGCCTTTGTCCCAATTATGTTAGAGTCGACTTCCAGTCACGATGCAACTGAGTACCAGTGTTTTACAAGGAGCGACTGCCTATCTGAGCTCCACAACCCAGTTACCCGCTCAACCCAATACCCCTTGGTAAAACTGGTCAGACTTACTGGCATCTGACTACCCATAACGACTGCCAAGAATGTTCAATGACAGCCGGAACCTACAGTTTATACGTAGAAACTACATACGAACTTAGAAAAGTTGCATTGGCAGGTACTTGCCAGACCTGGAATCAAAGACGTACGCTCATACTTGAGAGATTGGTTCTCTACCCACTAAACCACCACGACTTACACTAAGTCATCACGACTTTGTTATCTCAGTAACATTTAATGTTTTTTAACGTATTAATACGTGTAATATTTTTGCCACACACAACTTAAATGCGGACTAATTAGAATCACTACTTTTATTCCTATGGTCACATCTTTTGCGGTTCAGTTCTCAGCGTTTTGTTTAGTCTGCTGTGCTTTTGCCGTTGAAGTACAAAAATTAAATATATGGAACGTTTCTAATGGCTATGCGTATTCCGTTGTTTTCAAGTCAACGGGCCCTTAAAATTCAATATCAGACGGTTCAGATCTTTGATTTTGCTGACCCCGTAGTCGCTGGCATAAGGGACTTTATCCGCGTACGAAGTCGCGGGCAGAAGCTAGTTTAATATAAATCTATTTCGCTTCATATAATGTGAAGTCTCTATTACTTCTGTCTATAGTAAAATGTACAAATTATACAATAGAAGTTATTCTTAAACGGATTAGTACCGAAGTACAGTCGCGTTGATATTATGCGTGTCACTGGGGAATCATGCTGACTATATTCAGGTACAGTCGAGCACAAAAGTTGGACACAAATAACTACGCAATTATAGTTCGGCCATTCAGAGAATGCGTTCCTGACACGTCGCGATTGAACTGACGACGTAACTTTGCAATGGCGTTGCAGTTACGATAAAAATATTTTTGCTGGTTGTTTACCGTTTTAACAATTGAGGAGCATTAAAACAACATTATTATATCAATAATCAATGAATGTAGTTACGTCGTCAGTTCAATCGCGACGTGTCAGGAACGCATTCTCTGAATGGCCGAACTATAGTAACCTTGTTTAGTTTAATTTATTTACTTGTATCAGGCATTTAAAGCCCATATATTTTAAATAAATATTAGAAAAAACAAGATGGGATTACGCTGCACCCACAGCGAGAAGAGCTAAAAGCTTTAATTTAAATGTTAAGCGGGTGATTTTTTATTTATTTAACTAATTAAAAATAAATATCTCCAAAATCGATAGACATCGTGGGCAAAATTTTGACGTATTTCTTGCAAAGATTTTTAAAATAAATACCTACACATAACACACCATTTTTTATTTAATTCATTAATTTTAGTGCAAAAAAAGTCGTGGTGGCCTAGTGGGTAAAGGACCAACCTCTCAAGTATGAGGGCGCGGGTTCGATCCCAGGTCAGGCAAGTACCAATGCAACTTTTCTAAGTTTGTATGTACTTTCTAAGTATGTCTTAGACACCATTGACTGTGTTTCGGATGGCACGTTAAACTGTAGGTCCCGGCTGTCATTGAACATCCTTGGCAGTCGTTACGGGTAGTCAGAAGTCAGTAAGTCTGACACCAGTCTAACCAAGGGGTATCGGGTTGCCCGGGTAACTGGGTTGAGGAGGTCAGATAGGCAGTCGCTTCTTGTAAAGCACTGAATCCGGTTAGACTGGAAGCCGACCCCAACATGATTGGGAAAAGGCTCGGAGGATGAGGATGATGAATTTTAGTTTCATTTTTAATTTTTTTCCTAAAATGTTGACCACCAAAACTATCTAAAATCTCAACAACACAAAATCACCACTGTCCTCGCGTATATGTACCTACGTCCGAAGTGACCGAACGCGAATCGAATGTGTTAAATGAACCGTGGACGACTGTACTTCTGACGGCTAGGGGACTGTCGTTTGACAATCTTTATTTATTGTTATTGCTTAATTTTGTTGTGTTTGGTGAATTATTGACGGATTTTGTGTTAAAATAAAATAAATTAGTAAGTTATATCTATGTATATAGGAACCTAAATATTTAATTCTTTAAATTATGGCATCAATGAAAACTTTGAAATCAACTTAGGGGATAGCACAAACAAAAAAAAACCTGTTGGAATAGAAACCTTTTAAGAGACCAAGGGCTTTTTACTTTTCTTTTAAAGGAAAATTGAGTTCATTGGTAAAACACACTGTACCTATATATTGCGTATCGTCTATAACCATTACGGTAATCTGTAGTGTACCTATATCTTAGGTTTCTGACACGCAAAAACAAAAAAAACATTTATTTCTCATCTGATTTATTTTGCGAAACCTTGTAGACGCATTTCGTAATATCGTCATCATTAACCATATCACTAAACCATTACACATTCACACAAAACTAAAAAAAATCAACAAGAAAAAACAGTACCTAAAACTCAAAAAAGTGCTAAAATCCTCTTACTGAGAACAGCGCCATCTATCGTCGGGTAGAGTTAATCTTTATTGCCACGGCCGCAGACGGATTGTGGCGGGCCTCTGCTAATGTTCTTAGTTCTAACGCTTTGGTCGTCTGCTGTCCTGGTACTTTTTGGTCCGATATGTAATGGTGAGTGCTTTTAATGTGGCTTTAATAAGACTGTTTTGATAAAAGTGAAGGTTTTTTAAATATTTTAGTACTTAGGAACAATGATTATTTTTTGTTTGAAAACAACTATTTGTTATAAACACACGAAACAACTGTCTAGACAAATTGTGTTAGGTAGGTAAGTATTGGGAACTTCTCCTAAATTTTTTTATGGATCCCGTAAAAACTACTCCGCGCATCCAGATAGAAAGTATACCTAGCCTTTCTCGACAAATGGGCTATCTAGATAACGTTTGTGATGCAGCGCATTAAAATAAACTCAAAATCAAACATATGCATCCAGAATTATTTACATAATTTGAAATACGCGTGAGGTCCTTCGATTTTTCTCTCCTCTCATTGAATCCTGGGAGATTAGAGGAGATATGTGCCCAACAGTGGGATGATAAGAAGGCTGGGTGGGATTAAATGGAATTCACAATATAATAGCTTTATTTGACAGGTAAATTTTTGCCTATTTAAAGTGAACATTTTTAAACCTCCTATTTTGCCCTCGACTATAAACCTAAGTTTTTCATAACTACATACACTTCTCTAGCTAGCTGTACTTAATAAGAAAATAATGCCTTCATAAAACGCGGAACACCCATCATTATCACTTAAAACTAATCAGAACCACCAACTCTAGCAATTGGCAAAGCCTGCCGCCATTCTGCGCCTGTGCTTGTTAGCGACATTCCTGCGCGATCGGGCGATATGATCGGCGCGCGCGGCGAGCTAACTTGATAGCTTGATATTGGCTGTTTGCAATCATCTGTGTTTCAATTGATGTTCATGATCAGAGATTGGACATTATTTATAAGGAGCTAGTGTAAAAATACAGTCTCATTCGCATGTTGCTACACATAAATTGAGAATGGAGAGAATCCAGAGGAGATTTCTTTGGCACTTAGCATACTCAAAAGGCCTCGTTAAAAAGATACCATCATACGAAAAACGACTCCTACATTTTAGGATACACTCTCTAGAAACACGTAGAAATATGCTAGATTCAGTATTCTTAGTAAAAATTTTACAAAATAAAATTGATTGCCCTCAACTGCTAAATAAAATTAGATTCCGAGCTCCAGCTAGATATCCCCGCAAACCTATCACTCCTTTCTACCCTCCACTGCGCAGAACAGTTCTTGGCGCAAACTCACCCATGGCTATGTAAACTGCTTAATGGTTGCAGCGACCTTGTGGATGGCATGTAGATTCCCTTACCAAGTTCCGTAAAATGACACAGAATGCCATATGATTGTTATTTATACCTGTATCTGTTTTTGTATTTTCCTCTGTTGTTGAATTATGATATTCTGTGTGTTAGATCTTTATAGAATATTTAAGTGAGCTGAAGAACGTTTGTACATGTGGTGTTTACCTGTTAAAAATTGTGACACACCACTATTGTTTTAGCCAGGTGTTATCGTAATTATTATTGTGTTAACAATTGTTGGTGAGCCAATAAAAATAAATAAATAAATGTCAACGGATCTAGATAGGTTACAAAAATCTGCAGTGCATTCAATAAAGCCATGAATTTAATTGAGCTAAAGTTTTGTATTCATTGGCTGTCATATATTTGTTCGGATATCTTGGTTTATTTATTTATTTATTTATTTAGGCACACCAACAACTTATTTACAAATACTTTCACATATATAAGTTTACAATTGTAATAAGTCCCGCGTAAATATGTTAATTACAGGTGCGCACAACGTTCAAATTAAAAATAACTTAAATTAAACTAAACCAAACTATGCATAACAAAAATAATAATAAAAAAAAAAGAAGAAGAATCGATAGAGGCAAATGACAAGGTACTATTCAAATTGGTCAATTTTGTACAAAATTTAATTTATATGAGGCATTTACATTGCGCTTAAAATTATAGGGATCATGGAAAATGTCAAAATTGTCCGAGCTCCCGCACAAAGAGTTATATTCACTGCAAATTCGTGCCAACATTGGTTCTGTAAAATGGAATGTGGAATGGTTTGGTGATTGGGTATCGCGGTATTCTGGTGGGAACAGCAAGTTTAATGTGATGAACTAATTCGCTACAATCTGTCTTTCCATTAATGAGTTTGTGTAAGAATTGAATGTCATGAATTTTGCGACGATTATGGAGGGTAGGCTTGGTTAGATAACTTGAAGAAATGCATAAGGCAATATAGGTTAAACAATAAAAAAACGCATTATTATAGCAAAGTATGGCTAGGTAATAAATGCACGATTATATTTTATGTATTTTTCACTTACTATAGAACAACCTATTATTGAAAAATGATAATTAATATCCACACTTTACAACTGATAATTAATTGAATACAAACGCCCTGAAAGACAGAGAAACAGACAATAATACAAAAAGATTACTATCGACATAAACACATTAGTTCCCGTAGACAGGGTTGCCAGGTTTTAAAGTCTAAATTGGACACATATTATATTGAACCTGTTAAACCAAACGTTTGGTATGAAAGGACAGGTATGGTGGTAGACTAATTATTTTTTAGATTTAAAGAGAAAATTACGAATTAGCTTTACTATTTAAGGACTAGCTGTTCCTACGGGTTCATGCGCATGAGAAAATATAGCCTATGTTTCTGCAACAATAATGTGGCTTTCACAGTGACAGAATTTTTAAATTATTTTATGGTACAACATTTTTCCCCATTAATAAAATAATAGATTAAAATTACCTAATTTTATCTCTATTAGATATGATGGATTACTGTTTTTCAGACAACCTGACAGAACCAAAAACGTACTACTCCCACTTTATCCCATCACCTGGCAACACTCCTCGTAACCATAAGTCAAATCAATTACATCTCTCAAGCAACAAGTTAAAAGTTATTATACAAAATGATTTATAGCCCACCATTACTATAAGAGTACAAAGTTATGTTTTCCGACGCGCTTCATTTTATAATAAGTTTATGATCTTTCATTTATAATAGATTCTTGATGCGAAGTGTAAAGAATAGTACTGGATTCCTCTAACGGATTTTCTCACGGGTGCCAATGAAATAAATGTTCCTAGATTATTAGCTCTTCTTCTTCCGAGCCATTTTCCCAACTATGTTGGGAACGGCTTCCAGTCTAACAAGATTCAGCTGAGTACCAGTGCTTTACAAGGAGCGACTGCCTATCTGACTTCCTCAATCCAGTTACCCGGGCAACCCAATAGGTACCCCTTGGTTAGACTGGTGTCAGACTTACTGGCTTCTGACTACCCGTAACGACTGCCAAGGATGTTCAATAACAGCCGGGACCTACAGTTTAACGCGCCATCCGAAACACAGTCATTGGCGCCTAAGGTATTTAGAAACCATCGGCGTCGAGAGGGCGATGAAATACCTAGGACTCGTCCTCGACAGCCGGTGGAACTTCGTCGAGCATTTCCGACGTTTGGGCCCCAAACTGGAGAAGGCAGGTGCTGCATTCAAGCGGCTCCTGCCCAACCTGGGAGGCCCAAACGCCCCCTGCCGTAAACTCTACGCGGGAGTTTTGCGGTCCATGGCCCTTTACGGGGCCCCGGTATGGGCACGTTCGGTACGGAAGCGGGCCGTACACTACCTGAACGTGCCCCAAAGGGTGATAGCCATTAGGCTAATCCGGGGGTACCGCACGATCTCCCGCGAAGCAGCTGGCCTACTTGCTGGACTGCCACCGTGGGATCTGGAGGCGAGGGTCTTCTTGCGCCTGTACGACTGGCGCGAGGAGGCTCAGTGCCGGGGGGAAACCCCGTTGCCGCGGCAAGTTGTCGCGCAGAGGGCAGAGCTCCGGCGCGATCTCATGGTGGCCTGGAGGGAGCGACTGTCGCAACCCACTGCAGGGCACGCCTCCATTGTGGCGGTAAGTCCCCTCTTTGAGGAGTGGCTCGGGAGGAGTCATGGCGCCCTCACGTACCGCATGACGCAGGTCCTCACCGGACACGGTTGTTTCGGGAGGTACCTGAGGAGGCGCCCGGGTGTCACCACTGTGCGGACAGCCCCGAGGACACGGTAGACCACACAGTCCAGGAGTGCCCTGCGTGGCAAGGGCACCGCCGGGTCCTCGTCGAGGCTTTGGGCGGCGGCGACCTCTCGCGTCCGGCCCTGGTTCAGGCCATGGTCCGGGGCGAGAGGGAATGGGATGCCGTCGCCTCGTTCTGCGAAGCGGTCATGCTCGAGAAGGAGGAGGCGGAACGCCAGAGAGTACGCACCTCTCATCCCGGCCGCCGCGCTGGACCAGGTAGACACCATGGGCGCCGGGTGTCGCGTGATGACTCCCGGCCACCGTAGGCGTGGGTCTGTGGGCGGTGAGTTCGGGTGGCTCATCGTCCCTCTGTCTGCTTAGACGACAGACCCGTGTCGACGGCGCGCGTTGTTCCACGCGCTCCTCAAAGAGATGTCAGCAACCCCAGCGGGGCCCAGCAGGGCAAAGGCCTGCCGGGGCTGCGGGTTGTTCGAAAGAGATACCACGGCCCTGGTACATAAACGGCCTATGACGGAACACGACGGTTTTTAGTCAGTAAGAGTCTGACACTCCCTCACTGCTGCTAACCCACAGCGGGAGGGGTCATTTGATGATTTTTGACGTCGGAAAAAAAAGGTATACTTAGAAAGTGCAAACAAACTTAGAAAAGTTGCATTGGAACTTTCCTGACCTGGAAACGAACCTGCGCCAAGCATGAGGCTTGAGAGGTTGGTTCTTTACCCACCAGGCCACAAAATATCTATCTATCTATTGGTTCAATAGTACTCCAACACCATTTATTGAATACCTTAGTAAATACTTAAGTTCTAGAAGGTTACCTACTCTAAAATTATCTATTCTGAACTGTCAAAATACTAGCTACGAATGATTGAGCGATATTATCATTTGCATGATAACAGAACATTAAAGTTGAACAATTTTCTAGTATGCAAAACTGGCGCCATTTGGCAATGTCTTGATAATAACGTATTTGAATTGTAAGTATCAGTATCGGTAATTAAAGACAGAATAACAATTATTTTTAACTATATCTCTTGTGTTTTGAACCGCATTCCTAGGCTGCGGCTCCACTAAGGCGGAGACGAGCGGAGCTGAGAGGAGCAGAGCTGTGAAAAGAGGTACGTGATTCCCACTGAGGCGGAGACGAGCGGAGCGCCTGACTATTTCCATCGGCATTGAAGCGGAGTCGATCCCCACACGTCTCCTCTCCGCTCTGCTCGTCTCCACCTCAGTAGAGCCGCAGCCTTAAGGATAGCTTAACATATCTCCTTGTTTAGTGCAAAAACTAAGTATATAAATAAACTGCCAGTAATAAACAAAAGATGCAAAGGTAAGACTGGATAACTGGGTTGAGGAGGCAGATAGGCAGTCGCTCCTTGTAAAACACTGGTACTCAGCTGCATCCAGTTAGACTGGCAGCCGAACCCAACTTAGTTGGGCAAAGACTGCTTTGACTCCCTTCCTTATACATAGTCAACTTTAAAATGTATCAGTATGTATTCCCCTCACTATACCGCGAACTAACGAACTTATTTCGACGTGCCTCTAACTATTGAAAACGCCATTGTTTTAAAAGCCATAAATGAAGCTTAAGCTTTTCAGTATATTGAGCGTAGAACGTTAATTTTACACAAAGAAAACTGAACTTACACGTGTTTTCCGGAATTAATGAGTTAATAAAGGAAGTAAGATTGTTTGTTCATGTTAATCTCTGTAACTGCTGTACGTGTAATTATAATTGTCACATTGTTAGCTGTTGCAAACAATTTTTAATATGTATATTACCTAAGGCGTATTTGTAAGTACAGTATGTAAATCATTGATTAATTAAGAATTTTCAGTATTTTATTTCTCCCAGACAAACTGAATTAACATTTGGAGGCCCCGTAATGTTTTCAGAGACCCATTTTTTTAATTTTTTATTAAAAAAACTGTTAGATATACTAATGGCCGAGTTCACCAACAATCTCTTAACGTTTTCCTAACTAAGTGTGACTTAGAATAATGGCTCCCTCAATAATAAAGTTTATAAAGGAAATGTTCCCTAAATGCTCTGAAGGGGTCCCTAAATTTAGGTATTTGGTGGTGAAAATGGGCATTAGTCATTTAAAAGGTACCTGTTAGAATAGAACATCCAGGTGTCTGTAATGGTCTGCTGGGAGTTTTGTGAAAGTCATATTTATCGGCCCCAGCAAGCACAAGTAAGTCCAAATAACTCGGATATGTTTTAGTAAGTCATCTACCATATTCCAATTTTATTTGGTGTCGGTGCTGCTATTCTTCATCCTGACCTCTCTATCTTATAAATATACCACGGTCTAGTTATTGAAAAAAAGTCATGAAAATCTATAAATTCGACACTGGATAAACCGATAATTTCCGGATATTCAGTAATTTCATGGTAATTATTGGCGATTTTACCGATAGAATGCCACGTTATTTGAGTGTTAGGTTATACTTTAGTTATCTATACTAATATTATAAAGCTGAAGAGTTTGTTTGTTTGTTTGAACGCGCTAATCTCAGGAACTACTGGTCCGATTTGAACAATTCTTTCGTTGTTAGATAGCCCATTTATCGAGGAAGGCTATAGGCTACTTTTTATCCAGGTTCGTGCAGAGGTTCCCACGGGACGCAGGTGAAACCGCTGGCAGAAGCTAGTTGGTTATATTGTAGTACCTTCAAGATGCGCTACCTACACTAGGTAATAGAATAAAACAATAGTTTGTGCCTTTAAGGCTCCGAAACAGATTTGAAAAATCTTTCACTGTTGGAAAGCTACACTATTCCCGAGTAACAGAACCTACATTTAATTCAAACTTCAAACTTCAAACTTCAAATATTTATTGCAATCATGAGTGTTACAAGGTGTTATATAATGTAGAGGTACATACATGATACCCTGTTAGGGCGCAGCAATTTTAAAATACAATTACACTTACAAACTATTTAGTTAATCTTAGGTACAACTTATATATTTACTTTTATTATTATTATATTCATATTATATATACCTTTATTATTTTATTATCATTATATTTATTTATTATTTATTCCGGCACGGGCATCCACGGGACGCGGTTGAAACCGCTGGAAAAGGGCTAGTAGGCTATTCTTTAGTTATTGGCTAACAGTTCCATCGGAAATAAAGCTTAGAAAGCTTTAAAAGTTAATAAATTCATCCAAAAACGATCGTGTAAGTCGATTCTCTCGATGCAAGTTACATCTTCCTATCTTTGTCGGCGTCGATACATCATTAATTCATTTTATTTCAAATTTCGAACACTTGTTCGTTTTTTGAGTGATAGCTTTCTTAACGGCCAGTCGTGTTTGAAATCGGAAGAGTGTAACTTATCGTTGGGAACTTTTTTTTGGATTATGTTCATTCGATGAGAAAGGTTGTCTATACAAAAAAGTTATCTATGGTATTTTTTTAAAGGATTGTGAAACTTTATTCGTATTGGTAATTTATAAGTTACAATAATATTAAGTCAGTAAGGTATTCCACATTAATCCCTCAGGACGCAAGAAACCAGAAAAGAAAGTTTCCTAATTCTAAGAAGAATGCAAATTATTTTCAATAAGATATGTAGTTTGGTATCCGCCTATTGCTACCGTTATCCATTAATGTTATAGCCGGGAGCTTCTAGTAGCTGTCCGAGCTTATAGTGACGGATGTAATTACCATGGATTCACCATCGGATCATTTCGTAACGGATCGCTGTTTAAAATAACATTTATACTAGTAACGACGCGTTGAGAGTTTAGGCCCAAGTTAACCGACAAGTTTTTCTTAAAACTACTGTGTATTTTGATAGTTGAATATGAAAATTCACAGTAAAGGGGCACTGAATGTTTTGTGCAGTTGACAGCAGGGAATTTTGCGTATTTAATCAATTAACATTGCATGAGATGACTGTCAACTGTGCCAAAGAACAGTCAGTAAAAGTATCGTACTTTGAGACTTGACCATGAAATAGCAAACAGTTATTTTAAGAAAACTGCGTTTATATTGTTTGTGAACTTGGGCCTCATTCTTCGGACAAAGAGTCAGCATTGCCATACAACGTGACAATGCAGCCAGTCTTCTGAGCACGTTCCCGGAGGAGTACTCAGATACTCATGGAATACAATATTTTGAATATCAATGAGGGAACTTTTAAAGTTATTTTGATGAGTTTGAATTGGTCTATGGAATCAAACTTTTATTAATTATCGAATAAATTGTTAGTGTTAATGTTACTTGTTTCTCGAAGTTTTACCAACTTTTTAGTTTACGCCCCTTATTTTTAAAGCTCACTTGACAGTAAAAAACATACTAGCATTGACGTGCACAACATTATTAAGTTACATATTATCAGAGTTACTATACACACATCATCTATATAAAAACGCTAACCTCACATACTGTCCTACATTTGAAACATTTTTTTATAATCCGCAGCCAAACCCTGGTCATCTTAACATCTATAGCTAGCTTCTCATCATAGACACTAAACCTAAACAATTACTTGTTTTTTTTTCTCAAATGGTTTGTCGAATGATTCACGAAGGCTAGCAAAAAGAGGCGCGTACCGTTTCTTTGCGGGTGCTTAAAATGCTGCTTTATGGGCTAGACTTTGTTGTCGTTGAATGTTTTTTGATTGTTTAATTGGCTGCAGTTAATTAGTTACATGTAGGAATGTGGAAATATTTGTTAGATTTTTTTTTGAGGATTGTTTGAAAGTGCAACAGGAATAAGTCCACATAGATTTCTGTTAGACAATTATTGACTGTTTATGTGTCTCAACATTCTTGATTTGTTTAATCTTTATGCAACATAAAACATTTAGGTACAAAGAAGGCAGTTTAATTGCCACAAGCACGCCTGATCATTCAGAACCTATGAATTGTCTTTTTTATTGCATGATAAAATGTAAACGAAAATATAGTTAAAGCAAAATACATCAATACCTAACATTATAATTAAACCATAAACTAATCAACGCTAAGCTCAACAGCAACACAAAAAAAACTATTTCACCAATCCAGTTACTAACCTCCAACAAAAAACGCGATGATATCGAAAGCGTCATTTTAGGCGCCACCCAAAAGTTCAAAGCTCCCTTTCAATGAGTTTTTTTGTAAAACTTTTTGTGCTATCAACCGTAAGATTTTTGATTTTGTTCGGTTGCTTTATTTCATTGTATTTCGATGAGTATTTCGATATATTTGTAGTACATTGCTGGTTTAGTACAGCTAAATTAATTGGCACTACTAATAACTGGTAATATAAGTCGTGGTGTACTGGGTAAAGAACCAACCTCTCAAGTATGAGTGTGTGGGTTGGAACCCAGGTCAGGCAAGTACCAACGCAACTTTTCTAAGTTTGTATGTACTTTCTAAGTATATCTTGGTCACCAATGACTGTGTTTCGGAGGGCACGTTAAACTGTCGGTCCCGGCTGTCATTGAACATGTTTAGCAGTCGTTACTGGTAGTCTGAAGCCAGTAAGTTACTACTTAAATAACTGGTAATGGATACTGAAAAATTTTAATTCTCATACTAAAGTTGAAGTTTTAAAAGTGTGGTCGAAATTAGCACTGTTGTGATGTGGTATTTTTAGAAGAATTAGTCATTCTAGGCGACAGCTGCATGCCTCGATCGATTTTAAGGTTAAGCAACGCTTGACGCGGCCAGTCTGTCGATGGATGTATCAGTGGATCTCCAATGCGATACCGGGTTGGGCGAATTATTTACTGGGTGTTAGGAGACTTTTACAAAGCAGTACGGAGTCTGGAACTTGGTGATGGTACAAACCCGTGCTTCGGAGAGGCTGTTAGTCTGTCGGCCTGTATCTGATCTTTCGGATTGTCGTCCCTACGGACTATGAGAAATAATTATCTAAACTAACATTATTAAGAGGAAATGTTTTCGTTTGTTTGTACCCTGAAGGCTCCAAAATTGAACCAATTTAAAAAATCTTTCACTATTGGAAACCTACGCTATTCCCGAGCAACACAGGCTATATTTTATCCAAGTACGGGAAGAAGTTCCCCCGGGACGCGGCTAAAACTGCAAGAAACTTAAATATACATAGATAGAGATGAAAAACCGTAATGTTTATCCGACTGCGAAAATAGGTTTTATGGGCCGTTACATGAAACAGCTAGTCAAACACAAAACAAGTATTACTTACAATAATTACCCACAAAACGTAGAGACAACACTAAAATCCCAGCGGAGCGCGGGAACGGAATCCATTTTGTAAGTTTGACGTTTGCAACAAGATGGCGCCGCGTCGCGGTAATCTAGTTGGCGTTGTTTGCAACTGAGCTTTACGTTAGAGCTACCTCGGTCAGTGTTTCTCCACGATTTTATGAGTACGAATACTGTAGTTAGTTGTTTATTAAGTACTGCTAATTTTGGGAGTCGTTTTCGAAAGAATATGACAGTCAGAGGTTTGTATAAAAAGTTGGTAGGTTTTTTTTGATTCGGGTAATAGTCCCAACTATGCTGGGTTCCAATGTAAATGGATCCATGGGAGTACCAATATGCCACATGGAGCAACAGCTTACCTAAACTCTTCAAGGCAGTTACCCGTGCAATCCGTTGCACCATGGTAAGACTGGTTGACAAATTTCCTGGCTTCTCTGCTTACTTTTCAGAAGTCCATAAAATGATAGAAAAAATATGTAGCGTTAATTCCGCGATTACCCGTAGCGACTGCCAAAGATGTTCAGATGAGGATCAGACAAGATGATCGTCTGATGAGATCCAGATTCTGATCCATCCACTGAGCAGCCGCTAATCATAATCGATCGTCCCGTGTGGCTATTACTTAGCTACGAGCTCAAAGAAAACTTCCATGAACTCCAATAAAATAAAATCGTAGCCGACACGACAATAAAGCGAATCAATCTTAAACAAATCTATGGCTTCAAATGTTCAGCCATTTGTAAAGCTCAGAGTTCAAACACAGAAACAGTGTTAATCGAAGTGCGCACGCGACTGGCAGTTTTGGGTCGCAATATAGATTATGTTGCAGTAAGTATAGTTATACCTCAACTTATGTACATTTCTTAAATACTAGAAATGATTCATTTGGCTTAGGGACGGTAACTTTAATGACTTTTTTGATCTATGTATTAGTTTTTGACATAAGTTAAAAAAAAATCATCACCACCCAGCAGCAAAGCAAAGTTTTGGGTATAGGGAAAGGTATGTGGCCATTCCTTAGCATAACTCTAATCAAAAAAAGTTATTCCTTACTCATTATACACCAATACGAAAGTTACTCTGTCCGTCTGTCGTGATTTCACCCCAAAACTACAGAGCCTTACAAAGTAAATAAATAAGTTTGAGTATATAGGCTTTTAACAAGCTGCAGGAGTTAGTTCCCCGAAGACGCGTGTGGAACAGCCAGTTACAGATAAATCTCAAAAACAGATCCTAAAAAAGTTTGTATATCACAGAAAAGATTATCCGACCAATCTTCGGAACTGCTGTAGAATTTATGAAGCTCATAGTTCAACCAAAAAACTCAATGAGTGCTAATTAAAATGCGCACGCGACTGCGTGCGTGCACGTGTTTCAGTCACGATACAAGAATATGAGAAGGTTCAGGTTTTTATTTAAAGAGTTCTAGTAGATTTTCTCATATATTTATTTACTTTTTGCACATAGTGTGTGCTAAGTATGAATGTAGATAGATGGATGGAGAGGAAGAGGAAGACTTAAGAAACGATGGATGGATTGCCTGAAAGATGACATGAATAGGAAGAGAATGAGTGCGGTAGGACGAGTGACAGGGAAAAATGAAAGCGGAAGACATATTGCGCCGACCCCAAATAAAATTGGGAACAGGGCAGAAGGCAGAAGAAAACTTTTGCACACAGAATAATAGCGGACTTAATATCTTAGGCGTTCTCCACCAGCGTACCTTTGGGTGGAGATATCTACCTAGCCTTTTATGTTCAGGCCAGCTTTCAGTATAACCAGGTGCAGCTGAATACCAGTTTGCCACATTGAGCGACCGATGCCCCTTGGTCAGACTTTCTGGCTTCTAACTATAGCCCATGTAACAAAGCTGGACAACTGGATACCCCTTGATAGAATTGTTGACTTTCTGAGTTGAGATCGGTAGTGGCGCCGTGTGGCATATTGGTACTCAGCTGCCTCCAATTAGACTGGAGCCGACCCCAACATAGTTGTGAAAACCTGGCCAGAAGATGATGATAAAAACCTTTTTCATTACCTGTTTAGTGGCGTCTGCCTAGTGCGTTGCGTGTGAGCATGCGCATAGAACATAGCGCGGATACTTTCATCTAATTGGTTGTGGAAAAGTGTGCGAGCTGATTTTTTGTCTGATGTATTAAATTGTACTAAATCTTTGCTGTGTCTTCTGTATTGTTTGAGTCAAGAGGCTGATGACTAAGCTGACGGCAGATGGTTGCCACGATATGTGTTTGAAAGTTTATTTTCAAGGTAAAAGCTTAGTGAATCCAATCAAACTTTTTACGTGATTTTCAATTGGTGGAGCTACCATTCATCTCCCGACTGAGAACTTTCATCAGGTCACCAGGGATTGTATTTGGCTTCCTTTCAAACCTGCCTGAACGATTGCCTGACCTATCAAAGAACAACTTAACCTTTACAGCCAGTTTCTTCATCAAAAGTTAAAGCAAAAGTAAAAGTCAAAGTAATGTCTAAAGTAAAAGTAACGGTCAAATTCAATTTTTCTATTAGTTTTGCTGTCACTTTAGCCTTGAAAAAACGTATTTGACCGTTACTTTTACTTTAGACATTACTTTAACTTTTGATGAAGAAACTGGCCGTTAGTCTACAAGAATTAACAAGAAATGTAGAAATTTCTGAGATCTTGCCTAAAACGACAGGATATGTGCAGCTTGTCCACACAAAACCGACGCATTTTAAGTGCATTAAACTTCTCAGCTGTTAATTTGTAGTTCCAACAAGCTTCAAATTGGATTAACAAGACATGCACTCTTTTACAATTAGCACCCAGTTTTGAAGAAAGCGCTATTTGAATGCTCTACTTAAAATAGAGCCTACTGAGGCTGCGGGATCGTTTGCAGGAGTTACCGCGGCCCTGGTACATCAAGGGCTTAAGAAAGAACATAGTGGGTTTAGTCAGTAAGACTCTGGTATCTGGAAGTTGGTGATTGATACACCCGTGCATCGGAGACCTCGAAAATGTCGGTCCTGCGTTTGATCTCTCCGGTCGTATTGGATTGCCGTCCCATCGGGCTATGAGAGTGAAGGAATAGTGAGTGCACCTGTGTCTGCTCAAATGCTTGTGCACTATAATATGTCCTGCGCAGCTGACTGATCTTCTTCGAGAACAGCCGCCGTGATGGATCCCGTTGTTATTTCGTTCTCGTGAAACAATTTCATTAGTCTTCGATTTGTGTCAATCTACAAATAAGTTAATTCTGGTAACTACTTGACGTCAGAGTAAAACTATAAAGCTACAGATTTAAATTGTTTATTTAATCAAACAAATACAAATTGCGAACTATTTCCACGTTGTTTAGAACACAATGATCGTGGTTTGAAATCGTGCGCCCACTCCTAGTGTAAGCTAAATATTTCGCTGGCTAGATCAACATGCTAAAAACATACACAGTTATATTAGTCACTAGAAGGAACTAAATACTAAACTATTTCGCGGAGTAATCGATCATACAGCTCACAGCAGTGTTCGGTCCGTGGATGGGTGACCATCTTTTTATTACGAGTCAATCTGTGATTCAGAAGGCATTGTGTCCCGGCTGTCATTTGAACATCTTTGGCAGTCGTTACGGGTACTCAAAAGCCAGAAAGGTTTTTTTTTAATAACGTCAACAAATCATCAAATCACCCCTCCCGCTGTGGGGTTAGCAGCGGTGAGGGAGTGTCAGACTCTTACTGACTAAAAACCGTCGTGTTCCCTCGTAGGCCTTTTATGTACCAGGGCCGCGGTAACTCACGCGAACAATCCTGCAGCCCCGGCAGGCCTTGGCCCTACTTTGCCCCGCTAGGGTCGCTGACATCTCTTTGTGCTGACATCTCTTTGAAGCCAGAAAGTCTGACAACTGGTCTTAGGCAGTCGCTTTTCTACTATGTGAAGCCTGCCTGGTTGAAAAAAGTCAGTCCTATGGAGAATAACTGGGAAGAAACTCTATGGACAAACTTTCAAAATAATCGACAGCTTAACGAGATACTACGTAACGCACCCAAGTAAATGCTAGCAAGATTCACCAATCACAGCCATTATTTACGAAAAATCAATTTATAAATTGAAGTACCGTTTTGACCTACACTAAAATTAGCAACAAGAAAAATCAATTTATAAAAATGACATTCAGAATCAACTTTTCCATTTCGCCCGCCCGCACAGAGCACACGCCTGTCAATCTTTTCAAATTTCGAACGCTATAAGAAGTGACGTTTCCTGTGGCGGTGTTACTTTTTTAATTAGCCCTAGTGGGCAACGTCGTATTGTCTATGGATTGAGATTTAACGGACCTTTTTGGATGTGGGCTGTGGGTGTTGTGAAATTAATAGGCTTAGAGAATATGTTAGTGACTGGAACCGCCGTTGCGATATCTTCTCTTTTATTAAAGTACGATAGCTTTGCTGATTCGTCGTATGCATGTGCGGCAAGTTTCTGCTTGTATAAGAGATGCTGGATGGGAGATTTATGGTGCTCATGGCGGTTCCGGTTGGTTAAATGCTCTTATATCAATAATAATAATGATTTGTGACTTGGTGCTAAAATGATGAATCGATTGTAACAACTTTCAACATTGTTGTTTTTTTTTTAAACCGACTTAAAAAAACGGCTCTCAGTTCGACCCGTATTTTTGTATGTTTCCAGTATAATATTTGTCAGTCTTAGGAAACAGTTTTAGGGGTATTATTGGAAGTCATTTTTATGATTTTGAAAAAAGGTTTTTAATAATGTTTTTGTAAAAGTTAATTTGAATGAAGTCTGAAAATAAATCTCATTTCATTCATTCATAGTATTAGTGTATAAAGTATTAAGTACCTAAATCAACAGTGGGTATTTCCGATACCTACGTATAAAATGAAATAATGCGCCATCATTGCTTTCGCTAACACTTTCTATTGTTAGTGTGGGAGTAAAAAACATGTAATTAGATCATGAAATATGCCGTGCGATCGCCATTCATGCGATGAATTAATCTATACTAATATTATAAAGAGGAAAGAGCTAGTTTGTTTGCCGAATTGATTTATTTCAATGTTAGACAGCCTACACTTGCTGTGATCGAAAAATCGGCTAGGAGGACATGTTTTGAAAACTTCTTGCACTGCTAGGAAGCTATAACTGAATAACATAGGCTATATGTTATTTAGGTTTGAGCAGTAGTTACCTGAGGACGCGGGTGAAACCACGGGGAATCAGCTAGTGCCTTTATAGTAATTATAAATAGATAACTGCTTATTTAGCTAGCTTATTAAATATTTTATGCAAAACATTTGAATAAGCAGTTTCTAATCAGTTAAGGTTTTTGATCCACATTAAATGTCATGTCAGATGCCGTCTGGCGAATTTGAGAAAACTCTGACACTAGGGCTTGTTAGGTGATTAAACCTGCAGCTCATCCGATAAAGAGAAAAAAAACAGTTTTTTTTTCCCAAAAACATAGAAAAACTTCATACTGTCACCATATAAACTGACGTATCATGGCGCACATTTCAATTTTGCCCAGTAAATGGAGCATCAATGTAGGGCAGGCAACTGTCCTAACTTCGTGATGAGATTGTGCTGCGTGCCGAATGTTCTAGATGCTTGCATGGATGGATGTGGTACTCAAATTTTTAAACTAAAATAAGAACGTTCTGAGTTTGAGCTATATGTATGTATCTCACGTTTGCCTGAATTATTTTGATGTGGTTTTCACGGTAGCATTTAATTTGGCAGACTTAGGAGTATATTTTATAGGTATTGTTACTGAAGTCGGTTTTATTTTTTTGGTACAATTGTTTGTTATTTTTACCCAGTTAATTAACAATTAATAAACACATTGTGTATTCTTTATCCAAAATATGACATACATACTATGGTTCTTCAATGGATTGTAGAGCATTTTTTGGATTTTAGCTTTTGTAGAATTTTCTTTACCTTTTTTTATGTCACGAAAACCTCCTACTTAATGTGATTTTTAATTTCAAATATAATCAGAATAATTTAGGTTTTAATAAAGATGGGATTAACTTTTTCTGGAGTTCCGATTGCGTCAGACAAACGTGTAACCCGCCTTATCCAATCTCACTTGACGCATCCTAATAGAAATGAGCTCTATTCTTTATTTTTACTTTTAATTAATACCTTCTTTAATCTATAGCTCCTAAGATAACGCCCAAAACCGTGTCCAAATGCAGTACTTGCAGACCGCAGACTAAACAGTTGGCCGACAGGTAATTTTTTTATTAAGGAAAATCTTGATTCCTATCGGTTTTCAGTCGGTCTGATACCGACAAAATCGTAATAATGCCAAGGTGGATTTCAGCCACGGCGGCTGTTCTCATATAAGGAGATCAGCCAGTTGCGCAGGACACATTATAGTGCACAAGCATTTGCTTGGAAACAGGCGCACTCACTATTCCTTCACTCTCATAGCCCAATGGGACGACAATCTGACACCATCGGAGAGAGATCACAAGCACGACCGATATTAACGTGCTCACCAGCTAAATACCTGATCTTTATAATGTGCGTACCTACTAAAATTTATCTTCATACTGATTTATGAGCCCAAACAAACTATCGGCCGACCAAAAGTTGACAGTGTGCAGGTACTCATAATCGATATGATATTTAAATCGAAACACGATTCGATTAAAATAATAGATAGCGTATTATTTCGTTTTGTATGTTCATTTGTTTGGTGGCGGAGAAATTTCCTTTCTCTTATGTTATTTTTAATATTTAATACAGCGAAGGTTTTATTTGATTATTACAATTATTTATAGTCTAATGAAGTCATCATACATAATTATTTATTTTTTAAAGTTTTCGTGGTTCTTTGTCTAAGATAAGAGCCTAGGACTTTACACACTTTCAAAGAAATGTTTTGTTTCTGCGCATGATAGGTACTTACTAAACGAAATACAGATCTACTGCTGTAGATCAAAATTGTGTTGTAAACACTTCGAAACAATATGTTTTAAGTACTAAAAGTTATCAACATAAATTTTAAAGTAACATAACTAGCTGCAACAACATTGTTCACCACCCATTAAACATTTCCAATACACAAAATCGACGACGAAAAAAAAGGCGGCCATCTTGTCACTTTTTCCGCCAACTGTCAACGTTCACAGATAATAAATTATTATGCGCGCAACTAAACGCGCTTTCGTATCTCCGAGGAACGCCTCGATGGCCACAGACAATACTTCTAGATTAGTGATGGCAGGTGAGAGAATCTGTCTCTTGTCATAGAAATATGGTGATTAATTTTATAATGAGCGTTTTTTTTTTCGAGGTGTTTTTTGGGAAAAGGGGTTTTGATGACAACATAAAAATAAGGTTTTTATAGGAAGAGCGGTATTTTTATGTTGTTTGATGTTTTCACTCGAAAGAGCATACTTACCTATGCGTAGATTTAGATTAATTTTATTATATAGCCAAACGCAATTTAGGTAATACATAGGTAGGCACCTTCTGGGTAACTAACTGAAAGTGTTAAATAAGTCTACCGTTTTGCAGTTCTAATACAATTTGAAGGCTCCGGAGCTATATTTTTCAAAATACTGTTTATCGATATCGTAAACGGAAAATGTTAGGTGTTGTAATGTCCCATCTCTAGGTCTTAACTGGCAAAGAGTCGCGAAGTGAGTAGGGAGTTCAGTTGACCGCCTTGTGCAAGCCTATGCGATAGACTAACGTGGATATGCCAGCGTTTATCATATTATGTTAAAAAAATAACTGCTTTATTGTCTACGAAAGTTATCAAAAAGTATGTTAATTATAAATGGTGTGAAAGGATGTAGAGGTAGAGTGAAGAAAAGATGCATTGATTGTACGAAAGAGGTCATGAATAAGAAGAGAGTGAATAGAGAAGTTTGTATAGAGAACTGGAAGCAGAAAACATAGGTATTGCGCCGACAGTAAATAAATTGAAAACAGGGCAAGAAGAACACGGTTGTCAATTCAAAACTCAATTCATTGGACAGGGAGTTAATAACAAAAATTGATGTGATCTTGCACGTTATACAGGATAGAAAAAAAAAATTATTTACATCGTTATGTGGTAGCCGGAGAGATCGTGAGCCATCTACATTATTTTCATTACTTTTTGACTCACCGCCGTGGTAACTTTTTCGAACAATACAGCCTCACAAAACTTTTGGCCAATCTTTTATTAACACCTCAATCCTGAGCATATCCACCCAATTCTATCGTCCACCTAAACAGGTGTATCTGAGGCGCGTTCATTCAGTACTCACACAAGTACAATAGTTAGGGCGACATTGTGCAAAGAAACATACGAGTCTAAGAGCATACGGCAAACTTTTAGTCGGCCGACAATTTGTTTGGACTCATAAATCAGTATAAAGAGGATGATGACGATATCCTCCTAGCCATCGGCCGTGGTGGCATGTCCTCATATAGGAGATCAGCCAGCTGTGCAGGACATATTATTAAAGTGCAGGAACATTTGCGCTGACACAGGTGCGATCACTATTCTTTTACTCTCATAGCCCTATGGGACGGCAATCCGACACGAGCGGAGAGAGATCAGGCGCAGCACCAACATAAACGGGCTCTCTGATGCACCGATGTATCCATTATCAACTTCCAGACTCCGGCCTGTTCTGGGCTGAGACCTCGTGCTCAGCAGCCGCGCTTGCGAGACCAACGGGTACGAACATTACAAAGATCAGTATTTGTCCGGTATCAGACCGACTGAAAACGTTAGATTCAAGACTGTCTTTAAAAATAAAATTGCCTACTATAGGGTCAACTGTCGGGCGACTGTTTAATCTGCAGTCTGCAGCTTCTCTAACTCTTGAGAAAATAATCAGAATGATAGTTTTTTTGTTCTTTTTGCTGGTGACTTTGGTCTAGTAGACATTTACCTATGTGAACTTGGACATTGAGTCCAAGTTTTGATTCAAGGGTCGAGAAGAGCCGATTTGAAAAAGTCTTTCAGTTTTAGTTAACCTAATTATCGAAGGAGGCTGTAGGCTACCTTTTATTACAAAATAGATCCTACGGGAAGCGGTTGAAACCACTTTCAGGAGCCAGCTTATGTTATAAAAGAAGATGAAGAGAAGGTGAAGAGTTTGTTTAAAGGAGCATATCTCAGAAATCACGAGGCTGATTTGAAAAATTTTTTCAGTGTTAAGCCCATTATTCCCAAAGCCCATTTATCGAGAAAGGCTACTTTGTATCCAGGGCTGAGAAGCTATTCCCTGGAGATGCGGGTGAAACCGCTATCATCATCCTCTGAGCCTTTTCCCAACTATGTTGGGGTCAGCTTCCAATCTAACCGGATGCAGCTGAGTACCAGTGCTTTACAAGGAGCGACTGCCTGTGTAACTGCCTCAACCCAGTTACCCGGGCAGCATAATATGAACCCAATAGCGGGTGAAACCGCTAGTGGAAGCTTATTATAATTAATATATTACAGTCGACAGTCTATAGACCATGTAGACAGTAAGACGACATAACCAGATCTGATTGTTCAGATAAAAATAGATATGAATCGATGCCAAAGATTTTTAATTTGCTTATTTCTTTTTGTTATCGACTGAACTGAATGTTTTAATTGATATAATTTTTTCAGCATTTGATTCAGTTTTTTAAATGACGAGGAATATAAATAGTCGCTCCTTGTGGCACACTGGTACATAGCTGCATCCGGTTAGACTGGAAGCCGATCTCAACAAAGATGGGAAAAGGCTAGGCAGATGATGATCGGTGTTTATTGATGTAATAGAAACGCTCATCTTTATGCTTTACAATATCTGAACAAAACGTTTTTGATAAATGCAACCAGGTGTAAATACGATAAATCTAGAATCTATGATAAAACATCCATAGTTATTTATTATTCTATCATAAATCTCACTAAAAGCCTGTAGGCATAACATCCTAGATTTTACGCAAACTATTGGCAATAACATGCATGAGTGTTTCTACATTTTGTAAACATAGCTGCAGAGTTTAATTTCAGGAACTACTGGTCCTTTCAGTGTAGATTAAAAGCCTTTGTATCCTTACATAATTAATTATATGCCTAAGACTTCCTCATTATACATATAAGTTAAGGTATCTGATCACTGAGGGTTATTTTCATTTTTCAAGCAAACAAACTCGTCAACTTTATGATATGAGTACAAAACAAAATGTAAGTAGCTTAGCTACTTATTGTAGTCGTTACTAAAAATATCATTATTATTATCTTTCTTTTCAGATTTACAGCGGGTGTAAGACAAAAACATTGTTACTATAACCTATAATTCTATTTAAAACACAAAAATATCTTATTTATTGTTGTTTCAAAGTGTACGTATTTATATTAATTTATTTGTTCCGTCTGTAATCTAAGAAGTATTCCTAGAAGAATACGCATTTCTTGTGAATATTATAATCGTCATTCACTATATAACTACAGTCAGAACCGGACGTTTTCTAAGAACAAAATACAGAAACGACCAGTTTTGCTTACGAACAGTAAAGGAACCAAGTTATGACATTTGTTCTATGAGGAAAATATATTTAAAAATCTACCATCAGTAGGCAAAACCAATAGTTTCTTTCTATAGGAACCAGGATATCATCTTTTTAATTTTTTACCTGGTTTGAAATCATCAAATGACATCTCCCGCTGTGGGTGCAGCGTGAGCGAGTATCAGACTCTTACTGACTAAAACCCATCATGTTCCTTCTTAAGCCCTTCGTGTACCTGCAGGGCCGCGGTAACTATATACGTACGGTATAGTGACGTAATTTTTCTAGTAATTGTTTTTTCTATAAATTGATCCCGGATTCGGTTCGTTTTACTAGAATATATTATAACGTTTCATTTGTTTTTGTTCTTAGAAATGATGGACGCAGATGTTAAGAGGAAATAATATTGGCATAAATATTCTTCTGCAATAGTTTTTCAGTTCCGCGAGGCTATTCCAGATTTATTTATAAAAAATACTTACAAACAGCAGTTTTACAAAATATCTTATGAAGTATTTTGATTTTGACACTATTTTGGGTTTTAGAAACTTTCACAAAGCATGCCGGAATCTGGAAGTTGAAGATTGATACACCTGTGCATCGGAGAGCACGTTAATATCGGTCCTGCTTGTGATCTCTCTCCGGTCGTGTCAGCTTGTCGTCCCATTGCGCTATGAGAGTGAAGGAATAGTGAGTGCACCTGTGTCCAAGCAAATACTTGTGCACATAGTATGTCCTGCGCAGCTGGCTAATCTCTTTATATGAGAACAGTCGCCGTGGCCGACAATCGGCTGGGGCTTATGAGAAGTACTCACTAAAAACACATGCTTACTACAAAGAGCGTTATAGCGTAAATATTTACGTTAAAAACTACGTGTTTTACGTTTACGTTAATCGTTAAACGTGTGATACTGGGATTATGAAGGGATCGCTTCATAATCTTTTTATCTTACATCAAAAAGATTGTTATATTTTGACATATGCAGTCTGAGATTTCAATATGGCGCCTGATGTCTAATTAATTTATGAGGGGCGTTTGTATTTCATGCACCTGAAATGGTGGCCTACTGGGTAAAGGACCAACCTCTCAAGTTTGAGGGTGCGGGTTCGATCCCAGGTCAGGCAAGTACCAATGCAACTTTTCTAAGTTTGTATATACTTTCTAAGTATATCTTAGACACCATTGACTGTGTTTCGGATGGCACGTTAAACTGTAGATCTCGGCTGTCATTGAACATCTTTGGCAGTCGTTACGGGTAGTCAGAAGCCAGTAAGTCTGACACTAGTCTAACCAAGGGGTATTGGGTTGCCCGGGTAACTGGGTTGAGGTGGTCAGATAGGGCAGTCGCTCCTTGTAAAGCACTGGTATTTAGCTACACCCGGTTAGACTGGAAGCCGACCCCAACATAGTTGGGATTGGGAAAAAGGCACGGAAGATGATAATGGGTTACATTGACACCTGAAATCACCAATTCACCTTCGACCTTGACCAAGTGATTAACGCTCATTCTGGTTTAGTATCAAAAGAGGTTGATGCCGGTGACGAAGATGTGATAATATCACAGCGGCAAAGTTACATGACAGAAACTGAAAGAAGGCGTGGTTTACAAATATCGGACACTGCAAATCTGTCGTTTGTTATATTAATAGATAGTTGTAATGTCGTGCCAAGACGAGTGGCGTGATGCGGTTAATTTTAAATGGAGTCTAATGGTCGGGGAAGCGGAACTAACTTCATTCATAGCTGACCTGGATAGTAGTATCCTAATTACCTGTTTATGTCAAATATCATGTATTTTTTAAGTATCTTCAGTTTCAGCCGTGCCCCGTGGGAACAACTTAGCACACTTACAGCCAGTTTCTTCATCAAAAGTAAAAGACTAACCTTCTTCTATGACCTGTTTCGTTAAATGGGCTGTTTGACAATGAAATAATTTCTCTAATCGGGCTAGAAGAAGCGTAGCGCGATCTAACTCCTCAGCTTTATAGTATTAGTCATCTGCCTAACCTTTACTAACTATGTTGGGGTTGTCTGCCAGTGTTACCTACTGGGTTCAGTTGAGTACCAGTGTGCCGCATGAAGCGAATGAATATCTAAATTCGTCAGCCCAATTACCTTCATCATCATCATCTCAGCCATAGGACGTCCACTGCTGAACATAGGCCTCCCCCTTTGATCTCCACAGATACCTTGGCAACCTGATATACCTATAGAACTTGGCTAGACTGGTTGTCAGACTTACTGGCTTCTGACTATCCGTAACGACTGCCACAGATGTTCATGTTCATGTGGGACCCACCAATTTATCACGTCTTCGATAAAAAGGAGGAACTCGTTATGACAAGATAGTTCACAAGTTCCTTCTGATCTTAGCAACGACTAATATTGGAATAGATACACTATTAAACCAAAAATTAAAACCATTTCAAGAAGAACCCGTTCACATTCCACACGGAACCCTAACAATCTGTTTACTCTATAAAGCCGCACCTGCCAACAGATGAGTTCCGTATATCTGGCACTGACCAACTGTAACTATTCTAAATATAGCGCACACGACAAACGAATAAGTGCAGGTTTACGTGGGATTTCTATAAGCTATCTATCTGTTAATTTGCCTACTGAAGATTGCATTTTGATAGGAAATCATCTAATGACCCTCCCCGCTGTGGGTGCAGCCTGAGGGAGTGTCAGGCTCTTACAGACTACAACCCACCATGTTCCTTCTGGTGCCCATAGTGTACCAGGGTCGCGGTAACTCGCGCGAACAATCCCGCAGCTCAAGATTACATTTGACATTATATGTATCTATATGGGGCTAATGGCAATAGAAGATGAATCAACAAATATAGGTTAATGAAATTGGCAGCAAGACAATAATTAGTGGCTCTTTTACGTTGAATGCAAAAAGATTTGCCTGAAAAAATGGAACGGACTTCAGTAAAAGAGTTTTGAAGAAGCAGACATGGACACAATGAACCATCCACTTAGTAGCCTGTATCCTATGCACCCATGGTAAGTACTTTTCATCATCAACATCATCCTGCTTTTATCTCAGTTTTATTTGGGATCGGCGCAGCATGTTGTCTCCTTCCACTCTCTTTACCCACGATACGTTAAAGCCCTTGAAAAAACACTTAAAATATATTGGTGAAATCTTCATGAAAATTCTTGCTGTACACCTACTTACGTATGTACTTTGCGAAGATCTAGCGTTTCATATGCCACAGTTTTAAGACAATAGGTAATAATCTCACGTGAGTTCACGTTTCCGGCATACATCAGGTTAATGTGTTTTCTTTAGTCTCTGTTTTCTTGTCCAATACATGCATCACACTGATCACATAATGGTCTCTGCACACAGCGGGCGCGGCGCGACGGCGACGCGACGCTGAGCAGTTGTAATGTACTAGATATTACGACGATCTAGTACATTGTGTCGCGTCGCCGTCCCGTCCCGCCGCGCCGCGCCCGCTGTGTGCAGAGACCATAAGGCAAATATCTGTACTGCAGGTCCCGACTGTTACTTTAACATCTTGGCTTCTGACTACCCGTAACGTCTTTACGGGTAGTCAGAAGCCAAGAAGTCTGACACCCAGTCTTATCTACGGGTTGCCCGGGTTACTCTTGAGGTCAGATGGGCAGTCGCTCCGTGTAAAACACTGTACTCAGTTGCATCCGGTTAGACTCAAAAGCCGATACCAACATAGTTGGGAAAAGGCTAGGCAAGTCATGATGTATTTCAGTTGCTCTCATACAACATGCGTGATTTCATTTATACATCATACGGAACTTTTCGAACGCGAGTCCGACTCACACATGGCTGGTTTTTATTATCTCAATTAAGTCTTTAAAAGCTTTACAATCGACACTATTTCATAATATATATAGATATCTTAATTAGGTAATCTTTGACGCAAAATAACTAGCGGTTTGCGGTTAAAGAACCTATTGTGTTACATATCATAGATTACCTATTGTCAGCTATATTATACCTATTTTACATACATACTTATTATGAAATATGTGTATTAATGCACTGTGCATACTTGCAAAAGCAGGTATCAACAACAAATTAAAGCTAATTAAACAATAGTTATTTGTTATACAAGAGTGCAAAGTTGCTTTTTAACCGCGGGCTCAATTTTGATGACCGAGTAAGCGTAGGATTCTAAAAGAATCCTGAGCGATAGCGAGGGAATCAAAAGAGCACAAGGTGAAAAATCTTTGCACTCGAGTGCAACACGTAACTTTTTATTCCACCTCATCGAGGAAATTTCTTAATGCAAAAAAACAAAATGGCGCGCACATATGAGTATCAAATTAAAAAGAAGTACCTATTAAAGTTCATTTATTTGAAAACTCAGTTTAAAAATGAAACGAGGTTAAAAATCTATGTAAAAACAATAATAAAAATTACTTAATCGAATAATTATTTTAAGCAGTATTTTATTTGTTTAATATGTATTCGTTTGAAAAGTCTTATCAAGATTGTCACAAATGGATTGAACACGATGTTCTAAATTCAAATCACTTTGCCGCTCTTGAGGATAAAAACGGCTTTTGCGCTCAGATATCAAAGGGTAAAACTACTCTTTCCGAGATGGTGGGATGAAAAAATAATTATCTTGCACATCGAATATTTATCTCGATACTGAATTTTACTTAGATCAATTCTGTATGGGTCGTTTTATGTAAAAAGGTTTTATTTATACCTTAGCAGATCAAATCATCGGAACCTCAATGTATACCTATGTAAAGTCAACCGTAGGTAATCGTCAAAATATTGTAAATTGTCATCAGATCGTCGAGGTAAACGAAGTGAACCAAATACAGATTATTATAGGTGCACAACTATTTTGCATCACCGTGCAAAAACAAAAGAACTCTCAGACCACACAAACAGCATAATAAATAGACCAAAACACGACTTATATTCGTACAAACAGAAATCTATATTAGTCTAACTAAATACCGACGTATTTACACCAAGATCCTCTGTAAACGAAACTACAATAAATTGTATCTTGCGAGTACAAAGTTCAATGCGTACAAAATTAGATGCAGTTCAGCAAAAAATATTAGACTGAAGTTTGTAAATAGATTCAGTGGTATTCTAGTTATTTTTGCTTTTAGATTGATTCAGTGTTTTATCTCAAAGATTGTCAGCAAACCCCAGTATACCCACCAGGGGCAAAGCCTGTTGGGGCTGCAGGATTGTTCGAAAGAGAGACCGTACTCTGGTACATAAAGCGAGAAGGAACATGATGGATTTATCAGTAAGAGTCTGATACTCCCTCACTCTGCACCCATAGCGGGGGTCATTTGATGATTTGCCATCAACAAAAAAAAAAACAGATTGCTAATTCTGAGATTTATCTTGGGAAATTGGCAGGAACATAAACAGTCAGTTTCAAATTAATTTTCTTGATATGTTATTAGTATTGTATGTAGTGTACATATTTATATAGTTATCATCATCATTGGCCACAGAGCATCTTGGACAGATGATCGTGGCAGTGCTTGTCTATGCGGTTATTAGTGCCGCAAGCACTTTCTTTTATGACTAAATAAGCCAATAGCTGCACGACACTTCTTGCCGCATTTGTCGCAGGTGAAGCGCGGGTCGACCACGGGTACAGCGTTCTTAATGCGAAGCCTTTTCTGCTTAATGTTGTCGAGCCAGGCTACGTCATATATTGCAGTTCCGGTGCGCAGGTCGCGTCTCCATAAGAGCCTCTCATTGGCGCGTGCTTCCCAAGAATTAGCGTTGATGTTGAAGCTGTCCATGTCACGTTTGCAGCAATCCTTGAAACGTAAGTTTGGGCGACCCCTCTCAATAATAATATATATGTGTATATAGTTATATATACACATATATATTATTATTAACTTATTTGTGTATTTTAATATATGTAGGTTTATGTCTCATACTAGTTTTTCGGTTTTGCTTGCACCTACCAACACGTTCTGTCCGCCACCCAAAGGTAGACTGGTAGAGAACGCCTTAGGCGTTATGTCCGCCATTGTACTATATGTGCAAGAAGTATTAAATAAATAAATAAATTTATCAAAATATACTTGGACTTATCAAAGGGTCTTTAAGAGCCAAAGTTTTGAAATGGAAGTTAATCTCAGAACTATTGGACCGATTTCAAAAATTCTTTCAGTATTTGATAGCCTACTCAGGCAGATCATAGGCTATAAGTACTTTTATTCCCGGCGCGCGAAGTATTTGCCACAGGAAGCGGGTACAGGCAGAAGCTAGTATTTCATATTCAAAACAATATCATTTTAAAGTTATGCGATGTAAATAACAAAGCAAATAAAGCATTTATTTGTATTATTGAAAATACATTATTTATCTTTATCTTACGCAATAAAATCTGCATTACGATTCAAGGACAAATCTAACGCACTGTTTACATTAGATTTCATCGTAATCTGCGCAGCCGACCAATGATAACACGTAAATAGTATTTATCTATAATTTCTAGTGTTAAACTTTCACCTAGTTGATCTAGAGTTAAATGTCGACGCAAATGAAAATTGTAGATAAGATAATTTTCTTATCAACAATATTGTTGTTTCCTATTTATTATGAATATTAGGATTATTTATGTAGTGGGACATAATGTGTTGAATTAAATCTATCAGATACTAGCCGTTTTACCTTGGTTTTACCCGCGTCCCGTGGACATGTGCACTCGAATCTATTAAAAGTCTAGATTCTATCGTTAAAACCACACGCGTATAGCGGAGTTGCTATTGATGTTACTTGATGATGGAAACGGCTGATACTACTGTATAGCCTATGTTACTCGGGTCGGGAAGAGTATGTAGCTAACAGTGAAAGATTAATAAATCGGTCCAGAAGTTTCGGAGCCTTTTGCACACTGCAAACCTTTAGTCAGCCGACAATTTGTTTGCAAATGAATGGTAGTACGCACATTACAACGATCCGATATTTGGCCCTTATCAGACCGAATCAGAACTTTGACTATAATCAAGATTTTCTTTTAAAAAAATTGCCAACACTGTTTTACTGTTTGTTTTGGTACGAGTCCCACAAACAAAATATTTTTCTAAGAATCGCAGTCAAAAATGACATCTTACGTTATGCGATATGTGATATACGTATGTGACATATTATTTTGCACTACAAAAATGTCCCAATTACCTACTGAACGGCTGAGAATAGATTTTCGCGTAGCTACAAACTTTGCACTTGTGACTATTCGTCAAGGCTGAATTTTTCGGACACGCTGTTTTGATCTAGACGCGCGTGAGAGTTTATGAAAAATATATTTTGTTTTTTTTTTTTCTATCACGTTGTTGGTTTTTCCGAACTTAGGTATTTGGCGGACTGAAGATAATGTAGTTTTTTTTAGTGAATTTGTGGGCCTTTCTCATTCCATTCAAATGAGCATTCGTTTATTTCTTGCAACGTACTTAGCTTATATTTAAAAGAGGTAAAAAATCGATTGGTCACCCATCCTTTATATATTTAATTATTATTATTTTATTTTTTTAGTATAATGTGTTTTCATACCTTCTTTTTCTTTTCTTTTGTTAACTTGTGGATTATTATGTAACTGTTTTTTTGTCCCTTATTAAATAAATAAATACCCAGAAAAGCTACACAGGATTATTATCAAGATTATTTTCTTACAGCTCGCAAGTTCAATAATTTATCGTTTTAACTTATCGAGTTAAAAGTTGAGCAATTTTGATTGTTATACTAAGACATCTTATAAAAAATATGTAATTATAAAATGTATACATGTAATAAAAAATACGTAATTAAAATATCTCTAAAAGTTTACGCTAACTCGATTAACGTACTACATAAAAAAATACTCCTGTAAGACAAAAAAAGCGTCTCAAAGCTGTCACGCTCTTTACAGGCGGTCTAATCGTCATTTGTTCGCAAATTAGTCGGAACTCAACACGTTGTAAAGAGAAGGGCTGTACTATTTTAAAAATCCTTCACTAGGTCATTAACCTAAAGCAAAGGAATTAGTAAACTAAAATTCTCCATGGTTATGTATTGAAAATCGACGGTTTGCAAGGAAGATTTACGTCAATATCATCATCTGCCGAGCCTTTTCCCAACTATGTTGGGGTCGGCTTCCAGTCTAATCGGATGCGGCTGAGTACCAATGTTTTACAAGGAGCGACTGCCTATCTGACCTCCTCAACCCAGTTACCCGGGCAACCCAATACTTACCCTATCTAAGACTGGTTATCAAACTTACTGGCTACTGTCTACCCGTAACGACTGCCAAAGATGTTCAAAAGACAGCCGGAAACTACAGTCAGACGTGCCTTCCGAAACGCCACATATTCATCCATTTTGCAGTTTGCCATTGCCCAAGAAATAAGGTTTAAAATCTATCTTCTTATCACTTACCATATCGTTTCCATCATCAGGTTTTTACTATTGAATTGGATACCACCGCTCTGCTCGTGTGATATTAACGACTGCTTCAGACTTTTAATAGATTTTCAGTGCACACGTCATGACCTATTGTGATGTAATGATGAACATTTCGAGGTTTTGATTTATTTTGATTCGAGGTACTGTCGTGAAAATAACGTGTAAATGACGTGAGTGGAGTACTTATGTCGCGGCTGAGATTCAGATGGGTGACCGTTACAAAAATATGATTTGTGATTTCCCTTTGTTAAAGGAAAATTAGTGGACTGATGGTTAATCTGCTTTGCGAGATTTGCATTGTTCACCGTTTTTGTATGCTTTGTTATTTATTTAGATTGGACAAAAGCATTATTAAGCGTGTGTTAATTTTTAACTTCTTCACGCTCAAAAGGCTGATCAGATTTTGATGATACTCGGCAGTTATATAGCTAAATACATACAACAGAACATAATTATAGGCTATTCTTTATAAAGGCGTGCAGATCTTTAAGGAGATCAGTTTATCTGTATGCAGAAAATAGTTCCCCCAGGAATGCTGATATAACCGCAGTAACTTTAATACCTAAGTTAAATTGCAATGTAAGAAGAATATCCGCATCGTAATTATAATTAAGTAAGAGAATTGATAAGCACTGCACTCTTATCTCTAGAGAGTGCATTCATAATATTTATAATTAAATTACTAATAATTAATAAAAACAATAACAAGCTATTTGACCTACAATTTCTAGATGTACGAGGTCATTATAATTTTTTTATGCTTAACTTCAATATTTACAGTAATATGTTGTAGCGGTACTACAACTCACAACACCGCCATCTACACATTCGGAGACGCAACTATCCTGCATCGCACATGAAGTGTTCGCGCGCACAGTGAACACAGATAGATCACCCCGACAACAACTGTCGGGCAGTAGCCCACCGGACAAAACTCCTGTCCGGTCGGAGGATCCTCCCTTTACTGCGAGGTATGATGAGCTTTACTCTCTGCTCTCATACCTCCTCAATGTCTTTCATACTATGAACTTATATGATTATTATACGGTTGCGACAAGTTGTTCCCAATTTTTTTCGAATCTTTCAGTAGTTTCGGTACCCTTAGGGTACAAAGCGCAGGGAAAGGAAAGATAGCGGAGATACCACAAGGAAGGTAGGTCAGGCGCCTTCTTGTAGGTCAAGCAACGTACAGTAGGCGTGATCAGTTACTAGAACTAACGAGGCGTTCGGGTTCCTTGTCAGATCAAAACCAATCTGTCAAAGATTGGTCTTGATTGTTTGGTGATTTTATTTGGAAAATAATAGGCGGGTTCCATAGAAGGCGTGTAAAGGCTAGTTCGCATTAGGCTAGTAGTTTAGTCGAGTGCCGAATAATTTAGTAGCTAAATGTGTCTGAACACCAAAAATTTAGTCAAGTAGGATGGTAAGTCATTTAGTCGAGCCAATCCATTTTGTTCTATTTCTATCGGGCGAGTAGCGTCCCCCACTACTCCTCCGTGCTCACTGGCTTATCGGCTAAACAAATCTGAACCTGTTGGTTTAGTCGAGTTCATTAGTGAGTGGGCGCGAAAATGACATTTCGCTGAATCTTTACGCTGAATTTGAGAGTGTATTTTCGTTAACAGAAAATTTACACAACTTTCGGACATTCTCAAAGTATTGAAGTATTCTTTGGGATCTTCCAATGCTAATTCCTTCAGAAGACAATTAGTAGCACCTAGTTTGTCTCTTCTATCAATCCATTTTCGCACCCATATTTTTTTTTTCTTTGTCTCTAAAATTTCCTCTTCCACCTCTTCTACAATAGCCATTGCGATTAGCTTAATTACTTTATTAACTTCATTACGTTGCAGCGCGTTCATCTTGCAAAACACCACACACTTGTGTACTGTACTGGACCATAATGCGAACGATTTCTGTGCAGTAGCGAGTAGTTTAGCTACTAAATTACTCGGCACTCGACTAAACTACTAGCCTAATGCGAACTAGCCTTTAGGGCGGAGCTAGTAACGTTCCTCGTCCCCCGAACACCCAAATTTTGGCGCGCTAATTTGTTAGAAGATTTTGCGTTATGACATCTCCGCTAGTCATTTTGTTCTCTATGGTCATCCCACAGTCGCCATCTTAGGAGTCAAATGTCAGAATATCTTGGAACTTCATAATCTACAACTTATGTGTTGTATGGTCTCATACATATTCGCGTTGACACACAGTAATTTCCTTTAAGCCCACTGTTCTTTGTTTTAAAGTTATCTTAATAGTTAGTAGCTGTATCTCTTTAAATAGTTTCCGAGAAATTCGCAAAAAATCATCGATAAAAATGTCAATCGATTTTTGTATTAGCGATAATTCCAATTAAAAACCTTTGATCTGAGTTAAAAGCATAATATCCCAATTTTATATTCAAGTTCCGCATTAAAAAATACAAAAACGGATATTACAAGCCATAGACAATTTCAGTAACACCTAACGAGAATATTATCCCAAAAAAAAAAATAACTTACCCGTCGGCTCCAACATAAGTCTCCTTCGCCGTCACACCATTAAAATGCACTCTGTTCTCCACTTCACCATCGATAAGATAGTCAGTCATCACAAAATTCACTATATCTCTATTTAAATGTCGCCTCAAATATTTAATTTCACTCATTTTATTTCTATCTGTCTCATTCTTATGTCTATGCCTAAGATGGCTGCCTTCGAAAGTCTGAATTTTGAAATTGGAATCTAGTTCTGTCACTTCACTTTCCCGCTCACAGTTTGTGGTGCCCAGTAAGAAGAGGACGAGCAAAGGAGTTTTAAACATTCTGCCCCACGATATTAGTTTTGCTATGCTCGACTTTTTCTTCGCTTTTGGCGATTTCAATTCCATTTTTAACCTGGAACAATGAAAAACAATATTTAAGAACACAGTGCGGATAAGTAGGTATGTATATCTTTCATCTCTTGTGTTTTTTTTAGTATATGTCCCACTGCTGGGCAAAGGCCTCCCTATTTTGTCTCCACAACTCTCGATCTTTGTTGCCGTAAAAATTACAATTGATTTTGTTCAAAAGATTCAAGAAGTTGTTTGAAAAGATTCAAGAAAAGTTCTTTTATATCAATATAATAACACTACTAATAGAGGAAATAAATAGTTAAAAATAAACCAAAATCCCACAACACAACATGAAATCCCATTTTCAAATCTAAAAATAAAACAAAAGGAAATGTAGCACAAACACTAAGCAAATGGTACGAAAATACTTCTAGAGTATACCTAACACTCAATACACCTACTAATTTACTTATTTTATATTATAGTTCAATGACATTACCTCGTTTGGCCTTGAACGTCTATAAACTAGTCTAGTTACATAGAGCTACGTTTACCTACTATTTCATTAATTTTTCCACGGCACTGATAACTTTTTTTATCTTGATCGATGCACTTTGATAAAACCGTGTGCTAGAAGTCTGTATTAGAAAAATGATTCACGTTAAAAATTAACTAGCTTTTTCTAGACCGAGGAAAAGATGGATTGATTGCCTTAAAGAGGACATGAATAAGAAGGGAGTATATGTTAGTATGACGTCTAACAGAGAGAAATGGAAGCAAAGTACATATTGCGACGACCTCAAAAGACTTGGGAACAAGACAGGAAGAAGTAATTTTGAAAGACTGCGAATGTATGTTTCCTGGTCTCATAATGAGATTACTGTACTAATGCAAATAATTTTTAACATAATACAGCCTGTCTGTCATTTTAACATCTTTGACAGTCGTTACGGGTAATCAGAAACCAGTACGTCTGACAACCAGTCTTACCAAGGGGTATGCTCCAGTAACTGGGTTGAAAAGGTCTTATAGGCAGTCGCTCCTTGTAAAACACTGGTACTCAGCTGCACACGGTTAGACTGAAAGCCGACCCCAACATAGTTGGAAAAAGGCTAGGCAGATGATGAGGACATAAGCGATCTTTTACATGTGTATAAGGAAGGAAAGAACGTTTTAAATTCAAGTTTCCTCAACGTTTTCCTTCACCTGCAGTTATTAATGTTTTAGATAGATTTAGAAAGTATATGTTAATATAGATTGATATTCATTTGACCTGAATGGAATATAACCCGCTCCCTCGTTCTTTAGAAGCAAGGGTTTTAACTACTAGCCTGTCAAGACTTCTTATCTTTCTGATCTGCACTACAGTCTCCTTCAAATATTTGTTTTTGTTGTAACTGTCAACAATATGATTCTTTGAGAAAGACACATAGAGTCTTGCCATCGGGCTGTGAGAGTGAAGGAATAGTGAGTGCACCTGAGTCCAAGCAAATGCGCCTGCTCTATTATATGTCCTATATATAGCGTATCTGATCTCCCTACATAAGAACAGCCGCTGTGTCCGACCATCGGCTAGGACTATTAAACTTGAAGCCTTGGAATTTGTTTAAAACAATATCCAAATACTACGATAACAGACAGATGTACTATAAGATGTAATAAAAAAGCATCATCTCCTATTACAATATTCAGCTATTTTATCAAGTTAGTCCTATTACAAGTGCTAATTAGATAGTGTAATACTAAACTGTGTATGTGTGTTTCGTCAGCTAAATTTTTAATCAGAGCAAAGGTAAGTTTTTTGCTAAAGATGCAGTTTAATATTTTTGACTAATTAATCAATTTAGACTAGTAATAAACTGCCGGGGCTGCGGGATTGTTCGCGCAAGTTACCGCGGCCCTGGTACATAAAGGGCTCCAGAAGGAACATGGTGGGTTTTAGTCAGTAAGAGTCTGACACTCCCTCACGCTGCACACAGCGGGGACAGTAAGTCAGAAAATGCTGATTATGAACCTGATTGTGCTGTTAGAGAGTTTGGTCTACATTCCTTCTTTTCAGAAAAAGTGCATAAGGAAGTGGCAAATGTTTCTCGGGAAGAGTGTAGCTCTCCAACAGTGAAATAATTTTTCAAATCGGTTCAGTCGTTTCGGAGCCTTCAGGGTACAAACAAACAGACAAAAACTGTTTCCTCTTCATTATACAAGTATATATTAATAACACAACAATTTATTATCAAGTGCAACTTTTCATAATTAATCACCAACTCTATTAAAATATACAAGACCTTTGCACCAGAGGTCATGTTTATTTTACGTACTACAATTGTTTTTCAATGAACGTACGTAACAATATAATTTATTGTAATCACATTCAAACGATCTAGTTACTAAATGGAGTTATGTAAAAATAAAACAGACGTATATTGTCCCACTGCAGCCCACGGAACTACTTTCCGACTGTCATTTGGACATCTTTGGCGGTGCGTTACGGGTAGTCAGAAGCCAGAAAGACTGACAACCAGTCTTGCTAAGGGGTATCGGGTTGCTCGGGTAACTGGTTTAAGGAGCTCACCTGCACCCAGTTAGACTGGAAGCCGACCCCAACATAGTTGGGAAAAGGCTCGGCAGGGATGATGTAGAGCAGAGGCCTCTTTTCCTAAATTCAAGATATGAACAATGATGTCTAAGTTTGCCAAAAGCTGGAGATCTGGTGAAAAAGATAATATTTTGGCAAGCTAGAAGCTCTGGACACTAACTGGCGAGAATCAAAAATATATCTTCAAACTCCATACAAAGGTTGTCTGGAAGAAATCGCTGATGTCCTGTGTTGTTAATTTTCTTGGTGTACATTAAAGAATAATTAAGTTAATTAAGCTTTAATATTCGACTTAATCACCACTATAATTACTAACACCATTCGGGCCGAATTCAGGCACCGGTGGCTGTTCTCGAACCTGGGGAGATCTGGTGCACCCTCTTTTGCCTCACTCTCGTAGCCCGATGAGACGGCAATTTTACACATTCAGGGGTTTTTAGGCCACTAACCCCTGCCCTGGTAATTTAATGATTACTTAAGCCACTCCTTAGTGACAGATTCTCATAGAAATTCTGCACTAAGAAACGGCTTAAGTAACCATTAAATGTCTCTGAGTGTGTTCATAAGTTGTCAAAATCAAAAATGACGCTTCAAAAACGAATTTCATGTGTCATAACTACATTCATTGATTATTGATATAATAATGTTGTTTTAATGCTCCTCAATTGTTAAAACGGTAAACAACCAGCAAAAATATTTTTATCGTAACTGCAACGCCATTGCAAAGTTACGTCGTCAGTTCAATCGCGACGTGTCAGGAACGCATTCTCTGAATGGCCGAACAATAATGAGTAATTAAATGTGTCAATTAATGGGAACACGGTCGCCGTCAGACATTGTTAGCATTTCAAAACAGTCGGGATACATTTGAATTGAGTTGCCAAACCCGTTCACTATTGTCTGGTAATTTACTTACTTTGATACTTTCTGTTTAACTTTGTACACTCTTTTTTTCAATCGGCTTTCCAAAAAGTAGGAGTTTCTCAATATAATTTAGATGCTTCTTTAAAAAACTGTAGGTCCCGGCTGTCACTGAACATCCGTGGGAGTTGTTACGGGTGGTCAGAAGCCAGTAAATCTGACACCAGTCTAACCGAGGGGTATTGGATTGCTCGTGTAACTGGGTTGAAGAGGTCAGATAGGGCAGTCGCTCCGCAGGACAGCCGACTCCAAAATAGTTGGGAAAAAGGCTCGGAGGATGATCCTTCTTTTTTGTTAGGTGGTAAATCACCTGATGAACTTTAAATTCCTAAACATAAAATGCTTGCGTCCTCTCAAACTTAAGCGGACAGCCTCACGCTTGTAAAGTAGATTTTTGACCTATCTGTGACAGTCCTTAGGTCCTTTATCAGATAAAGTAAGCAGCTACAGAGGTTTCACAGTTTTTTTAGAACCCACTGGTATCTACCCATGTTTTTTCTAGAGCCCTCTGCCTATCAAGACCGCGACAACACTTTCAAACAATCCCTTAGCGGTAATCATGCCCCTTGCATTTGACAGCTTCTGTCAATTTTTCTACACAGACTTCTAGACGGATACCTTCTTTAGTGGACACAAATGATTCCTTTTCAACACAACCAAAGCCGCCTAAAAGCCCTGGGGCCCGATTCTCCTAATTTTACTTAAGCGACATACGATTCACATTCGACTGAGATCCAATCCCGACTCGATTACGATTGAAGCGTATGTGGCATTCCGCTATTTTTTCTTTGAAATAAACGTTTTTATCCTTTTCTGTCTGCAAATGATTTACGATTGCAATATGATTGTAGAGCAAACTACCGTATAGAATAGACCAAAATCACCAAAATATCAGACCAATCGCAAACCAATCGAATGTCGTTGGAATACGATTGGTCTTATTTATACGATTGGTCTTATATAGTAGCAGAATGCCCGATATGGTTAAAACTGCTTTTGCGATCATATTGCGATTCAATTTCTATTCGATTTTGACATTATTAACTTAGGAGAATCGGGCCCCTGGTCCCATACATACATAGGTTGTATTTTCAGTCCACCCCCGTACACAGCCGAATATGAAGTGGTCGGACGGCCATGACACTCATATAATGCCGTCGGCGTTGATGAGCACATTAAATTAAAACAATACCCTCGATTGGCGGGTAATTTAAAATTGGAATGCGAATTTGGGTTTGAATGTTTATTTTTTTTTATTTTAATCTTTTACTTTTTTATTTTATGGATGGCGTGTGTGAAAGATGTGGCTGGAAAGAGGTTTCTTACTGGATGTATGAGGGATGAAATGGATGACTGAGTGGCAAAGTTATTTGACTAGAGCTGTAGTGTTTTGGTCATGCATTTTGCCTGTCGTGACGAGTATTAGTAGCTGTAGTAGTAGTATGCAAAAGTTCATTATTGAAGACGAGCCGATTTCCCGCGGTATCTCTCGGTACTGCCTGCATCGAGATAAAAAAATAGCCTATGTTACTCGGGAAGAGTGTAGGTTTCCGACACTGAAATATTTTTTCAAATCAGTTTAGCTTTTAAAGTACAAACAATCAAGCACAATTTTTTTTCCTCTTATTATATTAGTATAGAATTATTAGACACACCTTAAAAATAAAACTGTAGTTCCAGATTTAGATTCGTATTGTTAATATAGCTTAGTGATACAAGTTTATTTTTAGGTACATTGAATTTAATTTAATTCGCGCACATGCTTTTAAATTTATTTAAATTTATCGCAAGACTGCTCTGTCACCCTGATTTTACAAATATTGTAGTAATTTTTGTCTGTCTTTGATTTATTTTATCATCCTTCTAGCCTTACCCCAATTATGTTGGTTTCTTCTAGGTTGGCTTCCAGTCTCTGCATGCAGCTGAGTACCAGTGTGCCATATGGAGCGACCTGCCTCTCGGACCTCCTCAACCCAATTACCCGTCAACTTGATACCATCCATTTAAAAGTAGTCTCCCTCGATAAATGAGCTGTCTAACACCCATAGAATCTTTGAAATCGGATCACTAGTTCTTAGGATTAGAACGTGCATACAAACTACAATTCTATAATATTAGTATAGATAAGTATTTAATAATGAATGAAAACAACATTGAAAAACGTGACGTGCCGACAACTGCAGTTGATTGCATAAACTTATTATTGCAACGATTGTAAACGTAAACTTTTAATATTGAATATGCAAAGAAAGAAAATAAATCTAAAAGGTAAATGACCTTACTGATTTATAATATTCATTCATTTGTTTTTATTGTAGAGCAAGGATTATTTACTAGGGATTTCTATAACCTATCTAACCATTTTTATATCAAACAATGATTAAGGTTCTTCTAACCTACAGACAAACATGTGTTGCTGGGGAGTTTGTTGCGCCACTTCTTCTTCCCAACAAAAACACATAGGAAGTGGTGAAGGGCGGGCGTTTTAGGGGTTGTCTTATGTAAATTCCTGACGTTCAAAAAGTGCTGTCTTGCAGCCAAGTTTGAATAAATGATTTTTGATTTCATTCATTTGCGATTCATCTACCGTAAGTACATTTCATATAACGTAACCTAATGTCTAACCAGATGTAGTTGAGTACCTACCAGTGCACAAGGAGCGACTACCTACCTGACCTCCTCAACCCAGTTACCCGGGCAACCCAATACCCTAGGTAAGACTAGTTGTCAGATTCACTGGCTCCTGACACCTGAAAAAGATATCGAAATCTCAAAAAGTTTAGAAATAGTTTCTACTAACACTTGTCGTAAAAAATATGTTGATACTAGCTTCTGCCAGCGGTTTCACCCGCATCCCGTGGGAACTACTTCCCGTACCGGGATAAAAAGTAGCCTATAGCCTCGATAAATGGGCTATCTAACACTGAAAGAAATTTTCAAATCGGACCAGTAGTTCCTGAGATTAGCGCGTTCAAACAAAAAAACAAACTCTTCAGCTTTATAATATTAGTATAGATTATTCCATCTTCTTAGGAACGAAGTTTGTAACAACGTACCTCAGTAAAGAGCTTGTTTTAAAACTAAAAAAATGTCTATAAATCATGCCAAGTCAAGCCATACACTGGGCTTCAAAAGGCGAAGGCAATCGGGTTGATGGCAACCTTCTTAAAATAACCTGGTTGCTAAGTGAAGACGTTTTTTTCTGAATGAAAGTGTAAATAACTGGTTACAAGTAAAACGTGGTAACCGAATTTAACCCGTTGTATGTCGGAGCGCAGATATACGCGAGACACAATTGATTTTCTATTATTTTATAATTAGCGACATAGGTACAAACGGTTAAATATATTGTTTTTTGTTATATATTTGTTTACAAAAAGCGACTGCCTATCTGACCTCCTCAACCCAGTTACCCGGGCAACCCGATACCCCTTGGTTAGACTGGTGTCAGACTTACTGGTTTCTGACGACCCCTAACGATTGCCAAGGGGGTTCAATGACAGCCGGGACCCACAGTTTAACGTGCCATCCGAAACACAGTCATTGGTGTCTAAGATATACTTAGAAAGTACTTGGTTGATACTTGGCTGACCTGGAATCGAACCCGCGCCCTCATACTCGAGAGGTTGGTTCTTTGCCCACTAGGCCACCACGACTTTTTCATATACATACCTATTAATCTCATGTCAAAAATTTCCCAAAACACAGGTGAAGCTAAAACATTCGTTTCATCGGCTAGGCTAAAAGTTAGCATTGACGTCACTAGCGAATTGACAGGCAAACAACGTCTTTCTGAATTATTTATATACGATTAAAAGATACAGCTGTATCCAGGGTATTATCTCATCTCTATAAACATAGATATTAAAGTCAAATCATTTATTTCACTTGCCTTTAGTTGGCCTAAAAGCACATATTCTTTATTATCAGATAGGCTGCAGGTTTCATTAAACCCGAGTATCTGAGTTTTCTCAAATCATTTGCCGAGCCTTTTCCCAACTATGTTGGGGTCGGCTTCCAGTCTAACCGGATGCGCCTGAGTACCAGTGCTTTACAAGGAGCGACTGCCTATCTGACCTCCTCAACCCAGTTACCCGGGCAACCCAATACCCCTTGGTTAGATTGGTTGCCAGACTTACTGGCTTCTGACTACGCGTAACCGGATCTTCAGTTTATCGTGACCGCGTGAAACACAGTCATTGGTGTCCAAGATATACTCGGAAAGAAAAAAAACTTCAGCTATATGATAAAAAATTACATATTACATAATGTGATTTAGGTACAAACATTTATCTTACGCAGACACAAACGATTACAAATAAAACGTAAAAGACGTAGGTATGAATAGTAAGTATTTGTTTTATCAATGACTGTAATGTTGAATTTGTTAAAGTTCACAAGATACCTGGTTACAATTTGTAACATCTGAAACGATAAATTTTTAAAAACAATAACAGATATTTTTCTGCTTATTTGTAATTTTCTATTTTGTTAAGTACATTTGCGTGTTTTTTTTTAAGAATTTTATTAGGTAAGTATATCAAAAATATTATATTTTAAGTAATGAAATATTTTTCATAACCATTTCTTAGACTATTTTTTTTTTATATGATATTAAATGATTGCCAACATCTTGGTAAAAAAATAAGATTTATTAACATTACCAATTATTGATATCTCTTTAAAAAAAAAATATATACTTAATTTTTACAGCCGATCTCGCTATTCTCTGTGAGCGTTGTGCACACCTGTAACTGACTTATTTACACAGGACTAACCATAACTGTAAACTTATATCGGGTGTGTCGTTCATAATCACATTAAATTCTATCACATGTACTTCATGATATTCTATAGCGAATTGTAAAAAAAATAACATAATCCATTCAGTGGTTTAGCCACAGGACTCATTTTTCGTTTTCATAATTTACAACATCATGTGTAAAGCAGAGATAAAGTTAGGAGTATCGAATGTTAAGATCAATTGACAGCTGTCAGTTTTCAAGGGAGAATTTCAGCTGTTTGTAATGACTGACTTCTATATGGTGTTCTAATTTTCGCACATTTTTATTCTATTTACTTTGTTTGAAAAATGCATTTTTTTATTTTTACGTATTTTTCTTTTATCTTTGTGTTCATGGACATATATCAACCAGTATATTAACGCATTTCATTTAATGTGATTATGAACGACACACCCGATATATGCGAAATTGTAAATAAGTTGTTGGTGTGCCTTGTAAATAAAAAAAAATCTAATATGAACTCATTTTGAAATATTCTTAAATAAATAAAAAAATAACATTAAAAACACTAGATACGAAGTAGGGGTCCACCAATAGTGGGAACAGTCCAAACTATAATTATGTGCTAAGTACGTACATAATACCTAAACTAAAAATAATATTAATTTCGACTTCACAGTAAACCCTTTTTAACTTACACCTAAAATTGCAATAAGTAAGATTTTTTCAACATTTCTAAGAAAACTCTTATTACACCAGATTGCAGAAATAACGACCCAACCAATTTCTTATCTAAACTGTATTATTTTGTGATAGAACATAACCTTGGGTAAGTTCTAGTAAATTATTTATTTTTACATAATTTATTTAGATAACATACATTGTTTTTGGCGAAGGAATACTTCATGCGTTTTTTTGGAACTCATTTTTGAGATAAATATAAAAGTAGTGTAATATGACGTCAATATTACAGAATGTTGTGAGAATAAATAGGTAGTGTTATTGCGTCTTTTTAGGCTATATTTAAATTGTCTTTATAATGTTTATTTGTTGCAAAATTATTTATCTTGTATGTCTCTACCAGACCTCGGGACTATAGAGTCCCGGATTTTTGGGAGGCGAACGTGGGGCCGAAGCCAACACGCTGAAGCCCTTTTGAGACAACTTTAATGAAATGGTGACACAAAACCGACAATTATCCCTGTATACACTATAGAAATGTACCCAAGGACAATCCCCGGTTCTGTGCTAAACTATTGCTAACTATGGATGAAAACTACTTGGGCTATTGTGATGGGATGCTAGTGGACTAGGAATGGGGAAACTACGGGAACTATGGCACCTGCCGATAACAATGTAATAAAAACACGTAAAAATGGCAGGTGGAGACTCGCCAACTCACTTACTGGGCCCCCGGGAATCAGTCGCTAAATCGCAACAAGGGGGCAACAGGTACATGAGCGGCTGAAGGGTGAGGATACCTCGGCGGACTTTAAACGCAGATCACGCGCTCCCTGTGGGTCCAGCATCACCGGCCCACTCGCCACTTACCACGAGGCACCTACCCTCCGAGCGGGCTGCTAACCCTACTCTAGCGACTCCACTCTGACCGGCCGGTGAAGGCAAGCCAAGAGGCGGGAGACCTATCCCCGTCATGCTTCACTCCGGCAGGCCGGAGATGGGGGACAGTATACTCTCCCTGGAGCACTCGGATATATAGCCCCGCGGGGTCGCTACTCCCCGTCATCCGCCTCAGATGCCCTGCGGGGTACTATTGCTTGATAGTTGACAGAGATGGGAATGAATTTTTTGACGCGTTTTAGTTATAGTGTTTTTGTTTTTTTTTTTGTTTTACTAGGATAGCTCTTTATGTGTATTGTAAATATCTATGTTTTCTATTGATTTTAAAATAATGAATAATTTTAATTTAGTATATCGTATGTAAGTAAATGTTAACTAATATAAACCTATTAAAAGAAATATATAAACAAATATTATTATATTATACTGAAGTTTCATGCATTTCAAAATGGGAATACATATATGACATAAAAAAAACAATGTTTTGTATAATAACAAATATTTAATAATGTTTCGCAAATATATTAAGTCCATAATTATATATTTAATTTTACTAATAAGTAAAAGGTTTGTGTCAATAATATTAAACTAATTAGCCGTGTGATTCTTTGGAGTTAATTAGCATTTATTACTAACTAAACGGTTAATGACTATTTAATAATGGATAGTTTTCCCGGCATAATAATACCTAGTAGTTAGTTTTAATAAAACAATGAATTAGGTATTGTAGATAAAAAATAATGAGGTCTAGGAATTGTTTTAGATTTTGATCTAATGTTAATTAGGAGTAAACTAATCAGAATTATTAACACTTCTTTGAAAATTCCAGATATTTTTTTTTCCTTTTTTTTGCAGCTACAAACACAGTTTTTCTAAAACATTTATTTTATTAATGCTCATTCATAAGTAAAAAAAAAACTTTCTTACAAAAAAAACCGACTTCAATATTAACTAAGTACCTACTTCTGAAAAATACTTCGTTCAGAACCGCATAAAAATTGGTTCAACCAAAAATACAGGTCACACTGAGAACACTTTTTTTTAAGTCGGCTAAAATACTTAAGCACTTTACTAATGGAACATCTTCAAAAATATATTTCCGAAAAAAGTGCACGTTGCATTTCGTGTCACAGAATTACCGGTTTCCAAAGTAAGTAACCTCCGATTCCTATAGGCTGAACGAAAACGACTGCACCTCGTATGACTTTTTAATTAAAAAACAATAAGACTCACCTGTCCAGTGTTACACAACATCCATTCACCTCCACATTTTTTTCAAAATTTTCCAAAAAAAAACACAAAAAAAATCACCAAAAAACACGCAAGTCCAAAAAAAATGGGTCAACTTTTGAACAATTTTTTTTTTACTTAAATTTTAATTCAACAATTCGATATTCGAAAGTTTAACGTAATTTTGGCGGGAGCGCGGTTCAGACCGTCACGGAGACGTGTGCACCGACTGGCCGCGAAGCCGATACTGACTGAATTCCTGTACAGCAAGCCGATGCCAATCTGCCAACGTGGTTGCAAGACATCGTACGATATCGGACATTGGAACGTCATATGCATTTACTGAGGATTCCAATAACCGATCTGTCTTTTGTTTTTCGATTACAGATTGTGTATTGAAACTGTAATCATTAAGATTATTTGTTGCTGGGAAGTTTGTTGCGATAATTCTTCTTCCCAGTGATAATACATATGTTCTGACTTTCGAAAAGTGCTGTTTTTCAGCATACTCTGATCAAACGATTTTTGATTTTGTCCGAAATTGGACATAATTAAGGGGGGGTCTTAATTTGGGAATCTCGTTTTAAGAAAGCCGGCAAAGGTAACTGTTTTTATTACAAATTGAAGTTAAATAAAGGTGAGTGTAATTCTTGAGATTTGGCTCGTAATTTGCGTGATTTATTCTAGGTCAACTTTATACAGGAACGTTTTAATGAATAACTGTATAGGTGGGCCTGAATTAAAAATTCTGGACACGACCGTCTGGGAGCCACTTTTAACATTAACAAAGTTGTAAAAATCACTATATTCACAAATGCCCATTTTTTTGGCAATGTAGTTTATCATTTTCTTTTACGGTATAGGGTCGTATGTTTAGGTATTGACACAGTGCACTCTATATCTATTTGTAACATCTTTTATATTTGATTCTGTAAGGTATTAAATAATCGATCGAAAGAGATTCTCTGCTTTTCAATAAAGAATCTGAACTCAGCCGTTACGGTCGAACCAAAGGTGAAGAAAATGTCACTACTCACTGTGTAATGAGTCATCAGGATCGTATGATTGTAGATATCATCGTATGATAAATTCTTTCATACATACTAATATAAGATGTCCTTAACTAACGTAATAAATGAAATAGTTATGTAAAATTATTCAATTTCCATACGTAGCAGAATATTTTGGACATTGACCGGTCTTATTGACTGTAATATACTTACCTTATTAATTATGTATTAAATATCAGCATTTTTTAGTACTTTACTTAACAACATTTTTCTGCTTGTGAAAGTAAATTGCTGATACAAGGTGCATGCTATGACCTTTCTTTTAAACAAAACTATCTTCTCTCCTGCGGTTTTACCCGCAACCTAGAGGACCTTCTGCCTGTACCTAGCCAGATAAAATATAGCCTATGTTACTCGGAGATAGTCTAGTTACTCAACAGTGAACGAAGGGTTTTTCAAATCGTTTTAGTTGTTTCAGAGCTTCAAGAGTACAAACAAACAAAAGCTAGCTGTCCCCGGAATTTTGAACACGGGGGAACTCGTCACATAATCCACTAACTACAGGGATATCAATTGTTGCTTAACCTTATGAGATCAGCCTTTGCGTCTGTTCATTAGCCACTAGCTCTTCATTTTCCTTCATGTCATAATTTTTCTTACATTCAATCCAACTTATTGCTTAACTTGCATCTCCATAACTCTTGTTTACTTCATTTAGGAATATCTTCGGTTAATAAACATTAAAATTGGAACATCATGCAGCTATCAGGGATATTAGCCATGCATGCGCTCGCGCTGATTGACCGAACGTGTCGTAAGACTGATAGTTGAATCTCTCTATGGCTTTAAGGTTGGCTGTAAGAGAACCCAATTCTGGGTTAAGCTAACCGTTGTACATAAACTGTCTTAATTCTGTGTATATTAATTGTTAAGTGTGCACTAAAGATGTTGTTCAGTATTGGTTCACGAGGTTTTGTCTGCGACTTGAAGGAACTACAATCAGTAAAAGGATTTAATATAGGCTATAAATCGCATAAACAACATGGACTGATAGTGGTAAAAGAATTTTCAGAACAGGTTCAGTAGTTCCAGAGTATCAGATTCTCCACAGTTCATAGGTACCTCATACAACCCCACACATTTATTATAATGTTTGTTTTTACTCTTAAAAGCCTGAACCGGCTGAAATGAAATTTGGCAAAAATACCTAGGGCATGCAGATAGGCTACTTTTTATATCCCAAGGAACTCGGATCAAGTAGAGAGTGAAATCTATTACGAATATTTAAAACAGATCGAAAATTTGTCCTTTTAAAATAACTATTACTAACTTAAAATTACGACAAAACGATACGTGACATAAGAAGACCAGTATCTCCGGTTTCAAAATCCACATAATTTTTGTCATGACAGTATTATTTATGGGTTATGTAAATGATGTTCAAAGCAACATCTGCGAAGCTGGCCCATATGGCCTGAGAAACCTTAAGATAGTCTCACCTGTTACTTTATAAATTTTTGGGTGAATCCTTGCGAATATAAAATAATTGCCTAATGAATAAACGAGAAGGACGAGGTTGAGAAGGTCAGTTTAATAATTTAATAATTTATTTATTTATCTCCACAAATTACATAATAAATTACAAAAGATCAGTTGACAACAATTTGGTAAGTACAGTTAGACAGTCCTTGTAAAATACTGGTACTCAGCTGCATCCGGAATAATCCCGATAGACTGCAAGCAGACTCCAACTTAGTTGAGAAAAGGTTCGGCAGATGATGATGTATAAGCCATAGGACTTATAACTTATACATCAGATTTTTGACTGTAAAGTTTCTTCAAAATCTGTGCCGTATTTTTTTGCGTGAAAGAAAGACGTTTCCACACATCCACATATCACATGTAAAAAGTTCCACGCTTATAATAATTCCTCTTCTTAGTTTAACAAATAAATAATTCAACACACAATGTAGGAGAAACCAGTGGAAATAACTAATAGCTTTTCGCCATTCAACAAAACATACTTTTAAATCAAAAAACATGCGTTTACCATGAAGAACAAAATGACTAGCGGATATGTCATAACGCAAAATCTCCTAAGAAAGTAGCGCGACAGCATGCGGGTGCTCGGGGGACGAGGAACGTTCTAGCTCCGCCCTTACACGCCTTCTTGGGACCAGCCCATTTTTTGTAATACCAAAAATCGTTGACAGGTGTCTTAAAGAACCCGAACACTTCATTAGTTCACTTGTAACTGACCATTTTGGTCGTGTATTTGACCTAGAAGAAGGGGCCTGACCTACCTGCATTATGGAATCTCCGCTCATCTTTCCTAACTCCGTGAACAAAACATAGTTTTAAATCAAAAGTATGCGTCAGCGCATGAATAGAGATGGCGAATATTTCTATCTCTTTCTAGTCCGTGTGATGGTTTGCAAAAATATTTGCAAGCAAGTGTAATGTTATATCACTCGATTGATATATTGGACTTTGGACTTACCTTTTTTAGGTAGTAAGTAAACAAATTGATTTATTTTTTCTGAATCGAACATTATTATAGTTAAATAGTTATATACTTCATTATCTACATGTATGTTTTTATTCAGATAAGTAGCTTGTTATAACATCTATGCAAAAAGTCACTCTAAATTGAAATCCCAAAAAACAATGTGACCAAAATATCAATTTTGAATTTGAACCATCTAACAGAATAAACGACACAATAAATAACGGTCCGCCGATGCAAAAAGATCTATATCTGTTTCAGAAGGCATCAATGGCATTCCACTTGGCTGGGCGCCGCCATATTGTTATTTTTTTCGCGGCAACGTCTTCAACTGGCCGGTACTGTCTATGGTTTAGGGGTGCACGGATTTATTTGAATTTGGAATTTTGGTGTTCTATTTTTGTTTTGACTTTTGATTGGGTGTTTTGAATTTGGATTTTAGAATGATGGTCGTTCTAAAATCGTTGGAAGAAATTATGTGAATAAGCAGGACTTTATGTTGAGATATTATTTATTTTTCAAAAACAGGTTGTAGGTACTACTTTACTTCAAAAGAAATCAACTCAATGACATTCTAAAAGAAAATAACTTTTTAAAATATCTGTATAACCTAATGTTACCTCACTTTAGGTAAAACTGTTTTTTCTCGGTTCTAAGGTTTCCGAAATCCGATCAAAATTCAGTGATTGTTTGATAACTGAGTATCAATCAGTCAATCGCCAGGCAGGTCTCAATTGCTGTCAAAGTTTTTACTTATAACAATTCATCAATGTGTGAAAAGTTAACTAACAATAGTTAGAAGTCCCTTTGATCTCGCCGCTTCGGGGTCCAGTTAAAAAAACTGCGAGTCAACTCGTGTTGTTACTGAATAGAGCTTCATTTGTTATTTTAATCGTCGTCGTAAACGTTGCGGTTTCAAATGTGCTGATTTTAATGTGACTTGTGACTTTAAATCTCTATACTCATATTATATACAAGTCACTTTCTCGGAGATCCGTAGACGAACTAAAGTCACCGATATAGCCAACCGAATTAGCAAGTTGAAGTGGCAATGGGCAGGCCATATTGCTCGCAGAGCGGATAGCCGATGGGGTCGAAAAGTGCTGGAGTGGAGACCACGGACTAGCAAGCGCAGCGTAGGACGTCCACCAACAAGGTGGACAGACGATCTTATAAAGGTCACCGGAAGACGCTGGATGCAGGTTGCCTCCAACAGGTATCTGTAGAGATCTAAGGGGGAGGCCTATGTTCAGCAGTGGACGTCCTATGGCCGAGATGATGATGACTTTCGGCGGTTTGAACTGCTACCCGTACTGGGATAAAAGATCGCCTATATTGCTCGGGTCACTCGAGAATAGTGTAGCTTTCCCAACAGTGAAAGAATGTTTCAAGTCGGTTCCGTAGTTTTGGAGCCATATAAGTACAGAAATATAGATATAGGAATAGAGGTACTTAAAGGTTTTAAGTCCTAAAGCAATTTTTGTCTCTAAATAACTGACTGAAACACTTGGAGCGGGAACGGTTGCTTTGGCGTAAAATGGCAATTATATTTAACCGATTTACTTAAAAAGAAGAGTCTTTTTTCGGCATATTTTGACTTACAAGTTATAATTTTTTTCCAGCTCAAGTTAGAATTATCTTCACTTTTAATTTGTGACCTTAAGAAGTAGTTACGTCCACAACACGACTGAAGCCGCGGTAAAGTCTATGTCACCACACAGGTAGACATCATATTTGTTGAGTACAGTAAACTGCACATCAGTGGTAACTGTCATGCACTTTAACTCAATAGTAATAAGTACGAGTTTCATATAAAACTGTTACCACTGACCTGAAGTTGACTGTACAAGCCTAAGCTAACACTGCAAGCGCCTGCATTGTCACCGAGATGCACTTCTGTTGTTTGATTAGTTCTTGAGAATTTTTGGAGATGCCTGTTACATGGAGGTTGATTGCAGAAGGTGAATGAAATACGCTATCTAACACGAATCTATTATAGTTATCGACACGAACCTTGAGCGTTGACTTTCATCTGCGCAGAAGATAATATACTACTATCTCCACCATGTAACAAATACATTACCTAATCGATATTTGAAATGTGATGATCCACATTTACATTGATTTATTATATACTAATATATCAGGTGTGTCGTTCATAATCACATTAAATTCTATCACATGTACTTCATGATATTCTATAGCGAATTGTTAAAAAAAATAACATAATCCATTCAGTGGTTTAGCCACAGTTTTCATTTTTCGTTTTCATAATTTAATTTTCGCAAATTTTTATTCTATTTACTTTGTTTGAAAAATGCTTTTTTTTATTTTCACGTATTTTTATTTTTTCTTGGTGTTAATCGACATATATTAAGCAGTATATTAAAGGATTTCATTTAATGTGATTATGAACGACACACCCGATATAGCCGATACCTATATCGAAGAAGGCTTTTCTTTGTCAAAAGCGAAAGAAGAAAAAAAACTTTTCAGCAGTTTGTGCATGAAGTTGCAAATGCACTACCTAACTACTATTAGGTACTAAATAATTTTTTTTCGTAATACACTAACGGCACAGAGCCACAGGCCTACCAAAGGCACAGAGTTTGCCTTCTGCATTATTTGTTTGCTGCTCAAATACATAATGAACTGCAATTAGTCAAAAGGAAAAAGTGTTGAATGGTCAAGAAAACTAGTTACTTAACACTTCTACTAAATAGTGTTTGTTTTGTAATTAAAAATAAGTGTAACATTACGTATTTGTACACACATAGGTCACCATAAGTTCTTCTTATCTTTTCCCAACTATGTCAGCTTCTAGTCTGGCTCCGGCTGCAGCTTACAAGGAGCGACTCCTTGTAAAAGACTGGTAATGGCCTATCTAATCTCCTCAACCCAGTTACCCGGGCAACCCAATACCACATAGTAAGATTGGTGATCAGACACGTGCTGGCTTCTGACCATACGTTACAACTGCCAAAGATGTTCAAATGACAGCTGGAACCCAATCAATGAAAGTCATGACAAGATGGTCACCCATCCAAGGAGTAACCACGTCAAGCATTACATAACGCGGCTGTTACTTAGCTCACAACAATAAAATGAAATTGCTTAAATCAGCCATCTTACTTTATTTTGGCACATGTCTTCTAATTCAGCCTATCAGTGTTGCCAAGTAATAACTCCACAGAAAACAAAATGACTATCAGAGATGTCATAACGCAAAATCTCCTAAGAAAGCGCGCCAACATGCGGGTGTTCGGGGGACGAGGAACGTTACTAGCTCCTTACACGCCTTCTACGAAAACTGCTCATTATTTACAAAAAAAAACACAAATTAATTATGAATAATGTTTGACAGATTGGTTTTCATTTGTCAAGGAACCCGAACCTCTCGTTAGTTCTAGTAACTGATCACGTCTACCGTACGTTGCTTGACCTACAAGAAGGCGCCTGACCTACCTTTCTAATGGCATCTGCGTCCCACCGGGCTATGAGAGTGAAGGAATAGTGAGTGCACCTGTGTCCGAGCAAATACTTGTGCACTATAATATGTCCTGCGCAGTTGGCTAACCTTCTTACATGAGAACAGCCGCCATAGCCGATAATCGGCTAGGAGGACATCATGACATCTCCGCTATTTTTCCTTTCTCCGTGATAACTCTTATTGAACTGGTTGCCACGCTGTTGCCACTAAATTGACAATCAATAACAATCTGACCGTCTGTCTGCATCGATTGGGCAATCATTCATGAGATTTATTGTAAAGAGTTTAATAGATTGCTTGTTTTATGAACTTCGATTACGCTAATATTATAAAGGCGAAAGATTGTGTGTATATGTTTGTTCCTTCTTGAGGTAAAAATGGTTCAAGATTTTGATGAAACTTAGCAGTAATATAGCTTATAAATCGGAACAATATATAACCTAACAAGTCCTAGTGTCCGAGTTTCGACGGCTTATGACGTGGAATTGTAACAACGACTGCTACTGAGTCTGCTACCGGCTTTACGTGCCCTTTCAGGCACGGGGGTTTAACACCGCTAACTTCCAGACTCAGGCTGCTTTGTGTAAGGTTCTAAAACCCACATAGGTATTTCGTTCAGACCCAAGAATCGAAGCCGGGGTCCCGTGCACTAGCTCTTAAGTGTGGGGGAGCAATTGGAAATCGAGCAAAGGCGCGTGTAAGTGAACCTAATAATGATTGATAATGAAATAATGATTGTGTTTGACGTATTCTAATCATATTTACCATAGGAAATAAACAACAATAAGAGTATTATTCCTAAATTGCAATAGCACGCTTTAAATTATACACTAATACACGTATTTACGGATAAACACACAATTTGTATCTAAAAGACTGCCTTTAATAAAACTAATGACATAACTATCAAGATGGCGGCCGGTTCAATGTCAAATCGGTTTGAAACAAACTCTTTGTGGAGCAAAATGGTCACGTTTTTTAGCAATTAATGTGTTATCGGTTTGCTGTATATGTTCCTTTCCTTACATGTTATTCGCGCGGTTTTGCTTGATTTTTAAGGAAAAGTAATTTATTGTAGGAACTTGCTAAATTAAATAGCTTCCCCTCTTCGCATTGCATGATAGTCTAACGGCCAGTTTCTTCATCAAACATAAAAGTCAAAGTAATGTCTAAAGTAAAAGTAACGGTCAAATTCGTTTTTTCAAGTTTTAAGCTAAAGTGACAGCAAAACTAATAGAAAAAGCGAATTTGACCGTTACTTTTACTTTAGACATTACTTTGATTTTTATTTTGGATTTTACTTTTGATGAAGAAATTGGCTGTAAATGTACGAACAAAACGTGAAATGGCTGATTTTGGAGAGGCAAAGTTATTTGACAAAAAAAAGACACAACATATTGTTTCTAGAAAGGTTTTTTTATCCACCTGGTGAAGTATTTATTCCGTAAGACACGAGCAGAGGCCAGTACTGGGATTCTATAAAACTCGATCAACAACTCGCATTTCACTTCGATTCGTAATGTCATTTCATACTTTAGGGGAGGTAGGGGAGGGATGGGCACTTTTTCACAATTTATTGCATAAAAAATCAGATTTTACAGATCATTATCAACTTTTATTGCCATTTCTTATATTCGGCTAGATATAATGAAAGAGCTTTCCTAAAAATTACAATCAGTTTCAACATTACGAGATATTTAAACGGTTTTATTTAGCTCACCCCGTTTGTTTTATTATTTATTCTTGGATCAAATTTAGTAATTCAAATTTCACCCTCTTCCTGTCAACCGATTGGTCTGAAATTTTGTATACACCTTTAATTAAATCCAATATGGCCGCCGGCACAAAATGGCACAGCCCCCTCAATATGGGTATCAAATGAAAGGGCTACACAAGTAGAATACTGTCAGCAACCCCAGCGGGGCGCAACAGGGCCAAGGCCTGCCTGCACGTCGATTCTATAAAATTCGAACAACAACTCGCATTTCACTTCGCTATTCACTCTCACTTCGCATTCGATTCAGAACGACCTTGATTTTGCATTCTGTAAACATCACCTAATCACTTGCGAAGTGAAGTGAGCTCGACATCGACCAATGCTGTGCTAGTGACTTCCCCACTCGACAAAATGTCAACCGAGATTAATCAGTTTTTAATTTTATCAGTTTTGACACAGAATTTTAGCTAAATATGATGTTTTAGTTATAATTTGTTATTGTAAGGAATTTGAGGCAGCTTTTAAGTATAAAATAAACAGAAATCTCTAAATTCGTGCTGTGAATATAATCTATGCTTACCCTACGAAAAAAAATACTGACAGCGCCAATACCATTATTAATCTGTGGACAATATTTTCTTCTCTTCTGTCATAGAGGAAAGTAATATATCGGGTATCTTCTGTCTTCATATTGTGTTTAAGCTTGTTTGTTTTCGCCGGTTTTCGCCGTAATTGTGATAAAATCATGAAGTAATTTTATATTTCTTGTTATAAAGTTAAAAATAATATTAATTAAAGAAGTGTTTATTTTATTAATCCAACAATAATTTCAGTCCAAATGACAGGTCGTCTCACCCTTCGTCGGCTCAGGTTGAAACTCTGGTTGAGTTTATGGAGCAAAACCCTGGCCTGGCGAAGGGTTTCGTGAGAACGCAAAATGCCAGAGAGCGAAGTCGAAGCCAGTGGGAGGAATTAGCCGTGCGCTTAAACAGTATAGGTGGCACCATCAAAACCCACAAACAGTGGACCAAGGTTAGCAGTATTTTTTTTTGCAGCAGTATGTTAGAACCACTTCACATTCCTTAAAGCAAACCACTTATGCGATAGCCGATAGTCTTGGTTTCAAGTGTGTTCCTTGAATTCATAAATATTTTATTTTGATTTTATGTAATCTTTTTCAATTTTTGACCAAGAATATTGTGGAAATGGAGACAACTAATTTTCTTTTTAATTTTAAATAAATGTTTGATTGAAAAATCGGTAAAAAAACTTTTAAGTTAAACGGTTTTATCTTATGTGCACTGAAAACTAGAAAATAAAAAATAGTTACTTACCTGTCAACCTACGTAGGTGGTCCCGGTCATATTAGACTAAAATAAAAACGTGGGGCCCATTAACTATTGCTGTAGTACTCTCTTCTAAAGGTATAATAGGTGTGGATTGCATCGACTTACTATAATTGTAACTGGAGATTTTGACAATCAATAATTAATAATAGAAAATACACATACCTTTCATTAGTTTTCTCTTTATAACGATCCGAAACCGCAACAAAATATTTAAGTACTTTTACGAGTGTTTGTTCTTGACAACTCACAGAAATGACAGATAGTCTATGGATGAACACCGTTACCAGTCGGTAACGTAAACTACCCAATTAAAAAAAAACAAAACTATGATCAGAAATCAGAATAAAAGGACCCCCCTTTTATTCTGATTTGATCATGTCTCCCAACTGCCCATCTCTCCCCTACCTCCCCTATAGATTTTGACAAATCTGTCAAAATCTCGACTTTGATTTAGTTCAACTTGTCAACACGCTCGATAGTGAAGCGCTAGTGTAGTTTGACAATGTCAATCACGAAACTTTAAGGTAGAATTCCGTGGGTCGCGATTGTCGCAGCCGCGCGCGACAAAAGTCAACCTATGAAAATGTATGGCACCGCTGCCGAGGGCTGCGACAGTCGCGCGCGGACGACGAATTTCGTGAGCCGCTCGCGGCCGTACGCTTCTCAACATGGTCTAGCGCTTAATAACATCTATAGAATTTTAGTAAAACCAGAATTAAATTTTTGACAATGCCGCGAGCAGCTTACGAAATTCGTCGGCCGCGCGCGACTGTCACGGGCCTCGACAACGGTGCCATACATTTTCAAAGGTTGACTATTGTCGCGTCCACGGAATTCTACCTTTAGATCGAAGTCGAAGTGAGAGTGATGTCGAAGTGAGTTGTGATATTTTATAGAATCGACATGCAGTTTTCATCTAAATATTAAACACCTTTTTTGTTAATGGTAAATCAACAAATGACCCCTCCTGCTATGGGTGCAGCGTGAGGGAGTGTCAGACTCTTACTGACTAAAACCCACCATGTTCTTACTGAAGCCCTATAACGATAACTCTTTCAAACAATTCCGCAGAAATATAAAATAGACTAAAACTCCTAAAAGATATACATTGCAAAACCCTAAAATGCTCATGTATAGGCCACTATTGGGGCCGGCCTTATAACCTAATGCCATGTAGCGAGCGTGGCGCCTACCTTATACAGGCCGGTCGTGACTCAGCTGCCGGTAATATCGCCTTCTTAGAGAAGGTTTATTCTGCTCTTTTTCTCATTGTTGTTTCGATCCTGATGAGCTCAAAGTCACTGTTCGGTTGACTTTCATTTTAAGAACCAGCCTTAGCTCGCGCTGAAGAAAAGTAATCAAAAATAAAAAGGAAAAGTTTTAATTTTTTTTAAGAAAAAGAAACAAAAACGTTAGTTTTTGGGGAGTCGATTGAAAATACTTTTAAATCAGACATGGTCCAAAGTCTACAGCTTTCATCGATAAATTGATTATATTAAACTGAAAGAATTGATCAAATCGAGCTGTATATAAACAGTTCATAATGTAGAGATTCCATCAAAACTGTTCGTGCACATTATTTTGTCCGCGAACAAAAAATGTATACTGGTCGGAGCGAATCCACTGCTGTGGACATTTTAGCAATGTTCAGAGGCAATTGGTTACTGTTGTCTAGAGCGAGTAAACCAGGAGAAACATTTGTGTGTCACAGGCCCACACCGGTGGCATCTAGGCTTATGGTTAGCGCGATCAACCAAACAAACCCTTCAGCTTTATAATTCTGCCGCAATCGGTTAAAAATAACGGTCTAAAATTCCAATAACTACAGAATAATCCTCTCACGATCTACTCTGAATATATGGCAAGTAAAGTTTCCCATCCTTGTATGGACAGAGAAAAGTTGTACCACTCACGGCTCAGCTTTACGGGGGCACAACTGTATCATCGAGATAGGTTGGCAATCAGGTCGGGTTAGGCCAGGTTCAAGTATTGTTTATAGAAATGGGGTATTTTTTACCGTATACCGTATTTTCAATTGATTAAACTTATGCAGTTTATGTCAAACTCAGAATTTGCACGGATGCAAATCAACAGCTTGCAGGTATATGTTTATGGATTGTTATAAGAGAATTTAATTGAAATGCATATGTCATGTAAAAAAAGTCGTGGTGGCCTAGTGGGTAAAGGACCAACCTCTCAAATATGAGGGCGCGGGTTCGATCCCAGGTCAGGCAAGTACCAATGCAACTTTTCTAAGTTTGTATGTACTTTCTAAGTATATCTTAGACACCATTGGCTGTGTTTCGGATGGCACGTTAAACTGTAGGTCCCGGCTGTCATTGAACATCCTTGGCAGTCGTTACGGGTAGTCAGAAGCCAGTAAGTCTGACACCAGTCTAACCAAGGGGTATCGGGTTGCCCGGGTAACTGGGTTGAGGAGGTCAGATAGGCAGTCGCTTCTTGTAAAACACTGGTACTCAGCTGAATCCGGTTAGACTGGAAGCCGACCCCAACATGATTGGGAAAAAAGGCTCGGAGGATGATGATATGTCATGTAGCTCTTTGTAATAACCAAACAATTAATGCCCACATGTGTTAACACGTCATCGGATTTTTCTGTAGAAGAGGATTTAAGACCCAATATTATAAAACTACCTATTAAAAAAAAAACTCATATAGTCATATTTTACTAAACTTAGATACTCGTACCTCTAGTAAAATTCAGGGGCAATGAAATCAGCATGTCGATTCTATAAAATATCACAACTCACTTCGACATCACTCTCACTTCGACTTCGATCTAAAGGTAGAATTCCGTGGACGCGACAATAGTCAACCTATGAAAATGTATGGCACCGTTGCCGAGGCCCGTGACAGTCGCGCGCGGCCGACGAATTTCGTAAGCTGCTCGCGGCATTGTCAACAATTTAATTCTGGTTTTACTAAAATTCTATAGATGTTATTAAGCGCTAGACCATGTTGAGAAGCGTACGGCCGCGAGCGGCTCACGAAATTCGTCGTCCGCGCGCGACTGTCGCGGCCCTCGGCAGCGGTGCCATACATTTTCATAGGTTGACTTTTGTCGCGCGCGGCTGCGACAATCGCGACCCACGGAATTCTACCTTAAAGTTTCGTGATTGACATTGTCAAACTACACTAGCGCTACACTATCGAGCGTGTTGACAAGTTGAACTAAATTAAAGTCGAGATTTTGACAGATCTGCCAAAATCTGTCTATCTATAGGGGAGGTAGGGGAGAGATGGGCAGTTTTGAGACATGATCAAATCAGAATAAAAGGGGGGTCCTTTTATTCTGATTTGATCATAGTTTTTTTTTTTTATTGGGTAGTTTACGTTACCGACTGGTAACGGTGTTCATCCATAGACTATCTGTCATTTCTGTGAGTTGTCAAGAACAAACACTCGTAAAAGTACTTAAATATTTTGTTGCGGTTTCGGATCGTTATAAAGAGAAAACTAATGAAAGGTATGTGTATTTTCTATTATTAATGATTGATTGTCAAAATCTCCAGTTACGATTATAGTAAGTCGATGCAATCCACACCTATTATACCTCTAGAAGAGGTACTACAGCAATAGTTTATGGGCCCCACGTTTTTATTTTAGTCTAATATGACCGGGACCACCTACCTAGGTTGACAGGTAAGTAACTATTTTTTATTTTCTAGTTTTCAGTGCACATAAGATAAAACCGTTTTACTTAAGTTTTTTTACCGATTTTTTTTTTATAAACTATGTCAAAAGTGTCCAATGCTCCCTATGGTAGGGAGGCTTGGACATACCATGTAATGTATAATTTGTAAATTTTTGTTCTTCTTCTTCAGTGAAAATTTGTGAGGTTATAAATCTGCGCTAAAAATCCTTTATAGAATCTTGTTTCAGGTACCGTTGCCAACTTGATCTAGGGACTCCATATTTATCAGCTGTTAATTTTATTTTTTAACCTTTTGATACCTCTTGTATTGCTCATTATATTAAATCTTTAGGAATTTCCCGTCGCAAACCATTCTTTTTACGACGCAAAAACGACGGGGTGTTATAAGTTTGACGTGTCTGTGTGTGTGTGTGTGTATGTGGCATCGTAGCACCCAAACGGATGATCCGATTGTAATGCGGTTTTTTTTTGTTTAAAAGGAATGTCATTCGGGAGTGTTCTTAGCTATGTTTGGTGGAAATCGGTTCAGGTCTTCAAGGTCATCAGCTCGTTTGTTAGGTGTGATAGGAATGTTACACGCTCAGTTTACTTGCAAGCATATGTGGGAGCTAAAATTTGAAATACTAATGTCTTCTGGAACCACTGAGCTGGTCTGCTGTTAGGACACGAAGATAGGAGACGTAACCCTGAACTGCCTTTTAGTAAACCCATCGAGTTTGGGCTCGTTTAATTTGTCTTGACTAGTTTCCTTCATGTTTCTAATTGACGAGAACCTAATGCTGGAAATGGGATGTGGCGGATGAAACCCTAGAATGATATATAACCCTGGATCAACAAAGGTCCATCTTTATTGTTTCTCAATCTGTGCAATTCTCCCAGAGCCAGTTTGTCACGAGGATTGTTAAACAGCTTCCTTTGGCTGAGATCGCATATAGCGAACCCATCATAAAAAGAAGGAAAAATTAAGGAGCTCCTTTAAAAAACCATGAAATAAAATAAAATTATAAATTTAAAAAAACCCCCGACCCAAAAAAGTACGCAATTATTATGACAAAATGTTATAAACGATAAACCCTATAAAAAGCAAAAAGTAAAAACACTACGTAAGTACCAACTAAAGCATGTCAGATTAAACAAAATTTTGACGTGTCGACGGTTTGATTTAAACCGTTTAAATATCTCGTAATGTTGAAACTGATTGTAATTTTTAGGATAGCTCTTTGATTTTATCTAGCCAAACATAAGAAATGGCAATAAAAGTTGATTATCTGTAAAATCTGATTTTTTATGCAATAAATGTGAAAAAGTGCCCATCCCTCCCCTACCTCCCCTAAAGTATGAAATGACATTACGAATCGAAGTGAAATGCGAGTTGTTGATCGAGTTTTATAGAATCGCAGGACAGATCCTAAAAACCAAAAAAGTATAACTCAGAATCAATATAGAGACGGTTAATCGAAAGTAACTCTGTCTGTCTGTTACGCTTTCACGTCTAAACCACTGAACTGATTTTAATAAAATTTGGTACAGAGATAGAGTTGACCTTGAGAAAGAACATAGGATAGTTTTTATCGCGGACTTTTGAAGAATTCTCTTGGAAACGCGATATAACGGAACTCTACGCGGGCGAAGCCGCGGGCGGAAGCTAGTAGATAATAAACAAAATGAAGAGTCCAGACTAAAATCACAAATTCATTTACTTTTAGCACTACTTAAAACAGTAAACAGTACTCATAAAAAATCATAAAAGCAACAAAAAATTGACAGTTCTCTCAAGATGGCCGCCGAAATGTAGGTCACTTATACAAGCTGTTGATTTGCATCCGTGCCATAGTCAAGGACGTAAATATGCTAATGATTCTCGACCCAAATCAACGAAAAAATGGGTAGGTAATTTTTTCATGTTTTTTTCTTATTTACGTATATCCGTCAGTGTAACCCAGCCGTACTTTAATTCGGCGCGTGTGTTACTAGCCTTACTACCGCGCTGCGCACTCACACAAACGCAAACGATACATGCACAAAGCATACGCAACGATCGTTCAATAAAAATCGTAGATCATCCAGCCTACCCAAATTCACCCAATCACAGTGCGAGTACTCCCACACACTCGCCTCGCCGCTCCCCGCGTGCCCTTGAAGCCGGAACAAACAAGCGCCGACGGCAAGCAGTGTGTTTGATGTCGCCGCCGCTGCTGCGTACGTGCGCTTTGAATTCCGCGACGTGTAGGTACAAAGTGCGAGATGACGGAAAACTACACGAACACGAGTTGGTGGCGATGGTCCGCCTGTATGCCATCAGTGACAACAGTGTACTAACAGCCATCCATCCTCCGAGCCTTTTCCCAATCATGTTGGGGTCGGCTTCCAGTCTAACCGGATTCAGCTGAGTACCAGTGCTTTACAAGAAGCGACTGCCTATCTGACCTCCTCAACCCAGTTACCCGGGCAACCCGATACCCCTTGGTTAGACTGGTGTCAGACTTACTGGCTTCTGACTACCCGTTACGACTGCCAAGGATGTGCAATGACAGCCATACATACCTATGTTCCGGGAAATGTTTACCGACCGGGAACCCTCATCACGGAGGGTCATGCTGGTCATGTGACAGACTTATGTGCTAGGACCGTTAACTTAGTGCTTTCGACACATTAAAAACGAATGTGATAGTGTTATGTTAGCTGAAGGACAACCAGCTACTTCGTCGTGCTCGATTGTGCCAAGAGTGTGAAGGTGACAGCTTTGAACAGTACCTCCGGGTAACTAAACTAGGTAATTTATTTATTTGTACATTTTGTAAATACGTAGTCAGCTTAATCAATTTTATTAGTGTAAATAAGTTGATTTCTTAACCACGCCAATAATACCTACCTACGAGCCGAAAGAATCACCTCGTGCCTACACTTAACTAACCCATCATTCACCAATTTAATCGAAAAGTAAAAACAAAATTACTACGAAATCTTTACGCTGAATGTTAAAGCAAACCGAAAATGTTATCAATCAGCTGTTAACAGGTCAGTGAACTTTCCTTTAGCGCACTAGTATTACGTCATTAATAAGATTTCCGTGTTCCAAGGTCCTAAGACCGTTAAGAAGGAAGCAAAATTTCTAATTATCAACCAATTTAATTCAAAAATAAAAACTAAATCACTGCGAAAACTTTATGCTGAAAGATAAAGCAAAACGAACATTTTATCAATCAGCTGTTAACATGTTAGTGAACTTTCTTTCGCGCACTAGTATTGCTTATTACTGTAGTTAATAAGATATCTGTGTTAAATTTATGCTCAAAAATTAGTAAGTAAAGTAAAACGAAGTTAATGACAATAATGAAGGTGATTTTCGAAACTTTAGGTAAAATGATTGCTATCGCGTATCACTCGGTCTCGCTCGCTCGCGCGCTCGCGCTGTCATGTCGTAGACTCGTAGATAAGACACTCACACATCGACAATCACGCACACACGTAGACATTAGTTTTCTCTGTCTACGCACACATAGCTGCCATCACGCACACACTGTGGCCGCGGGGGAATTCTGTTATGATTTGTGTTTAACCGTGGGCTAAATTCTGAAATACCATGAAATTACAACATCAAAAAAAGCAGCGCATATTAGCTTTTTCCCACCTACCGTAATTCAAATCGATTATTTACGTATTTAATTTTAACCTCCTTGACTATGGCACGGATGCAAATCAACAGCTTGTATTTAACGAGACTTGAAGATTGACAGATTGATATTTTAAGACTTTACTCACGAAATTCAAGGGGTTCGCAGCTCATTAACAGTTAGCCGATCGTTAGATTAGCTAGGTACAGGCACACTGTAGATTAAACAGTCGGGCGATAGTTGACTGGCAAAAAAAATGTTTCAAAGAAAATCTTGAATGCAATCAAAGTTTTCAGCCAGTTGATGCCTACTAATCGAATAGTTTGAAATGTGATGTGCGTTCTACTATCCATCTCCATACTGATTTGTGACCCCAAGCAAACTATCGGCCGACGAAAAGTTTTTAGTGTGGGGGTTAGGCATCGTTCAGACCAAACGTATTGTCGGCCGCTGACTGTGAGCGCGCGTTACGCAGTTTATTGCTTTTCCATATATATTGAAATTGTCGTTCACACCGAACCGACTATACGCTATTACGTCGCCTGTTGTCGCTGACTCTCAGTGGCCGATTATTTAACTACGCGACTATCCACGGCGGACGCGGATTGGCTACGCGGACGCAGTTGCCGAATAGCGCTGCTACGCCGCGCCCGCACCGCCGCGCGCCTCGGCCGCAATACACTCGAGAAACAAACTTCAATGAGGACAGACGTGACACGTGACACCTCGCGATGTTCGACACCGAAAAGTTTATTGCAGAAGTACATTCTAGAGAATGTATTTGGAATGCGAATTTAGTGATAGAAACTTACGAAGATGCGCTTGGGAAGACATAGCATCTGTTATGTATGAAGATTGGGGGGTTCAAATACTGAGCTCTTTTATGTGTAGAATAGTCAGCCGCTCAGCGTACGCATCTAGTGTGAACCTACACGAGCTTATTCTTTTGTTCACACATGTAGCGCATCGTACGCTACAGCTTATTGTCGGCTTGGTGAGTACGCGTACTGCAGATTGAGTCGACGTTCACACTGGGGCAGACAGTGAGTATACTCACAGTCAGCGGCGGACAATACGTTTGGTGTGAACAATCCCTTATAGATATTAGCTAGGTTAAGCTGTACATAGACAGCTTAACTTAAAGAAATCTTTAACTAGCGCGACCTTATGAGATGTTGGGGTCGGCTTCCATTCTAATGCTACTGCTCCACCTGCGTCTTAACGCGTAAAATTTTGGCGTTACGCAGATGTGGCCAACGTTTTATTGGCATTTTATACAAATGGCATTATTAATAGCATTAAACGTTAAGCGATAACTCGGGTGTCGGTTTTTTGGACACATCAAAGGGTTTTAGTGCGTAGCTTAGCGCGCTTAGTGATGTTGGCTACATTAATGCCATCTCATTGCACGCATGCAAGGACGAGTGTAGATACTTTGTTTAAGCGGTAACTGCATTTTACGAGCACGATAATGGAATGGTCAAATGAGAAAGCTTTAGTTTTTAGAATTATTTTGTGTGTCTGAGTTTAACCTCTTTAATGTGTGTTAACGCGTTCCTTCATGAGGGATTAACTCTTGCGGCATTGTAACCTAAGTGTAGGCAACGCGCATTTTTAATGCAATAAGTAACGTGTAGTTGGCCATTGACATTAACGTTAACGCTAACGCAGGTGGAGCAGGAGCATAACAAGATACAGCTGAGTACCACACCACATGAAGCTTTTGCCTATCTGAACTCCTCAACCCAGTTACCAGGGGAACCCAGTACCTCTTGGTAAGATATGCCAGACTAACTGGCTTCTAACTAGCCGTAACTACTGCCAAATATGTTCAAATGACAGCTGGTAGCTTACAATTTAAAGTGCCTTTTGAAACAAGGAGGAACTCGTCATGATAAGACAGTCACCCATCCACTGAACGACCGCAACGCATTGCTTGACCTTATGATCGTTCGAGCCTTGTAGCTGTTACTTAAATTATCCACGTACCACCATCGTACGTACCTATTTATTTTCCATCAAGCTTTTTTGCTTACCATAACATAAAACCGGCCAAGGGCGAGTCGGACTCGAGCATGAAGGGTTCTATATCAACATCTATAAAACTCGAAATAATAACGCCACCTAAAATAATTGTGTTATTATAGTTTTCAGTACTAATTTTTTGCTATAAATAGCAGCAACAGAAATACATCATCTGTGAAAATCTCAACTGTCTAACTATCACGGTCCATGAAATAGAGCCTGGTGCTACACACATCGAAGTTTTATTTCTAGTGTCCTGTTTTAACCCTTTGGTTACAGGCACCCTAAAACGTACCTTATGACGTCCCTACGGAACCCTAAACCGTACCTTATGACGTTTAACCTCGGTATTATGATGCTAGTTGCGTATGCACATAATTCAAGTCTAAAGAATTCGCCGCGCGCGCATAGCATCGTTGTTTTATTGTATTGCATTTGTTTTTAGTATTTTATGCTTTCCTTTGCACCTTTTGGCTGGGTTGGTAACAGTGTTCTGACGAGGTTAAGCTCAGGTAACTGATAATTTGATTTACTTATGATCAATGATTTTGGGTACTTATGCTCACTGATTTTGTACACTATCATCATCATGCTTTGGAGTTTGTTCCACCACTTCTTCTTCCTAGCAAAAAATACATAGGAAGTGGTGAAGGGCGGGCGTTTTGGGGGCTGTCTTTTGTAAATTTGACGTTCAAAAAGTGCTGATTTTCGGCCTACTTTGAATAAATGACTTTTGATTTTGATTTATCATTTCTATTTTTGCAGGAACCCGATACACTTTTTACCAGTCCAAGTAAAAACTATCGAATTACTTGTCAATAACAATAGGTATCTTGTGTGGAACAAACAATTAAGTATGTATTTAATCTAATTCAATAAATAAATGTATAAGCTTTTTAAATGACAAACAAACTTGACTGTAGTGGTTTTGGATCTGAAAAGTAGGTACGGAAGTAGGTACTTATAAGTATTAGTAACATTATCGTTTAGAAATGATGATGATGATGATGTCCTCCTAGCCGATTATCGGCTACGGCGGCTGTTCTCATATAAGGAAATCAGCCAACTGCGCAGGACATATTATAGTGCACGAGCATTTGCGCAGACACAGGTGCACTCACTATTCCTTAACTCTCATAGCCCGATGGGACGGTAATCCGACACGACCGGAGAGAGATCAGGCGCAGGACCGACATTTACGTGCTCTCCGATGCACGGGTGTATCAATCACCAGCTTCCAGGCTCCGGGCTGCTTTGTGAAAGTCTTCTAAAACCCACAAAGCGATTTCGGCCCGACTCGGGAATCGAACCCGAGACCTCGTGCTTAGCAGCCGCACTAGCGACAGCTAGACCAACGAGGTTTAGAAATAATATAATATCCGAGACATACCTTCTAAGATATCAAACCGCTTTTGTAACTTCTTATAACAAATAAAAAAAAAATGATTTGAAATCAAAAACTATTAAAACATGAATCCCTAAAAATACTGGTGAAAAGAATTCGACAGTTACTGGTCATATCTTGAGTAGAAAAGATCGCTGGTTGTCGCTACCAAACTTCTTGGTGTTAGTCATAAGCTGTAGCGATTATAAAGAGTTACTGTTATTACAAAAAGTTTAAGAGGACGAATTAGAATTTTTGGCGCCAAGGATCTCAATTTTTCTCAGTAAATACAAAATGGATCAAAATACAACTTGGTTACCTGAAAGTTCATGATATAAACCTTATTTTGTTAGACGTCAAACCATGAGGTAACTTTTATAACAGAGATCAAACATACCTCTTTTTAAAAAGAGATTCACATATTATGGGCAAACGGGACCGATTTAAGCCTCTTAACTTTTATAGTAGTTGAGTATATACATACTCTTTAAAATTGTAGAAGGATTTTTTATCAAATTATAATTTCTAAATAATAAAATTACAAAACCATTTTGTCGCTTACGACTTTTAGTTATAAGCTAGCGCGTGTATTGTTATCCTCGCCCCGCTCAGACGCTCCGACCCCTTTTGGCGCCTTAGATGCGCGTGCCGGTTATGGAATTATTGTTGACCAATTCGTCGCCTTAATGGTTACTGTGCTTTCACACAAGCAGATTTGCCAGTTTTCCGAAAGACAATGCTTGGTTCGTGCGGGCCCCGGATACGAAAGCAAACAATTGACAACTAGAAGCGATTTTTTTTTTCTGAAATCTCACGATTACCACATAATTATGGAAAAAATATGAATGCATCAGTACCTAGACTAGACAACCTTATATTTTTTTGAGGCCGACGTACCTAATATTTAGTCGGTCGCTTATCACTTGCACGAAACACACTTGGCGTAAGGTGCCAAATTGTAGAAAAAAAACACACCGCGAATATCTCAGGGATGCCACTGCTAATCTGCGGGGCATCGTGCGAAATGGGTCTAGATTGTAAAGATATATGTAGGTAAGTCGAACTACCTAAAAGTAACCTATCTACGGCTTACGTACAGCTGTTATTTAGCACAATCTCATAGAATTAAAACAAAAAGAGGACTATAGCTTAGTAGCTAAATTGTCTAAGATATGGCATGCTCAAGTAAGAACCACCGTTCGAAAGCCATCTTTAATCCAAAATCGCATACAACCCAACTGTTCCTCTGTTTACAAACTGTCATGTCACAGAGAGTAACACAATATTATAACACCTTTTTAACAGCAATATTATTTTCAACTTATTTTTGGCATCCCTAACAGCAATGCAGCGAAGTCATCAATTGTGCATCTGCAGGTGACGCGCGAATGTGAAGACAAGTGGTGGTGTTCTACCCCAAGATGTCTCAGTCTTTATTCCGATGGGGTGCAGTACATTATCATATTTAGACAATATATTATTGTCTTTTATGATCTAAAGATGAAGCAATACCTGAGTATTTAGATGGACATAGCTCTTGAGAAAAGATTTGCAGCGCCATCTATTATCGGGTAGCAGAACTAATTTTACAAAGACTATTTTTTAATTTTTAACTATTTTTAGTTTTGTATAAAGATAAGTAGTTTAAGTTTGTATGTATTCGTTTTAATTCAAAATAGGTAAACTTGTAGACCCATTTTAAAAAGAAACGTGACTTTAGTTTTTTATTCGTGTAAGGCCATTGCAGATTTCACTCAGATTTAGATGACGTACATATCCAATATTTAAAAAGGGTAGTAATTAAACGAGTGACTGTAAATTACAATTTTAAGTGTCAAAATTAATTAATTTAGGTTATATAATTACTATAGTTCGGCCATTCAGAGAATGCGTTCCTGACACGTCGCGATTGAACTGACGACGTAACTTTGCAATGGCGTTGCAGTTACGATAAAAATATTTTTGCTGGTTGTTTACCGTTTTAACAATTGAGGAGCATTAAAACAACATTATTATATCAATAATCAATGAATGTTATAATTCAGTCAGTTCAATCGCGACGTGTCAGGAACGCATTCTCTGAATGGCCGAACTATAAGTGAGCGACTGACTGTAAGTGACGAAAAATCAACAGAATAGTATCTTACAAACATTAATTTGAGTTACAAAAAGAGCAGCTTCATAATATTTGAGCGACTTAATATTTGTTTGAGTGTCAACGTTACGTCCTGCATTATTTTCAATATTTGGCAAATGATTTTTTTATACTGAGCGGCATTTTATCTTAAATGAAGTGTTTCGAATACAAAATGTGTGAAATAAATTACATTAGACACATTTCCTAGGAAATCTATACATTTCCTAAATAGTAATCGGAAATGTATAATTAAGATATCAAGGGGTAATCGGGGGATAGCGGAGCAAGGGAAGGGGATTGAAGCGAAGCTTGCAAGCAGGCATGCAGCATGGAAAAACAATGCAACATGCAGCAAGCATGGCTTCTGTCACAGCTCCGGCGCTGCGGGGCTCTGGCGGTCCCATGCGAGCTTATCGTCGCAGATGGTTTTCACGCTCACCACCGCAGCTTCGGCCGCTGCGGCGAGCGTTAAAACTACCTGCGCCTCAACTCGCAGGCCGCCTCGCCCCTCCGCGCCTACGCGGTTTTGAATTGCACTCTAGGAGTAGGGCAAACAAGACTACGTGGAGTCGGTTTTGCAGCGATTCATTTTCAAAATTCTGCCATCTTAAAATAGAATATCAGGAACCAATAATCATTAATAAAGCAGCTTACAAAACTTTGCTCAAAGTGAACTTTTTTGTAGTACGTTATGTATAACCTCACTTAGAAAAATCGATTCTATCTTAATATTGAAGTTGCTCTCACTGTATTTCCAGTCGCTCACTTAGTAATGTAGTCGCTCGGATAAAATTTTAATATATGAAATGGATTTATCACAATCCACTTTTTGTAAGCTCTTTCTGGATTTTATTAATCAATATTCGTTGTTAGTTTAGTTACTTTTTCGCTTACTCAAATTCATACCGCTCAAGTTATTAATACAGTATGTCATCATCAGTCGCAAAGCGTTTTTTTAATCGCTCGTTTTATAATTCCCCATTTAAAAATACTTACTAATACTCAGTTTGAATAGAGTATGAACATTGAGCAAAGCGCCATCTATGACTGAATAGCAATAAATGCTTTAAAGTAGGTAACGCTAGATTAGGAAATTAAGTTCTTCCTAAGTTAAAGAGGCATAAAAAGGAAAAAGCAAATCATATTCAAAAAGTAATTTACTAAACAATGATATCAAAATGTATAATTTATATAGGTATTTAAAATTTTTAAGCACTAAAGGCCCATATACACACAAACCTTGAAGAATAGAATTTATAAAAATATGCTTACTATAAATAAAATATCAAATAATCTCTGTCCATTTAAACAGTAGAAGAATAAAATTATCACTGTAGCTGGCAAAATATGTCTAACTATTAGCCGATAGATGGCAGCACCTTCTTACTGATTAACAGCTTATTCAGCCAACATTAACGCAATTACTTGGTACATTTAACAGTTCGTAAAACTATAAATAAAATCTTATTCACACACATCTATTTCAACGGCAACGAATCTGCAACATTCTTTCAACGCAGCCATCAAAACGTGAGGTAAGTACCTAGAAAAATGTTTACAAAAATAAAACGATACAATGTTCATTGCTTCTTCTTCTTATTCGCACTCTGCTTCTTGCCACTAAATCTTCTGACGCAAGCAGTGACAGCGAGCTTGACGAGCCACGCGAGCGCCGCGAGCACGCCGAGCACAGCGAGCACGAAGTCGAGCATCCAACGCTCATACCAACTGTATTTGAGTGATAGTGAGCGTAAGTGGTAAGCCCCTGTGAACAAAAAAGTAAAAGTTCTAGAAACATAAAAGTAGTTGTTGCTACTCGATCATAGATGGCGCTGTATTCAATTGAGTTTCGTTCTACTACTAACAAAACTTTTATTAATGAGATACATAGGTACCTACGTCAGATATAGTACAAGAGTACGGTGGTTTTAAAACGTTCAAAAGTTAGTTAAATAGTCATTACGATCCTTTATACCTTTAGTTTCAATAGCGAGTTCTACGTAGAAAGGAATGAGTTTCGCCGGCGGCACGGGACGAGTGCGGAATAGTTTCGACAAGAACTTCGCTTTTTCACGGTATCTGAAAATTAATAAAGTAAATAAGTAAAATAACACATATACTACATATCGACTGCAAGCAAGCAATACCTCCTATCTGACTCCGGGTGGATTTTAAAGGGGAACAATAAAACTTAATAAAATCCTTATTCCGAGGAAGGTATAATGAGATACTGAAAATCCAAGTTTTCTTTTTCTAAGCATAGTATTGATTAATAAAGTTTTTTGTTTTTATTTTGAATCTAAAGGTAGTTTATGGTAGATACAAGTTTTTTGGTTTTTTGAAACAAAAATGTCAGATAGGAGGTATTGCTTGCTTGCAGTCGATATGTTAATGTAGGATACACGATACATAACAGATACATACATAGAATAACAAGGTTAGAATACTTCAAAAGGATGGCTATTATTTTGGGCAGAGAAAAAGCATTGCCGGACAGCAGTAACAATGCAGTCAAATAAACAAATAAATTTTTGAAAAAAGAAAACAAACTTACGAATAGATCTCATGAAAATTCGCAAAGATTCCTTATAGGCTACGAAATGGACTTAATACGTGAACAACGTATAACAGATCTTTCGAAACGTCAAGCTATGCTCATGGAGAAGAACCAGCATGAAACTCCATAGATACTCTGTTCAATGCGAATCAAAGTGACAATATTTATTACTTCGTTGCAAGAGCTTCGAAAGTCAGTTTCAATTTCCAATCCTATCTACTTTAAAGAAACACCACATCCCCAATACTCACTTGTCATTCCCCAGCAACTCCTTAACAGCCACTTCAAGATCATCAGCCAACGTATCCTTATAATAGTCTACTTGTAAAGCGACACCCATTCGGACAGCTCTCTCGGCGTTCGCGTGCTGGTCCCCACCAACCGGCACTACTACCATGGGCATACCCGCGTGGATAGCTTCTACTGTGCTCGACTGACCTCCGTGGGTGATGAAGGCTACTGTGTTCTTGTGAGCTGGAAGGATGATACATATTTATGACATTTGCTACAGGTTTTATATGACAGATGGAAGAATTTGAAGTCCATTCCTCTCTGTCAGGCGTCATATTAACATTCACTCCCTTCTTAATATAGCAGAGGTCAGACCCGGCCATGGGAGTTGCTATCGCTGCACAGGGCACATTATAGTGCACAAGCTTTTGCGCAAACACTAGTGCACTCACTATTACTTCACTCTTTTGGTGAAAACTTAGAGAAAGTCATTTTCGCCAAAAAAAGTCTCCTTATTCTATAATTACTCCGAGTATGAACCCACAGACTGTGCCCAGTTTTTGTTACTTACCAAGAACGGTAGGCTGTGGTAACCAAGGCCTGATGTGTACATTATATTGTGCAGATTTGCACCTCAAACTTCACCGAGGAGGAGATACGCAGCGCAAAGAAGCTGTTGTACGAGTCGCTGCAAATGGCAGACCGAATGCCGACCCGCAGGCGAGATGAAAAGGGAGAGAGGAGTCTCCAAGACACTATAAGGCTGTTGAAGGAGACCGACCCGGACGACGTGCCAACGTTCGTGGCAAAGGAGTTGCGGAAGCTGCCCCCGGTCACTTTCGATCACGTCGACGTCACCAGGCTGTTAAAGGACATCACGAGTATGAGGTCCAGCCTGGTCGAGCTGCAATTGAAGCTGGAGGCATCACAATCCACCATCTGTGATCTACGTAACGAGGTAGCAGAATTGCGAAACTCTGCATGTAGGTCACACGCGCATGCCAACAGCGACAACACACGCCACGGACAGGTCAACGCATCGCCGCAACGCGCCGAGTCAGCAAAATTGCACTCGTCGCCTGCCGTCGCCAATACTAGTGATGCGTCACCGTGCCCCGCCCTCCCCGCGTCCCCTGCCTACGGGACGCCGACGAATGTAAGCACGTCTAGGCTTGGACGTGTTTACTCGGATGCCGTAAAGCGAGATCCCGTCCAACGGCCACCTAAAGCTACTGTGGCGATACAATATCAGCCCGAAGGAACCCGAGGTACGGTACAATCTGTACCATGTAAAGGGAAAGTTGATGCAGATGGTTTCGTGAAGGTGGAAAGAAGGAAGAAGAAGCCATCTAGCCGAAATCAATGCGGAACTGCGTTGACTGGTCCGAACATGCTGCTGCGCCCCGCAATACCGACGACGCAGCTGTATGTTTCGCGTTTACATCACTCCACGAAGGTCGAGGAGATCGTGGAGTATATACGAGTCAAGACGAACTGGACCTTAAGAGTCGAGAGGTTGGAGCCCAGACACAACACAAATTTCAAATCGTTTGTGGTACGTGTGCCGACTCAGCATCTCGACATGTTCCAAGAAGCGTTTTGGCCGAAAGGTGTCGTTTTCCGGCGGTTCCGCGGGAGGCTACGCGACACCACGCAGTGCAACACGACACCGCCTATTCGTGTTAACAAATAGAAATTGTCCTGCTGATTATTGTTATTTTATATGTATTAGTTTATAAGTATTGCAATATTAAATTATGTATGTATTGTACTTTCTATGGGCCCTAGTTGCCTGAGGTAAACAAATAAATAAATAAATAAATTAGGAGGCAGGTTATCCAGAGGCTCCTCGTACTTCCAAATCACGGTGTAAGGCAGCTTCCCGAACATCTTGATGAGAGCATCGCGTTTCTTAGGGTCCAGCCCTGCCGCGCGCAGGATAGATCCCATGCTGAAGAAGATCACTCCGTTTTTGGACTTGTCCATGAGTTCTTGCAAGTCCTGGAAAATTGAACAGGTTAATAGAATGTCAGTGGACGATCGTGGCTAAGTTACAGCCTATCGGTCAGGTATACGGTCTATCGATCATAACGTTAAGCAATGCTTGGTGTGTTCTTCCAATCTAACTGGATGGAGCTGAATACCACACGGAGCTACTGCCTATCTGTCTCGTATCCGTTAGCCGGACAACTCCTGGTAAGAATGGTTGGCTTCTAATTTCCCACCACCACCTAAGATGATCTAATGACAGCCGGGACCCACCAATTTAACATAATATGAATCTTGGTTGGAACATACCTTAGGCAATGGAGCCAGATGTTCACTAATATGATATCCAGCGATGTTCACCACATTGGGAGGAGAGCTGTACCCATTCTGCAAGGACTCGTGGGAGTTCACCAGGAGTATGGACACGTTATGCTTGGCTTCCTCGAAGGGGGGCAGGGGAACTCCTCGTTTGGCTGCCAGTTCAGAGAACATGGACTCGTATTGAGCTACTTGATTTGGCTGGTCATACCTGAAATGTGTAAATATTTTTTAGCTTCTGAGATTGGTTTAAGAGGTATTATGTTAGCTGGGCAGTGGATGAACGATAGATGCCCGAGACGAGGGTGACCTTTTGGAAGACGTACATTCAGCAGTGGACGGCAATTGGCTGATATGATGACGATGATGATGTTAGCCGATGATATTGGTCAAACTGATGGTAAATATGTATATTCTGCGCCTTTTTCGAAGGTATAAAAAAATAAACCGTTCTCAGGCCTGGTTCTTTCTGATCTATCTGTGTAGCTAATAAACGCGGAACAACCTTTTGACGAACTTCCGAACCTTGTGACGCAAAAAAAAACCGAGCTGAAGATCCATTAGTGTGAAGACACTGCATGGTTGCAATTTCGTAGACATTTTAGAAATGTTCGCAGTTTCGCACGCAATTGGTTTACTGTTTGCTACAGCGAGTAGACCCGAAGAAATATTTATTTGTGTACGTCGCAGTAACGCACTTTAGTGGATTCCTATGTTGTAAAAGATACTGCAAGAAAGTAATGCAAGAACTTACCAGTTATAAGCAATTAAAAACATATACATAAGGCCATTAAGCCATCTTCTCGGCAGACTCATGGGGGTCTCACACTCGTTCAGTATAATAGGCGTGGTCGGTATAGACCGAACTTCATCTACCATTAGTTCTAGCATCGGATGATAGTTCACCGTGCTGAAGAAGATCCAGGGGACTTGCTGGATGGCTGCGTATCTGCAGAATCAGACGGTTTATAATGTTAGTGGGTTTTTACGCATTATATTTATTTATTTTTTGTTTAGTAGAGAAAGTTGTGGATGAAAAACAGCGACGCGGATCGATTGACTGTAAGGTTAATCAACGCTTGGCTCATTCTGTCTAAAGCCAAATCAGATGAATTTTATAGGTTGGACCCGTTATTTCTCAGTACAATTTGAAAAGACTGTCAGACTTTCTAGCTTTAGATAGACCTAACGGCTGCCAAAGACGTTCAAATGATAGCCGGGATCCGAAAATTTATCCGGTCGGGAAACACGGAAGACCGCGTAATGACCAGATGATCATCCATTCGTGGTCTGCGACAAGTGCTGCTTAACCTTACAATCGATCTATACGCGCTTTGACTGAGCCAGAACTAATCAATAATAATGAAATAACTAGTATATCTTGGACACCAAAGGCTGATAAAAAGGTGAAGGAAAACATCTTGAGGAAACCTGGACTATGTAGTCTGAAAGCACCAACCCGCGTTGAGCAAGCGTGGTGATTAATGCTCAATCCTTCTCCGTGTGAGAGGAGGCCTGTGCACAGCAGTGGGACGATAAAAACGATATATCATTCTTAGGAAATAACTCACTTACCCAGCATCATATTCATTCAAATAAAAAGTAGTCATGACAGCGTCGAACTGTTTCTCAACGAGCACTTTCCGTAGCTCAGCATTTTGCGCGGTTGCCGTACAAATACGAAGAGTATGCTCCTTCATGAAGGACATGGTCACGTTGTTATCGGCCGCCATTTTTATTGGATCGAAACCTGTGAACAGATGGTTTTTAAAAATTATAGCTCAAGTTTGAGATGTTTAGAGTCGAATATAAATATCCCAAGAACACTCAAGAGTCTACGTATCCAAAAAAATCCTCTGAATTCCTAAATTCTACGATTTATTTCTCTGGTCGCGTTATTATATTTTTGCTATACTTACTATGCTGTTTGACAATCGCAGTGGTTTGTGGTCAGACTTTCTATGTCCCTAGAGACTGAAATTATTAGTTGGCAATAGCTTGATCGGGCTCATTAATCAGCGTGAAGGTAGTGCATTAGAACAAGCAAATATCTGACTGAGAAAAACTTTGATTGGATTCACGATTCACTGAATTTCGAAACTGAAGGTTTTTAGTTAAAAAGTCTTGACGATAACACCTAGTTAGATAATTTACTTACTGTCCACAATCTTCTTTGCCTCTGGCAGATCTATAATCGTCAGGTTGGGGTGAGCTTCCTGCTTGTAAGTAGCTGCCCATGTCACCTAAAATAAACATAAAAAATATATTAGAAACCTTTTCTTGACAGTTCCCGGACACTGTAGACATAGTGATTATGTCCTCTTAGCCGATGATCAGCTACGGCGGCTGTTCTGGAGGAGATTAGCCAACTGCACAGGACATGTTATAGTGCGGGCACATTTGCTTGGACACAGGGGCACTCACTGTTCCTTCACTCTCATAGCGCGATGCAGACATAATCAATAAGTTCCTCTTACCAGTCAGTACTTTCTACGTTATATTATATCAGAAGCCAGTAAGTCTGACACCAGCCTAACCAAGCGGTAATGGGTTGCCCGGGTAACTGGCTTGAGGAGGTCAGACAGGGCAGTCGCTCCTTGTAAAGCACTGGTACTCAGCTACATCCGGTTAGACTGGAAGCCGACCAAAACGTAGTTGGGAAAAAGGCTCGGAAGATGATGACTTTCTACATTATAGACTGTCCTTTTTAGACGGGTTCTAGAATAAATGAATATTTACGCATATTTTTCAACCTAGGGGCAGACAGAATTTTCTGATAAATAAAATGCAAAGTGGCCTTACTCCGCATATTTATTTCATATATTGATTGTAATCAAATATCTAATCAATCAGGTAAACTATTATACAGTTCATATAGAACTTAATAATTTATAATGGATTACCTAATAAATCATGCTTGTAAACGATAAAAAGATTTTAGTCAATCAATCAAATCTTTACGATGAATTTCAATTCGATATTTTTATGTCATTTTATGGTCATAATACCCAACCTACAGAATGAAAAGTTAAACTTATTTTGGATCTTCTCATACCTCTAATATCTATTGTTGTGTTGCCAGTCGGTATCGGGTTGCCCAGGTCATTCGGTTGAGGAGGTCAGATAGGCAGTCGCTCCTTGTAAAACACTGGTACTTCTTCCTCCTGCCCTATTCTCAATTTTATTTGGGGTCGGCGCAATATGTTATCCTCTTTCATTTTCCCCTGTCACTCGTCATACTGACACTCGCTCCCTTCCTATTCATGTCATCTTTCAGGCAATCCATCCATCTTTTCTTAGGTCTCCATCCATCTACATTCATACTTAGCACACACTTTGTTGCATGCGTATCATCCCTCCGCATTACATGCCCATACCATGACAATCTTCTACTTCTCATCTTTTCCGTAACTGGCGCTACTTTCAGACTTCCTCTAATGTAATCATTCCTCACTTTATCCATTCTAGTAACACCACACATCCATCTCAGCATTCTCAGCTCTACTACATGCACTCTCTTCTCATGATGCCAATGTCAATTCAACAATGCCATTCATTTCAATGCCCAACACTGCGATCCATACAGGACGACACGTATCCCGATCCCAACATAGTTGAGAAAAAGAATAGGCTGATGATGATGGTGTCCAAGATATAAGTACTTGGAAACTGTAACTAAATTAACATATTTCATACCTCATGTCCTGCCTTCAAAAGCGCCCAAACGACTCCTTTGCCTAGAACATCATTAGATCTCGTGGCAGCAGGAAAGACGAATAGGATCTTATATGCCCAAGTACTGGACATGCATAGCAGTAGTACTGCTAATGGAAGCTTCATGGTAACCATGGCAACGGCTTCTTCTGTAAAATAAACAAAAATATTATCGTTTGTCTACCTAAAAAATGAAAAAAATATCTAATCGACTGTACCTACATTATTTTAAAGTAAACTAAAACTATATTTACATAAAAAATTACGTAAAACTAACAAAGGGCGTCGAAAAATTGGTCCTCATCGCTGTCACCCGGCAGTGTACCCAAAATGCTAGCTGCATTGCCACGTTGGATGGCAATGCTTAAACGTGTGGCGAAATAAAAGCCATCCCTTGGGTCACGAGAAGTGTCAACAAGATATATCCGTTCCCCACACACAGACAGACCAAATACACAGATACGTCAGACTTAGGTATAAACCCCTCTTTGAGTAGTGGCTCGGGAGGAGACACGGCGCCCTCATGTAGGTACCATGACGCTTCTCTTTTTCAAAAATAAGTGTTGTTAAAAATAAGCTATGTATTATACTTAGGGGTTAAAAATAGAATCTTAGATAGCTGCTTAAAATGGTAAACTGGTGGCAATGGGTTTAACATGGATTGACATTCGGAACGACTTTCTATTGAGCACCTTCAAAATAGGTAGGACTGCAAATAAATACCAAAATCAACTTTTCTGTATTTTCCAATGGACAAAATAATAGTAATACCGGGAAGTTCGGTTTGACTTGTCGTACCTATATCCAAAGTTAGACTGACGACTAAACATAGAAAGGAGTAGGTGCGAAGTGAGCGCGATTTTTTGATAATTTGAGGACTTAACATAGAAAAGAAAAGATAGAAAAGAAAAGATGCTCATATGAGCAACGTTCAGAGCAAATCTTGCATTATTTAATAATGGTCAATCTTAAATTATAATAAATACCTCTTTGGTCGAAAGTATAAGCTTCCCTCCTCCTTGAAATATCGTTCACTACTAACCTATCATCCAGATGTTTTATACTTTGAGTTCCATAGATAAGATATTAATAGGTACGTAACGATAGCTATAATCTAAAACATTTTTATCAGAATTTAATCTTTATTTAATAATACGTATTTGTTGTATTTTTAAATCTTGTTTGTTTTAAACGCGTTAATCTATTAAGCTTCCAAGCAGATAAAAAATATATAACGAAGTTAGAACTTCATCATCGTCATAGGCCTAGCCCATTCCCAACTATGTTGGCGTTGGCTTCCAGTCTAACTACATGCAACTAAGTATAATCATCGGCACGAAACTTGAGCGCTGACCTTCACCTGCGCAAAAATAATTGATTGGGTCCCTTTTGTGGTATGAAGTGAAGCAAGGGGGCGGGCTAAAGCGGTGATTGACCCGCAGTGCATCGCGTCATAACCGTCACTCTTGGATTGGTTCTTTGCTAATAAATCACTTCTGCGCAGGTGAAGGTCAGCGCTCAAGATTCGTGCCGATGATTCTACCAGTGGTTTACAAGGAGCGACTGCCTATCTGACCTCCTCAACCCAGCCCGGCAACTCAACTCGGCAACCCAATACCGTTGTCCTTGACTAAAAATAACTTATTGGTAAATAATACTTTATCAGCAATCAGTAATCTTACAAATATTGTGATCTAGATAACATTCAGTACAAAAAATATTGTTCAATCACCATGATATACATAATATTTTAAATAAGTACAACGTAAAAAATGCAACTTATCTCAAAAATATTAGGTTCGATTTTCTGGGGAAATTCCACCATATTTAACATTCTCATAACTGTTGCATGCAATTGTTTTTCATTCGTCGCTTTTGTGGGCCAGCTCTCTGAACCGTCTTGTAGATCTTCTGCTTAAGTTTAAGGGGATTACGGGGGTCACATGTTGTTCCCATTCTTGCCGATGTTAAATAAAATACAGCTGTGTATGTATGTAGGTAACTCGTAAAAGCCACCAGTTAGTAAATGACGTAACAGCCTTTTTATCGTCCCACTGCTGGGCACAGGCCTGCTCTCACACGGAGAAGGATTGTCAGATTGGGTTGCTGAAGGTATGCAATAAAAAGGATAAATCTAAGTTTATCTAAGTACCTATTTTTCTTTATATGTAACAAAATCGGTTCATCCAAAGGCGAGATAATCGCGCGCAAACAAACATTCCTTCAGGCCAAACTAAGGATTTCCTTTTTGGAAGTCAGTTAAAAACAACACCGCATTACTTATGTATAATAAAGATCTACCAAATGAAAATAATACCTATGTTATGGTATCTCGTATTACATAATTATCTACTAGCCTCTGACCTTCAATAGTGATATTATTTTCCGTGAGCGTCAAGTATAGTATCAACAAGAATAATAATAAAATGAATAGATAACTGTATTGTTAAGAGCTTATCTCGAAAACCACTGAACCCAGTTATATTATGTTTTGGAAAACGATAGAGGTAGCCTTAGAGTTGATTACTAAGCTACAGCCTTTACTTACTTAGTTTTTTAAAGAACTTTTAAGTACCTACACACATAGTATAAAACAAAGTCGCTTTTTTTGTCCCTTTGTACGCTTGAATCTTCAAAACTACGCAACCGATTTTTTTTATAGATAGAATAAAAGGTTTATACTATGTGTAATAACATCCATTAAATAGTGGAGAATATTTTTGTTTGAAGTACATAATATTTACATTAATTTTAAAAATTAAAAATAAACTTATATCGGGTGTGTCGTTCACAATCACATTAAATCATATCGCATATACTTTATGATATTCTATGGCGAATTGTAAAAAAAATAACCTAATCCATTCAGTGGTTTAGCCACAGGAGTCATTTTTCGTTTTTATAATTTACAACATCATGTGTAAAGCAGAGATAAAGTTAGGAGTATCGTATGTTTTGATCAGTTGACAGCTGTCAGTTTTCAAGGGAGAATTTTCAGTTGTTTGTAATGACTGACTTTTATATGGTGTTCTAATTTTTGCACATTTTTATTCTATTTACTTTGTTTGAAAAAAACATTTTTTTATTTTTACGTATTTCTCTTTTATCTTTGTGTTAATCGACATATATTAACCAGTATATTAACGCATTTCATTTAATGTGATTATGAACGACACACCCGATATATACAACTTAAAACTAATTAGTATATAGAATATTTAGTATCATTTAGGAATATAGCAAAGCTATTGAATAAATTAATACTCACGTTATTCCGATTTTTGAAACTTTATAATTCACCACTTCTAAAAAGGATTTTGAATAGTAAAAAAGCTAATTATTTCATTATCTTCCAGTACACTCTTGATATTTCACATTTATAAGCACTTCACAACAAACACCAGGTTTTACTAGCTAAACATTCGTCTATCTGTATTTCAATACCTAATCTAGAGAGAATTTTGACATTAGCCCCATACAAGTAATATCAACCACCGATCTCTAGCAACCAAAACATTGGATAGATACAATATTAGGATCGAGTTTACCATGAACTTGTTTTGTTTTTATGGTACAAAATTAGCAGTCGACCAACGCGACTGTTTTGAACTCACATGCAACCTTGACTGAGCTGTGTTGATCTGAGTACAGAATGAATTTACTACAGACAATATTATTAGATCATCTATATAGAATATAGCGATGTGGTGGCCTAGTCTGTAAATAACCAAGCTCTGAAGTATGACCGGGGCTGCGGGTTGTTCAAAAGAGATACCGCGGCCGTGGTACATAAAAGGTCTACGACGGAACACGACGGCTTTTAGTCAGTAAGAGTCTGACACTCCCTCACCGCTGCTAACCCACAGCGGGAGGGGTCGTTTGATGATTTTTGACGTCGGTAAAGCTCTGAAGTATGAGTGTGTGTTCCATTCCAGGTCAGGCAAGTACCAATGCAACTTTTCTTAGTTTGTCTGTACTTTCTAAGTATATCTTGGACACCAATGACTGTGTTTCGGAACTCTGACAATCAGTTTTACAAGGGGTATTGGGTTGCCCGGGTAACTGGGTTGAGGAGGTCAGATAGGGCAGTCGCTCCTTGTAAAGCACTGGTACTCAGCTGCATCCGGTTAGACTGGTAGCCGGCCCAAACCTAGTTGGGAAAAGGCTAGGCAGATGATGAATCATAAACGCTAATTCCTTCGAGTGAGACAGTAAAAAAGCTAAATCATGATGACTATAGTTTACAAAAACCTGTTCTGATGGATTATGTTAAATGGTTCACAGTTCATACCTACATAAAGTTTTGCTGAATAACGATGAACCAACTAAATATTGTTTTATGAACCTTATCTACTCGTTTATAAATAAATACTATTGATAAAAAAGATGGATGCGGTTTCCAAATCGTGGTCTCATGCGTATGAAACATTAAAAATTAAGATAAGATAATATAGAAATACTTATGTCTTAAAATATTTTTATAATTGGATAATTGCCTAGGTCAAAAACAAATTACGTAGGTACGTCATATTAATTTAGTAAGGCATCTTAAAATAATGTCACTTTGATTTACAGTTTTATGTTTTTTTTTAATTGACAATATTTAAGCTTTAATGCACTAGTACTCAGCTGAATCTGGTTAGACTGGAAGCCGACCCCAACATATGTAGTTGGGAAAAAGGCTCGGAAAATGATGAATTTACAATATTTAAGCTAAATAAGTAAGTATGCAGTTTTACATGAAACATCTGTGATGTTTATAGCTTGTGTTTTTATTGTATTCTGCCTATGGTTTTCATACATATTGCATAGATAGAGAGTAACCGTTTTTGACAGTGCAATATAAGTGATGAATTTGAATCGTTGGAAACGACCATCTTATAATTATCTTAAATTCTACATATTTATAGCTGTTTTTTTCTGAAAGTTCCATGATCTAGGATAATAAATGAAAGTATAGCTTGTAACTTCTCCGGTCATGTGACTGTTTCAAGCAGCGATAAATCGTTAACGGAAAATCTGCTATTGTAAAAGCACTATTAGTATTAACTTTTGACTAGATTTTTTATTGAGATGTCAAAAACCGGTTTTCGCAAATGTATTTTGAAATAGGAAGCGTATAGAAAATTGCTTATTCATCATGACTTTCCACTACTACTATGAGTCTTCAGACTTCAAATAAGTACATTGTTTTTTTATGTTGCCTTGGCAACAAGGAATCTTTAGGAATTGTTGTACTTATTTTCGGACTCTGTTATTTGAATGTTTGACATTTAATAATGTTGCTGGTCAGACCGACAGTTGATTTTAAAGGAGATCAGCCAGCTGCGCAGGACATATTATGCTTGGACACATGTGCACTCACTATTCCTTCACTCTCATAGCGCGATGGGACGGCAATCCGACACCACCGGAGGGAGATCAGGCTCTGGATCGACATAAAATAATAATTTCTAGACAGTCATGACACATTATTACGGGCAAATAAAACACAAGAAATATCTAAAAATAATACTTAACATTTATTTAAAGAAATATTTACAAAAAATTACTTAAAATTAATTCCTCTTCTTTTTACTCGCCGGCTTGTACGTTTTTGTACCAGTAACTTTTCTAATACACTTTTTGATTGCGAAGACTACGAGCAAAACGAGCGCCGCGAGCACTGCGAGCACAGCAAGCACGAAGTCGAGCATCCAGCGCTCGTACCATTTGTATTTGAGCGAGAGCGAGCGAAGGTGGTGTGCGCCTAAAATAATTAAAAAAAGCTGTTAACATACGTGAAGATTCACACAAATTCGTCATAGAAGTATTTATTTGAAAAGGTACATTAAAACTAAAAGCATATTATAGGTACTAGTGATCCTGTTATCCTGTTACAGCCTTTTTTTTTATCGTCCCACTGCTGGGCTGCGGCCTCCTCTCACACGGAGAAGAATTGAGCATTAATCACCACGCTTGCTCAATGCGGGTTGGTGATTTCAGACTATATAGTCCAGGTTTCCTCAAGATGTTTTCCTTCACCTTTTTTTATCAGCCATTGGTGTCCAAGATATACTTAGAAAGTACATACAAACTTAGAAAAGTTGCTTTGGTACTAGTGATAACTTATACCAATTATAGAGGTTTTCTTAGGCTCCGAAACTATTGAATCGATTTGACGAATTCTTTCACTGTTGGGGACCTTCTCTATCACGATGTGCATGTTATCTATTTTAAGTCCATAGCCTTTTTTTTTTCTTTTTTGTCGCTGGAAAAAACTGCTATTATGCATGTCCCGTTGGGGGACGGGATGTGGGACTCCCTGGTACAGTTGTTCCCAGTAGGCCTAGCGGCACTCCGACCTCGCCTGAGATCTGGGAATCTATGGCGTTCAGACCCCCACCGGCGACTGCCCGCCTACCTCGATAAATGGATTAATTTTTCAAATCGGACATTCAATTCCTGAGATTAACACGTTCAACAAGCCAAATCTTCAGCTTTATAATATTAATCTGCTAGAAAATAGACAGTGTTACCTTTGGTCTCAATGGCTAGTTCAATATAATGGTTGATGAGGTCAGAAGGCTTTGCAGGACGGTTTCTGAAGATCTTGGATAAATACTTCGCTCGGTTATAGTATCTGTAAGGAAATAAAATAAATGATTAGTAAACGGACCAAGTGTGGGTCATGGGGATTGTTGAATGTAGGGGAGAGTAAAATATTTTGTTTTCTTGTAAAAGAAGATTGCTGCTTTCAAAATATCACATATAGGTATTGAAGTAAGCTTTGAAACGACAGCAAAGATTTATTAAAATCTTTTAAAAAATGAAGCAATTTAATGTGCCTTCCAAAACACGGTACCTACAACAATTTACGTTATCTAAACAAGGTTTGTGAATATTTTTTTGTTTCTTTTAAAACTTTAGGCTCCAAAACTTCTGAACGGAATTGAACTTTTTTGTCACTCGGTAATTGAACTTTGTACACTATCCTCGAGTATATAGGCTATATTTTATCTATGTATATCTAGAGGTTCCCTTTAAACCTAGTACCTAAATACACTTACTTATCACTGCCCAGCATCTCATTAAGCGCCGCTTCAACCTCCGGAGCCATGTCAGGCGAGAAGTCCACCCTCAGAGCATACCCCTTCTTCTTTGCTCGCTCAGCATTAGAAGGCTGGTCTCCGAACACCGGGATGGCGAGGACTGGCACTCCGGCGGAGATCGCCTCGAGAGAGCTGAGTTGACCTCCGTGAGTGATGAAGAGTTTCACGTTGGGGTGGGCTGGGGGAAGAAATTTCACGTTGAAAAAGAGGAAAAGTATACTTTAAAAATAAGATTGTTTCTAAAACGTGCAAAGTAGTTTATTTTCATAGACTTTGTACTAGAAGTTCTACAATCGACTGAAAACTAGGTATGATGCCTGTGTCTTGGGCACGAAATTATAGATATAGTTTTTAATATGGTTTTTCAATAATCCCCAACTAGACGAAGTCTGTAACGACTCAGTTAGTCAAACGAGGAATTGTGCTACATAACTAAAATCTAAAGGTTTTGTCCAAAGATACTATGTAAATCAAAAGTTCATCCCTTGCAAGTATTTTAGAAATACAATCGGAAATCACGTGACTGGTAACCATCGTCAATTAAAACACAGAACCAATTTTAATGTAATTGTTAAGGAACAGATTTTCATTAACCGACTTCCCAAAAAGGAGGAGGTTCTCAATTCGGCCGGTGTTTTTTTTTTTCTATGTATGTACATCGATTACTCCGAGGTTTATAGACCGATTTACGTGATTCTTTTTTTGTTCGACGCGGAATAGCTGCCAGTTGGTCCCATAGTCATCAGGTTAAGGATCTGATGATGGAAATCCTGAGAAATCGAGGGCAACCTTCTAAAGTTGTAGGCAAACATGGGGTAAAAACTTGACACAGGTATATGCTTGAAAGCACTATTCAACAGTGAAGGTTAGGAGCTGACCTGATGATGGAGACCAGAGAGGGTCGAGGGAACTCGACAACTGAATATGTAAACTACCTCGTGTTTGGGCTTATATTATTTGTATTGATGAGACCTTTGCAACAGTGAAGGTTTTGAGCTGACCTGATGATGGAGACCAGAGAAGGTCGAAGGAACTCGACAACTAAATATGTAAAACACCTCGTATTTGGGCTTATATTCTTTGTTTTGATGAGAACTTTCGACTTATGGATGGTGACAACTATTCGTATCACTGAAAAGCTGTAAATAAAAAACTTTTTTACAAAAAAATTAAACCGACTTCCAAAAACACTACAAAGCAAAAAAAAAAAACTAATTTTAGGTGCATCGGCCTAGAAGTCGGTGGCAAAATTAACTTAGTAACATCCATTAGACACCGACTTCTAGGCCGATGCACCTAAAATTAGTTTTTTTTTGCTTTGTAGTGTTTTTGGAAGTCGGTTTAATTTTTTTGTAAAAAAGTTTTTTTTTAGCAAATATCCTTGATTTTTCAGGATCATCTTCAGGAGAAATCTTTACAAACTCCGATAAACCCCCGTAAACTTACTACTAGAAACTTAAGCACTTTGTAGAATATTTTCTTACCTAATATACTAGGTTGCGGCATCCAAGGCCTCACGTGTACATTAGGAGGCAGATCAGAGATAGGCTGCTCGAACTTCCACAGCACGGTGTAGGGTAACTTAGCGAATATCTTCAGCAAAGCCGCTCGGAGCTCTGGCTTGAAGGCCGCTGACTTCAGCACTGAGCCCATGCTGAAGTAGATCACTCCTTGTGGGGAGCCGTCCATTAGGTCTTGTAAGTCCTGGAATAACGTTGGAAGAATTTTCAGTTCTGGCCTTAAAAACTTATGTGCAAGGGTCACTCCCACGAAAACTCTCAAGAAATATTTTAACCAAGTCGATATCTTGGAAAATAAATTGCTTAAGGGTTTTTTTGGTTATTTCTTCCTCTGCATCAACGTCAAAGTAAATAAGAAAATATGAATTAGAACAACGATGGAAAACACTTTAATAAATAAGGTGTTCACGCACACAAGGCGTGATTCATAGCTGGCGCACCAGGGCCCGACAGAGGGCGTCGCGTCACCGAGGCGGGGGGGACGGCTGCCAGCAGCAGCGGCCCGCACCGCACCGCCGCACTCCATCGCCGGACACAGCCGACGACGCGCGCGCATACTTATCTTAGTTTTTCCAACATATTGTACTGTCCAGTGAACCATTATACGTATTAAGTGTTAGGCGATTATCACACTGCCCCGCATGATGCAGCGTAGTGCGTGGATGCGTTTTTTTCCGTTGTATGGAAATATCTCCGTTTGTATGGAAAACACGCATAGTCCAACACACTGAAAATGCATCCACGCGCGTTCATGCGGATCACGCACATACATGCGGAGAAACACGCACCCCCGCGCGTAGGTGCGGGGCGAGACGCAAGGTATGGCACACTGAATCCCGCAATGCCGCGCGTGATTTTGAATGGGCGTGACGTGTATATTTGAAAATGGAACTCGCTGTGCGTGATTTTACAAAACGCACCTACGCGCGTGAGTGCGTGAAAAACCCGCACGATGATGCAGATCTGCACTCCCGCAGGAACGCGCGTAGGTGCGTCGACACGCAAGATGCAGCGTGATGCGGGGCAGTGTGAAGATCACCTAACAGTCCACTTTCATTTAGTACCTTTAGTTAGGTCCCCTACAAAGGAGGACGACGAATTAGAATTATTCGCGTAAATATTCCTTTGTTCAATTTTAAAGAATGCGTGTTATTTCAGAAATATATAAAACCTGACCGTTCTCTTACTTACATAAAAATATTACAAATATTTTTCACTCACCTTAGGCAACGGTGGAATATTCTCATCAATATGGTACCCAGCAATGTTCACAACATTAGGGGGAGTACTGAATGGAGGGGAGATGGACTCGTGGGAGTTCACCAGCATGATGGAGACGTTGTAGAAGGCGTCTTCGAAGGGGGGGAGGGCGACACCGCGGGCCGCCGCTATGGGACCGAAGATAGATTCGTAGAGTTCTACGGTTTTTGCTTGATCAAGCCTGGAAAGAGAAGAAAATTTTAGAGAAGATGAAGAGAAATAAATAATTTGTGATGGTGGTTTAACACCTCAAGTGTGGTTATCGTTGGGTGGATAAGGTCATCTATTATCTAAGTCAAGGTTTCCCTTATTTGTAGAAGCAAAAAATATTAGGTGTAATAGAAAGAAAATGGAAGATTCTGACGAAAAATTGAACATAGTCTTCTGAATTATAGCATTCAGGCACTTTACGTGTTGTTCGAGGCTACTTTGTGAAAGTTCAGTCACCCCCGTAAACCGTAGACAGCAATCGATGAGGCAATGAGGCACCGGCGACGCGAGTGGCTTCTCAGAAGAACAGCAACAGTATCTTAAACTTACCAGCCAGAAACAGTCATGGCGATATAAATCATGAAGTTGACGGCTCTCTTCAGGAAGGACATGGGCACATCAGCCGGGTTAAACAGCAGCGGCGTGGTGGCCACGGAGCGCACCTCGTCGATCTGAGCCTCCGCGTTGGGGTACAAGTCCATGGCTACCAGGACTATCCAGGGAGCCTGTTGGACGGCTGCGAGCCTGGAAATGGGAGACAAATACGTTTATAAAATAGTTGTTCAAATCGACTGATAAATGGCGTGAATAAACAAACAATTTTGCATTCATGACCTCCTCTTATTCGAGGAGTCGGTTAAATAAATAGTAAGATTCGGTTTCCAATCACTTTAGTACAAAGAGTGTGAGATGAAATCAGGGTTGGATGTCGCCCATTCATAATGTAATTCATCCTGTTTCAATTTAATTTTTTTAAATAAAATTGTAACACTGATAGGCATGACAAATCAAGTTTAAATGGGAGTAAGAAACAACTGCATGGGCATTTTATTACTTACATAGAAAGAAAGAAAATAAATTTTATTGCGCAATAAAAGATGCATACAGACACTGAAAATTAGACATATATACAGAAATAGAAATAGAAGGGGAAATACGGCCCTCGCTCAACATCTTCATTCACCAACTTTTATTTAAATGAATCTTTAGGTATAGAGGTAGTTTTTTTTATTTAAATCCAAAGTCTCTTATTCAAAGTTCTATATTTTGCAAGCTCTTATTTAACTAAACGTCTCGTGTAGTGAGAAATAATCCAAAATGTATTTATTCCTTCTTACCCAGCCATAAAATCACAGAAGAACAACTCAGTGACGACGGCATCGTACTGGTTCTTTGTGATCGCCTCCTTGACTGCCGGCGTGTTCATCATAGCTAACGAGATGTTAGCTGAGAACTGCTTCACGAAGTTAATGCCGCCTTGCGTGTTCTTGGGGTCTGTCATGTCAATATCTGTGGGGGAAAGGTTTGATGAAGTTTTGTGACTTGTGACCTAGTGTCTCCCAAAAAAAATGTGCGGTGTGTAATAATAGTTCAGAAATGTAATTCAATTCTCCATTTATATTGTGATTAATTAATTCACTGAAACTCATTGTTTATTTTTTTTTCATAATTTTGACTGGAGTAATTTTATAAATAAATATTATTCTCTTTAACTCATTGTAAATGTTGTGCATACCTGTATGTGACATATTTACACTGTAATGAATGAAACTAGGCAACTATAGGTACATGTTTTGTAAACATGTATGTTGTTGGTTTGCCTAAATAAATAAATTAAAAAAAAAACTAAATGACGCACGCTTGCTTTGTCTCTGCTTTCTTTTTTTTTAATTTATACCTTTTTTGTACCTTAATCTTAGCTAGTCATGTAATGTCATCAAAACTCAGAGCGTGTGCAAAATTTCATCCGTATCGAAGACTGGGAAGTGGGTCAAATTAACATTCCAGTCCAGTATTTCGTCAACAACATTTTCAAAAATCTCATGATAATTACTATACTGAGTACGGGCACATTACTACAATTAAAAAAAAATTACATGACTTTACCTGCTAAATGTTTGATATGCGATAAATCAATCAATTTCAATGTCTTCGGCGGGTTCTTGCCTGCTTTCTCTGGGAAAGGGGTTACCCATGTCACCTAAAAAATAATGAGAACATTTCAATTTTGAGTTATATCTTCCCGAACCCCGATAAATATAGCCCATGTCACCCGGGGATAGCGCAGCTTCCCAAAAATGAAAGAACAAGAACATTTAAATGGGAACAAATATAATGACCACCATAAAATGCTTTGATACCCTTAGTTTTGTAACCAGAAATATAACTGAACACCAGAAAAATAAAGTCTAAAAATGTAATAGTACCAGCTATTTTAGTCACGACTTCACTTTAAATTGTATTCGACCACCAAATTTAGTAAATGATCACCAACTCTTGACGACCAAATTAATGTATTATTTTTGCCTAAATAAGTCACTGTGATTGCCGTAAAATGTAGGCTTATTACCAAATAAAGTATTATGATGCCATATTAAGTTATGTGTCCGGCTTGCAATGCATGCGTGAGTGTCAGTATGACGAGTGACAGGGGAAAATGCAAGAAAATGACATATTGCGCCGACCCCAAGTAAAATTGGGAACAGGGCAGGAGAAAGAAGAAGAATGTGTTTCTCAATACACTCCCTCGAAAACACACTCTTATCGCACTGTTTAGAGGCATGCAATAGACAATTTTCCACCCTAGTGCAGGAAAAGGGTCCCCATAATGTTATAAAATTTATTGTATCAGGCCGAACTTATTTTTTTGGAGTCAGTTTACTTAAACAGGATAGCAAGATGTAAAAACTTTGATTATCATTTTATATTAAAACGCTGGTATAATTTTGATGATCATTTACTACTTTTGGTGATCATTTACTACTTTTGGGATAACAATGATTTATTTGGACTCATTTTGTTTAAATAGGATAGCAGAATTTAAAAACTTTGGTTATAATCTTACTTTAAAATGGTGGTTTAATTTTGGTGATCATTTACTATTTTTGGCTTACGCATGATTTATTTTGGAGTAATTTCACTTAAATAGGATAGCAAAGTGTTAAAACTTTGGTTATAGTTTTACATTAAAATGCGAGTTTCATTTTGGTGATCATTTACTATTTTTGTCTTCTATTTGTTACTATATCTGGTGATCAGTTAAACATAAGCCCATTTAAATTGGTTCAGTAGTTTCAGACGACCCATACAAAAAACCGTCTTTACCTATAACATTTGTATTAAGTTCTTAACTATAACTAAGATATCGCTTTAAAATCAGCAAAACGCTTCGCGCCTTCGCGCACACGCAAACATGTTAGGTATATCGTTAACAAACTTCAAAAAAATATGTGCTCAGACCCAATTGTAGGTACTTATGTGTGTTTATATATGCGATTATCTAGCGTTTCTATCGTTATTGATGCTGTTTCTTTGTTCTTTTTCTGTTGATTTAAAACTGGAATACTTAAAAATTGATAGTTTAAAAACATGCTTTTAGAACGCACATTTTTTTTTTGGATAACTAGATTTGTAATGACGTCCTTAGCTAGTCTTGTATGTCATCAGAACTCAGAGCGTGTGCAAAATTTCATCCTAATTGAAGACCGCGAAGCGGGAAGGACCAAATTAAGATTCCAAGATTTTCTTACACACATAGTTACAAGTGAAGCTAATATAAGCGTGTTAAAAACAAACTTCTTACCGTATGTCCATGTTTAAGTAAAGCATCAACTATGCCTTTAGCGAGCTGGTTGTGGCTGTGCGAAGGTACCGGCACAGGCACTAAGATGTGGTACCCAAACGTGCAGGATATGCTGGCTAGGAGTAGAACTGTGTGGAGCTTCATGATAGCTGTGAAGGGGAAAAAGAATTGTTCAAATAGGTTGGAAAATGATGAAGTTATGAGCGGTCAATAAAACATAAATAAATAAATGTCGGGACACCTTTTCACACACGGTCGGTTAGCCCCATGGTAAGTTATTAATTGACTTGTGTTATGGGTGCTAACACAACTGATAAACTACATATAGCTACATATATGTATACATATTTATAAATACATATTGTAACACCCAGACCACGGCCAACAAGCATGCTCATCACACAAATGTCGACCGAACCGGGAATCGAACCCGGGACCTCAGGTACGGCAGTCTGGCATGGTGACCATTGCGCCATCGAGGCCGCCAAACATAAATTATATGTTCTATATGCATCATAACCAAATGTAAATTCTTTAACTTTGACATAAACTTCCGAATTGATAACCACCTCCTTTTTGGGAAGTTGGTTAATTTAGGAACCTTTCCAGAAGTTGGTTAAAAATATATAATGCTGGCTGTTTTTCCTCGGTTTCACCCGTGTCCCGTGAGAACTGCTGCCCGTACCGGTATAGAATATAGCCTATGTTACTCGGGAAGAGTGTAGCGCCCCAACAGTGAAATAATTCTTCAATTCTGTCCAGTAATTTCGGAGCCTTAACAACAAAAAACAAAAAAATGATTCCTCTTTGTAAAGAAGAATAATAGATTAAACATTGTGAAAATTAACTTGACTCTGATTAAATGTTTAATTTCACAAAATCCGGTGAGCGATACTTGTGACTTATTTTTCTTACCATTTGAATGACAAAGCAGAAAAACTTATTTTTTCAAACTTAAAAATAATCTTGGCTCACACAATACTTAATAATATTAAATAATAAGCCCCGCAGGGCATCTGAGGCGGATGACGGGGAGTAGCGACCCCGCGGGGCTATATATCCGAGTGCTCCAGGGAGAGTATACTGTCCCCCACCTCCGGCTTGCCGGAGTGAAGCATGACGGGGGATAGGTCTCCCGCCTCTTGGCTTGCCTTCATCGGCCGGTCAGAGTGGAGTCGCTAGAGCAAGGTTAGTCCTGCTCGGAGGGTAGGTGCCTCGTGGTAATTGGCGAGTGGGCCGGTGATGCTGGACCCACAGGGAGCGCGTGATCTGCGTTTAAAGTCCGCCGAGGTATCCTCACCCTTCAGCCGCTCATGTACCTGTTGCCCCCTTGTTGCGATTTAGCGACTGATTCCCGGGGGCCCAGTAAGTGAGTTGGCGAGTCTCCACCTGCCATTTTTACGTGTATTTATTACATTGTTATCGGCAGGTGCCATAGTTCCCGTAGTTTCCCCATTCCTAGTCCACTAGCATCCCATCACAATAGCCCAAGTAGTTTTCATCCATAGTTAGCAATAGTTTAGCACAGAACCGGGGATTGTCCTTGGGTACATTTCTATAGTGTATACAGGGATAATCGTCGATTTTGTGTCACCATTTCATTAAAGTTGTCTCAAAAGGGCTTCAGCGTGTTGGCTTCGGCCCCACGTTCGCCTCCTAAAAATCCGGGACTCTATAGTCCCGAGGTCTGGTAGAGACATACAAGATAATTATAGAATAATAAAAGATGAGAAGATAAAACAACATCAAAACCTGTTTTAGAAATAGATAGGTACATTAACTTACATATGACCCATAATTAATCTGAATCGCCATCATAATAATTTACTACGAATTTATATTTATAACCAATCTGTTAATTTTCCTATTTAGAATTTTTGCATGCCAAATTCCTGCTTCTAGAAACATTATCACCAGATAAATAGGTATGGTCCTTATAACATTTGGGTACAAAAAAGTGCAATTTTTAACTGATCGCAGGTTGTAAACGATGCGTGTAAATATAATCAGTAATATTTAATAAGAATTTCTTGATAATAACTTTTAAATTAAATGCTCGAAAATAAAACTCAAGGTATGGATGGAAACCTCAAAACCTCTACCTCGTTACATGATAAGAAAAGTACTTTAAACTCATTACATCTTTACTTTAAGCATGATTAGATAAAACTAATTAGACGATATAATTTTGAAACAAATACAGTAACAGTTCGCGTATAATTTTTCAAATCTGAAGTTAGCCATTTTGACTCCTTGAGCATTTGTTCGTACAGTACTGGGATTCTATAAAACTCGATCAACAACTCGCATTTCACTTCGATTCGTAATGTCATTTCATACTTTAGGGGAGGTAGGGGAGGGATGGGCACTTTTTCACAATTTATTGCATAAAAAATCAGATTTTACAGATCATTATCAACTTTTATTGCCATTTCTTATATTCGGCTAGATATAATGAAAGAGCTTTCCTAAAAATTACAATCAGTTTCAACATTACGAGATATTTAAACGGTTTTATTTAGCTCACCCCGTTTGTTTTATTATTTATTCTTGGATCAAATTTAGTAATTCAAATTTCACCCTCTTCCTGTCAACCGATTGGTCTGAAATTTTGTATACACCTTTAATTAAATCCAATATGGCCGCCGGCACAAAATGGCACAGCCCCCTCAATATGGGTATCAAATGAAAGGGCTACACAAGTAGAATACTGTCAGCAACCCCAGCGGGGCGCAACAGGGCCAAGGCCTGCCTGCACGTCGATTCTATAAAATTCGAACAACAACTCGCATTTCACTTCGCTATTCACTCTCACTTCGCATTCGATTCAGAACGACCTTGATTTTGCATTCTGTAAACATCACCTAATCACTTGCGAAGTGAAGTGAGCTCGACATCGACCAATGCTGTGCTAGTGACTTCCCCACTCGACAAAATGTCAACCGAGATTAATCAGTTTTTAATTTTATCAGTTTTGACACAGAATTTTAGCTAAATATGATGTTTTAGTTATAATTTGTTATTGTAAGGAATTTGAGGCAGCTTTTAAGTATAAAATAAACAGAAATCTCTAAATTCGTGCTGTGAATATAATCTATGCTTACCCTACGAAAAAAAATACTGACAGCGCCAATACCATTATTAATCTGTGGACAATATTTTCTTCTCTTCTGTCATAGAGGAAAGTAATATATCGGGTATCTTCTGTCTTCATATTGTGTTTAAGCTTGTTTGTTTTCGCCGGTTTTCGCCGTAATTGTGATAAAATCATGAAGTAATTTTATATTTCTTGTTATAAAGTTAAAAATAATATTAATTAAAGAAGTGTTTATTTTATTAATCCAACAATAATTTCAGTCCAAATGACAGGTCGTCTCACCCTTCGTCGGCTCAGGTTGAAACTCTGGTTGAGTTTATGGAGCAAAACCCTGGCCTGGCGAAGGGTTTCGTGAGAACGCAAAATGCCAGAGAGCGAAGTCGAAGCCAGTGGGAGGAATTAGCCGTGCGCTTAAACAGTATAGGTGGCACCATCAAAACCCACAAACAGTGGACCAAGGTTAGCAGTATTTTTTTTTGCAGCAGTATGTTAGAACCACTTCACATTCCTTAAAGCAAACCACTTATGCGATAGCCGATAGTCTTGGTTTCAAGTGTGTTCCTTGAATTCATAAATATTTTATTTTGATTTTATGTAATCTTTTTCAATTTTTGACCAAGAATATTGTGGAAATGGAGACAACTAATTTTCTTTTTAATTTTAAATAAATGTTTGATTGTAGTATTGGACTGAAAAAAAAAGCGCCATTAAAAAAAAAGTTGCAGCACGCTCTGCTGCTAGGCGTAGGACTGGTGGTGGGGTGGAGGACGAAATGATGCTAACTGAGGTTGAGGAAAGGATTGTTGCTTTGTGTGGTGGTGAAAGCTTTTCCACAGGAGATGCACATTTAGGCATTCAGCCGTTTCCGGTAAGAAATTCAGAAATGCAATTGGTAAGTAATACTAGAAACACTCTGCAAGGTTTGCTGTCGTTTTTACAGCACCCATTTTTTTGTGGATTAGACCCTTTTTAGTGTTAAGTGAATTTTATATTAAATTTACCTTCCTGTTTCAGGAAAATGATACGCCGTCTCCATCACCCGAAGCACAACCTATATACAATACTAATGATGACAACGTAAGATATTTTTTAATTCATAATTTTATGGAATTTATGCAACGAGATGCAGACGGTTGCGATAAATAAGTTCTGATGCCCTCTTTAATAACCTTCTGGTAACTGCCACTAGCCAAGAATGATAAAGTACATAGTATCTGTGAAACAATAAATCAATAAAAAATGTAATACCTACTTTATCTGGATTTAGTGAAAACAAAATTGAGACCAATTTGGTTATTTTCATGCTTAAGAGAATACCAATATTATAACTGAAGTACAGAGGCTTTTGAAAACATATCAGCTGGCGGGGAAACCACATAAAGGGAATACTCCTTATTAAGAACTAAGTGTTTTTCTTATTATTGTGTGCTTGATTACAATTTTTCAACTATAAACTGTGTCAATACTTACTTTTACACGAGTTGTAAGTCCTTTGCCTCGACGTTTTGTGGGCTTTATCAGGGGCAGTAAATCAGACTCCAGTTGGTCAATTAGCTCCTTTGACAATCTATATATGCTCACATAGTCATCATCGCGAGTTAATAAAGGTAAACTACGAATTCTAGCAGATTGTTGACGCTTTTCTAAATTATCTAAAGCATGAGCTTCTTCTAATAAAGATTTAAGCAAAAACATTCTAGCCATCGTTAAATGTAGGCACTTAATCACTTTAAAACACTTAGAACTTTATTTAAACACTATTTTAAATATAATAGTCTCTAGATCAAGTTGGCAACGGTACCTGAAACAAGATTCTATAAAGGATTTTTCGCGCAGATTTATAACCTCACAAATTTTCACTGACGAAGAAAAGCCTCCCTACCATAGAGAGCATTGGACACTTTTGACTTAGTTTATGAAAAAAAAATCGGTAAAAAAACTTTTAAGTTAAACGGTTTTATCTTATGTGCACTGAAAACTAGAAAATAAAAAATAGTTACTTACCTGTCAACCTACGTAGGTGGTCCCGGTCATATTAGACTAAAATAAAAACGTGGGGCCCATTAACTATTGCTGTAGTACTCTCTTCTAAAGGTATAATAGGTGTGGATTGCATCGACTTACTATAATTGTAACTGGAGATTTTGACAATCAATAATTAATAATAGAAAATACACATACCTTTCATTAGTTTTCTCTTTATAACGATCCGAAACCGCAACAAAATATTTAAGTACTTTTACGAGTGTTTGTTCTTGACAACTCACAGAAATGACAGATAGTCTATGGATGAACACCGTTACCAGTCGGTAACGTAAACTACCCAATTAAAAAAAAACAAAACTATGATCAGAAATCAGAATAAAAGGACCCCCCTTTTATTCTGATTTGATCATGTCTCCCAACTGCCCATCTCTCCCCTACCTCCCCTATAGATAGACAGATTTTGACAAATCTGTCAAAATCTCGACTTTGATTTAGTTCAACTTGTCAACACGCTCGATAGTGAAGCGCTAGTGTAGTTTGACAATGTCAATCACGAAACTTTAAGGTAGAATTCCGTGGGTCGCGATTGTCGCAGCCGCGCGCGACAAAAGTCAACCTATGAAAATGTATGGCACCGCTGCCGAGGGCTGCGACAGTCGAGCGCGGACGACGAATTTCGTGAGCCGCTCGCGGCCGTACGCTTCTCAACATGGTCTAGCGCTTAATAACATCTATAGAATTTTAGTAAAACCAGAATTAAATTTTTGACAATGCCGCGAGCAGCTTACGAAATTCGTCGGCCGCGGGCCGGCCACGGGCCTCGACAACGGTGCCATACATTTTCAAAGGTTGACTATTGTCGCGTCCACGGAATTCTACCTTTAGATCGAAGTCGAAGTGAGAGTGATGTCGAAGTGAGTTGTGATATTTTATAGAATCGACATGCAGATATTGTCGACAAGCTTTGCTTGTCCGATGTTGGCTACTATTGCAATCTATACTAATATTATAAAGCTGAAGAGTTTGTTTGTTTGAACGCGCTAATCTCAGGAACTACTGGTCCGATTTGAACAATTCTTTCGGTGTTAGATAGCCCATTTATCGAGGAAGGCTATAGGCTATATTTACATAGGCTATACTTTTTATCCGGGTTCGTGCAGAGGTTCCCACGGGATGCGGGTGAAACCGCTGGCAGAAGCTAGTAAGAGATAAAAAGTCATTTATTCCTATGTGTTTTTGCTGGGAAGAAGAAGTATGTAAGACTTCACAATAGTAAAGAAAAATATAAACAAAATACTACTATGATGCTGCGCAGGTGAAGGTCAGAGCTCAAGATTCGTGCCGATAACTATATTTACATGAAACCGTTTTGGATCGAAGCGGCAGCAGCACGTGCAGTCGAACTCAAACATCGACCGATTTCATGCGGTCGCTGCAAGTGCGGTCGGTAATTGCAGTCGACAGCTGGCTTACAAAATGCAACATTAGTCTGGAAGTCGACCCCAATACAGTTGGGAAAAGGCTAGGCAGATGATAACAGTTGAAAAGACCTACATTACATAGTACACAAAAATAATCACGGCTTCCAAGCATGAATATACCATATTATCGTAGTTAACTAACAAATACTTATTCACATTTATACAGGGTGTGTCGTTCACAATCACATTAAATCCTATCGCATATACTTTATGATATTCTAAGGCGAATTGTAAAAAAAATAACCTAATCCATTCACTGGTTTAACCACAGGAGTCATTTTTCGTTTTTGTAATTTACAACATCATGTGTAAAGCAGAGATAAAGTTAGGAGTATCGAAAGTTTTGATCAGTTGACAGCTGTAAATTCTCAAGGGAGAATTTCAGTTGTTTGTAATGACTAGGGCTGCCATCCGTCCGGGTTTCCCCGGATTTGTCCTCGTTTGGAGGCCGTCCGGGGGCCGTCCGGGCGGGGTTTCAAGAAGTGTCCGGGGAAAACCCGGACACTTTTCATGTAAGGAAGCACCTCATTGAATTTAAGTGTTTGTTAATAGTAAATGGATTACAAATTAGGTATTATTTCGGGGAAAAAATGCGATTTACGCTAAATGTCCGGGTTTTTTTAATGCTTGTCCGGGTTTGGCGAAATTCGAGATGGCAGCCCTAGTAATGACTGACTTTTAAATGGTGTTCTAATTTTCACACATTTTTATTCTATTTACTTTGTTTGAAAAATTCATTTTTTTATTTTTACGTATTTTTCTTTTTTCTTTGTGTTAATCGACATATTAACCAGTATATTAACGCATTTCATTTAATGTGATTGTGAACGACGCACCCGATATACTGTAAGATTATAACGACTTGTGCCTAGACTGGTTGTCGATTAGATATGAAATTATTGACAAAACTTACACAGACGATTTTATCTTTGTGAATCACTACAGTGTGCACCTGATTCGAGTACAGGCGTATATAATTATGATAAGCATTTTATATAGAAAATACTACGTTATAACTTCCATCACCTATTGAATGCGAATTCACGATTCACGGTTTAAAAATAATCGAACAAGCAACTTCGATTTTTTTTCGAATGGTTGAAAAGGGGAATTCGTTGAACACTCATCGAGTGTTCAAAATATCGAATGATTACTTTTTTATTTTATTAAAAACAACAGAAGGTAGCATTTTAAATATTGCACATAATTAGAGTGACGATAGAAATGACAAATATTTACTTACTTCTTACTTGACATTTATCTAATTAATCACACGATATTTTTACAAATCGCACCCGATACGCGATTCTAGGGGCTATAGCATTGAAACACACAAACTCTTCAGCTGTACAATATTAGTTTATATTTATGTAGTAACGATAATATAAGTGATAAAGGCCTATTTGATATAAATACACTGCTTTATCGTCATTCGTGTTTCACTATCAGATTTGTAATTTTTAGGGTTCTGTAATAGAAGGGCAAAACGGGACCTTATTAAGACTTCGCTGTCCGTCTATTAACAAGCTGGATCTCTTGAACCGTGATAATAAGACAGTTGTAATTTTCACAGATTATGGTAGGCATTGTTCCCGCTTATAATAGTTTAGGAGACATACAACAAACTGTCTGTCCATCTGTCACTAGGCTGTATCTCGGTAGGAACTGTGATAGACAGCTGAAATTCGCTCAGATAAATAGGTAATGTATGATATATGTAGTTGCCGCTACTACAACAGCAAATACTGATAACTAGTGTAAAATTAATGTTTTAGGAGGCAGCGATGTAAACATGATATTTGTTAGCCGTTCTAAAAATATTAAGGTACGGAACCTTCCGAGCTCGAATCCGATTCGCATTTGGCGATTTTATTCTATAGTATTTAGGCTGAACGAGGAAAAATGTATGCGTTTTCCGGAGTTACATAACTTGTGAATGAGTTAATATCGTAACTACAAACTTAGTCACTTAAGAACTGCGCGCACTCGTATAAAAATTTGTCTATTGCTATTTAGCCTTCTTCTTTAGAAGTCGTGGTGGCCTAGTGGGCAAAGACCCAACCTCTCGAGTATGAGGGCGCGGGTTCGATTCCAGGTCAGGCAAGTACCAATGCAACTTTTCTAAGTTTGTATGTACTTTCTAAGTATATCTTAGACACCAATGACTGTGTTTCGGATGGCACGTTAAACTGTAGGTCCCGGCTGTCATTGAACATCCTTGGCAGTCGTTACGGGTAGTCAGAAGCCAGTAAGTCTGACACCAGTCTAACCAAGGGGTATCGGGTTGCCCGGGTAACTGGGTTGAGGAGGTCAGATAGGCAGTCGCTTCTTGTAAAGCACTGGTACTCAGCTGAATCCGGTTAGACTGGAAGCCGACCCCAACATAGTTTGGGAAAAGGCTCGGAGGATGATGATGCTATTTAGCCTTCTTCGATAAATGGGCTTCCTAAACACTGATGTTTTTTTTCCTAAACAAACAAACTTAACCCGTTGTATGTCTGACCGTAGATATACGCGAGACACAATTGATTTTCTATTGTTTTGTAATTAGCGACATACAGGTGCGAGGTTTTACCTTATAAGTAAGTAGGTAGGTATGACTACCTAATACCTATGACAAACCTGTATGGTAATTTACTTATTTTTTGTTTTTTGTTAATTTAAATTGGTAGGTATAGAAACTCACTTAACATACCATAATTAGTTTTTTTACTAAACTTACAAAAAGCGCGGTATAAGTTAAAAACTTATTAAATAAATAATATTTTACGTAATATAGGTAGGTATTTCAAATGAGTTTTCAAACGTCTGATGTATCCTAGTTAATGCTTGCACATGTGGGTAAATAAAAAATATGAAGACTACCTGATTCCTACTTTTTTGTCACCCAGGTAGTGTAACTTCCCAACAGTGAAAGATTTTTCAAATCAGCTCTAAGGAGCTTTCAAAGTAGGTACAAATAAAGAAAACCTCTTTAGGTATAAATATAAGTATGGAAAAATATGACAAATCTTTGTAATAATAGGTCAGTTTCTACTACATCCTATTTTTGCAGTAAGTTTATTTAAGACACTTGCGCATACAAAAAAATCAAACAACCGAAACCTTCATATTTCTGATAAGTCGGTTAAAAACGAAATAGTATGTGTATAATGTGGGTATATCTAGTAGTAGGTATAATCAATCATCAAACATGTGCTATGAATACAGGAAACCCATATCCAATTGAATTACTAGAATGACGTAACCTAGCAACACCATAAATAAACTCGTTAACCAAACATTGTTCCTCGTACAAACATTATCATAATATGTTTAGTCAATATAAAACACTTAGTGCTATTTTAATGTCATTAGTGTGCCTATAAGTGTTTTTTTATTTACAAATCTATACAAACTCTTTTGCTATTTGTAGCAAAAGAGTTTGTATAGATTAGATATTATTACTTAAAAGTAATTTTAACCTTCATGGGTAAGATTCTTTTAGTCTTATTTTGCATGATATTTTAATATTAAGTAGTTTGCAATCTATAACGAACATAATAGAGGTTAAACATTTTTTTGTTTGTTTGTTAAGGCTCCGAAACTACTGAACTTATTTCAAAAATTGTTTAACTTTTGGGAAGCTACTCTATTCCTATAGAAAAATCTTTAATACCGACCTAACCATATAAATATCATTGCTATAAGGACCTAATAATAACTCCCTACTTTACCTTAATTCACTTACCTACCACAATTTGTAATAACAATCATCAAAAAAACAATAAAAAATCACGCCATATTGAAAAAAAAATGACACACACACACAAAAACAAAATTGACATCCCACTCACCATAAACTCAAACAATTCACATTTAGAACACAAACTCCTTTTTTAATTTACTTAAAAACTTTTTTCGTCCAACCTACTTTGTACCACGGAACTACAATGTAGACTGAATGGCGTATCAGCCTTGACTAAACTAGTTGTGTGTTTACCGTAGTATAAGTATAGCGTCCGTGACATTGCCTCGGCGTTACATCAGATTATTATGCCTACTACAAACTGGAATAGCTCTGTCTAAAGTTATGTATTAGCCGAGCGAGAATCACTGAAAAAAAAAAGAACTGTCATGGCGGTTCGCGCGCAAATAATTTGACAGCATCTTGAATTATAAAAATGTAATTTCGATTGTCAGTTTTATATGCGGAAATGAAAAAGATCTAAAATTACCCAAAAGTATTGATTTTTCTACTTCATAATATAATAGTAGTGACATTGAGTCATAGTTGAGGCAGGTCAATTAGAGCAATTCACACTGATGGCGTAGTAACAGCCACGGTTTAGAGATCAAGGTTAATCGTTTGATGGGCGACCATTCAGGTAGGTAAAAAAGATACAGGTACCTCCGAGGTATACCACATATAGGTATAATTTTATATGGAAATCCTCTCAGATCAAAGAAATAGGGAAATCCTACATAAGTTTATTTGGGGCGAAGAAGTTTATACTTATTTGAATTGTGTTAGTAAGAACTCAAAACTAGCTTTTGCTTCACCAAACGCTGAGAGGGGCATTTGATGATTTATGCCCTCCAAAAACGCCTCTATCTATAATAGCATCATGAAAAACCTTTCTAGACCGTTTATTTGTGACGGCTGATTGCTCCGAGATTCTAAAGGCTTTGATTTTGAAATTTTTAAATTTTGAGTCTGAATGTTAGTGCTCCAGAGAGCACGTAAATTTAAGTCCTGGGGCTCAAAAAAAAAATGTCTTATGTTATATTAGTACCAGAATGATTGCCAATGTTACAACTGCTATTGAAATTCAATTGACATCTAATTGACACATTATTAAATTATCAGAATTGTGCTCCTGGGGTCCGATTCTCCTAATTTTACTTAAGCGACATACGATTCACGTTCGACTCGATTCGACTGAGATGCGATCCCGACTCGATTACGATTGAAGCGTATGTGGCATTCCGCTATTTTTTCTTTGAAATAAACGTTTTTATCCTTTTCTGTCATTCAATAATGAATCATTTTGTCTGCAAATGATTTACGATTGCAAAATGATTGTACAGCAAACTACCGTATAGACCAAAATTACCAAAATAGCAGATCAATCGCACACCAATCAAATGTCAATCGAATACGATTGGTCTTATATTAGTAGCAGAATGCCCGATATGGTTAAAACTGCTATTGCGATCATATTGCGATTCGATTTCTATTCGATTTTGACATTATTAACTTAGGAGAATCGGGCCCCTGATCTTTCTCCGGTAGGCGGTGTCGGATTGCCGTCCCATCGGGCTGTGGGAGTGAAGGAATAGTGAGTGCACCTGTGTCTGCGCGTACGCTTGTACACCATATGTCCTTCACAGCTGGCTGATCTCCTCGGAGAATAGCTGCCCTGGACGACATTCGTTCTGGATGTCATTATTAGGCACTTCTCCTAAGTCTGCAATGGCTGTTCTATTTTTATATCTGAACTGCTTAGTTTATATGAGCCAACTGTGCTCAGTTAAACTGCTTTTCGCACCAGGTTAGCATACTGCTTCATTCATGAAGCACACTGTTTCTTTACTGCATCCAGTTAGTCTGGAAGCCGACTCCAACGTACTCGTGAAAAAGGCTAGGTAAATCTTCGGTGTTGTCAAAGCGTCATGTTCTCGAAAAATTTTTTGTATTTTTTTTTTTTTTGCAGATTTTGACTTCTATCCATTAGTATAATTTACCTGAAAACACGTAACATCGTACATACTGCTGCAAGAGCCTGTAATATTGTATGCAAACAAAAAACCTGTAATCATGTCATCACGCATCTCTCGAAATGGACTTTAGATGATGCAAGATTGACGACTTGACGACCTCTGTGGCGCAAAGGTCACCAAGCCGGACTGCCGAACCTGAGGTCCCGGGTTCGATTCCTGGTTCGGTCGACATTTGTGTGATGAGCATGCTTGTTGGCCGTGGTCTGGGTGTTACAATATGTATTTATAAATATGTATATATGTAGCTATATGTAGTTTATCAGTTGTGTTAGCACCCATAACACAAGTTAATTTATAACTTACCGTGGGGCTAACCGACCGTGTGTGAAAAGGAGTCCCGCCATTTTTTTTTTTTTTTTTAAGATTGCCACAAATGCGGAAATCTTACATCATCATCAGCCTTTTAACCGACTTCAAAAAGTAGGTTCTCAGTTCGATCTGTATGTACCTATGTGTCTCTGTTTGTGATTAATTATCATGTTTAGCTGAACCCACTTTGATGTGGTTTTCAGTATCATTTACCTATGTGTTTTCTATATATTATTGAAGTCGGTTTTTATTGTCCCACCGCAGGACACAGGCCTCTTCTCATACTTATCATACCAAAGATCTCTTTAAATATGTATGAACTCAATGTCGTTTAAACATCTTTGGCAGTCGTTACGGGTAGTCAGAAGCCAGAAAATTTGACAACCAGTCTTCCCTAAGGGTATTGGGTTGCCTGGGCAAGTGGGTTGAGGAGATAGGGCAGTCGCTCCTTGTAAAACACTGGTACTCAGCCACATCCGGTTAGACTGGAAGCAGACTCCAAAATATGTAGTTTGGAAAAAGGCTAGGCGCATGATCTCTCCATGTTTTTTACCTGAAAAAATGTCGCAAGTTATTCATTCAATATTACAATATTAGATTAGAAACAAGTGTTACTGCAACGAAAACAAGTAAAAAAGATTAAAAAAGATAGTAGCCTAGCCAACATTTATCAGGAAAGATAATACTGGCATAGTAAGATTAAACGTTTATTTATAAAGCATGAAATTTGTTTCGAGGTTGCGTCAGTTTCGAAGACCTACCTTAATATAATAGACACGCTAACTATTTCACGCAACTTTTATTTGAAGATGTTACTGTTACAGCCTTTTAATCGACCCACTGCTGGGCACAGGCCTCCTCTCACACGAAGAAGGATTGAGCATTAATCACCACGCTTGCTCAATGCGGGTTGCTGATTTCAGACTATATAGTCCAGGTTTCCTCAAGAAGTTTTCCTTCACCTTTTTATCAGCCATTGGTGTCTACGATATACTTAGAAAGTACATACAAACTTAGAAAAGTTGCATTGCTACTTGCCTGATCTGGAATCGAACCCTCATACTCGAGAGGTTGGTTCTTTACCCACTAGATCACCACGACTTTGTAGATGGGAAATCATCAAATGCCCCCACTGTGAGAGCAACAGAAGGGAGTGTCAGACTAAACGTCTACTGAATAAAACCTACCTATGTTCCTTTTGGAGCCCATGTACCAGGGTCGTGGTAACTCGTCTCAAGTACAAGTGTGCGAGCTCGATTCAAGTCAAGATGATTACCAATGTAACTTCAACTTCAAATATTTATTGCGATCATGAGTATTACATAGGTGTAAAATGAATGAATGTAGAGGTAACTTTTCTTAGTAACATGTACTTTCTAAGTATATCTCGAATTCCAATACTGAGTCCGTCTTTAAGAAACCTGGGGCCCGATTCTCCTAAGTTAATAATGTCAAAATCGAATAGAAATCGAATCATAATATGATCGCAATAGCAGTTTTAACCATATCGGGCATTCTGCTACAAATATAAGACCAATCGTATTCCAACGACATTCGATTGGTTTGCGATCGGTCTGCTATTTTGGTGATTTTGGTCTATACGGTAGTTTGCTCTACAATCATATTGCAACCGTAAATCATTTGCAGACAAAATGATTCATTATTGAATGACAGAAAAGGATACAAACGTTTATTTCAAAGAAAAAATTGTGGAATGCCACATACGCTTCAATCTTAATCGAGTCGGGATTGGATCGCAGTCGAATGTGAATCGTATGTTGCTTAAGTAAAATTAGGAGAATCGGGCCCCTGGACTTTAAGTCTCTAAAATCGATATCCAATTGACGCTGACTCTTTTTATAAATCAAATCAAAAATTGTTTATTCAAACTTGGCTGCAAAACAGCACTTTTCGAACGTTAGAAAAGTGCTGTTTTGCTAGTGTGTCCTACCCAACTATTTTAACAACAAACAAAAGCATTGCATGTCGTCACAAAAATGGTCGCTACCTACCATCATTAGGAACGTCTAAAGTTCTCTGCACTTGGGATCAATAACCTTTAAAACCAGTTTAATTTTGCCGCCTCATTGCCATAGATCTTGTCTATTATACAAGTAAGACTTGAAATCTAATATCTAGTGATATATAAAGCTAACATGATTTTGAATTAATTTAAATCTTCTTCTTACCTCCAGACAGACATGTGTTGTTGAAGACTTTGTTGCGCCACTTCTACTTTCGAGCAAAAACACATAGTAATAAATGATCATGTAGTAAATCTCAAATCTTATATATAAAGTCTGACTTCATCATCATCATCATCATCATCATCAGCCTATCGCAGTCCACTGCTGGACATAAGCCTCTCCAAGTGCACGCCACTGAGATCGATTTTCGACTTCTCGCATCCAGCTCCTGCCAGCCGTCTTGCGCAAGTCGTCACTCCACCGTGCCTGAGTAAAGTCTGACTTAAACTCGAGAATGGCTGGACCGCTTTGAGCTAATTTTGGTTTAAAAATGTTCGTAAAGATCCAGTGAAGGTTTAAATTATAGTTATTTAGAAATAGGTGATAATTAAATATTTTTATTTACAGATTTACAATTAATAACTAACACCACATTGCTTAGTGTTTAAATTATATGAACAATTGAACATAGTAAAAAAATATTTAACTACACAAAAATACAATAATATCATTTGTTACCTATCAGTTTTTACAAATATTAAAATTATCATTAATCTCTAATTCTTCTTCTTATTCGCACTCTGCTTCTTGCCACTAAACCTTCTGACGCACGCTGTGACAGCGAGCTTGACGAGCCACGCGAGCGCCGCGAGCACGCCGAGCACTGCGAGCACGAAGTCGAGCATCCAGCGCTCATACCAACTGTACTTGAGTGATAGAGAGCGTAAGTGGTATGCTCCTGTGGAGAATAAAATAAAGGTTAATAGGAATAAAACAAAACACAAACGCATTTTTGGAACTCTGAGAATTAATTGGATTACTTATAACACACATTAGGAGAGTCCTTTATATAACAGTTGCCTAGGCTTTATCATCTTTGTTGGGGTCGTCGGCTTCCAGTCTAAGCGAATGTAGCTGAGTTTCAGTGTTTTAAATAGAGCGACTGCCCATATAACTTCTTTAACCCAATTACTTGTGTAGTCCGATAACCCTTAATGAGACTGGTTAGACATTTAGGCTTCTGACTGCCCGTAACGGCTGTCAAAGATATTTAAATGATAGCCGGCAACCATCAGGTTAACGTGCCTTCCGAAACACGGAGGAACTCGTCATGACAAGATGGTCTCCCAAACCCAAACGTAAACTGACAACGCCAAGCATAACTTGAGAACCGGTTTAGCTGATGATGACAACGGTAGCAAGACTACTACTCCTTATTTTTCTAAATATCCATCCAATAAACGTATATACCCATACCTTTAGTTTCAATAGCCAGCTCCACGTAAAACGGGATTAGTTTCGCCGGCGGCACGGGACGGGAGCGGAACAGTTTTGACAAGAATTTCGCCTTGTTGCGGTACCTGGAATTTAAAAAAAAAAATGTTTTAGATCCAGTTTTCAAGGATGATCAATGCAGAATGCAGATACTTTGGTTCAGTAACCAAAGAATGCAGATACTTTGGTTCAGTAACCAAAGTATCTGCTGGTATGATGAAGTTATATGCCTCAAGAATAAGATAACTCGACATATAAATAAATACGTTAAGAGGAATTAGAATATTTGTCTGCAGACATTAGTATATAGATATAACATCACTGCAACATTATCAAAATTAAAAATTAAATATCTAAATCTGATATGGTTCTGCCATTCTGGACATTGTCCTTTGCATGATTTTAAATCCTGTACCAATATTTGGAGAAATGTTTTGCATTGATGAAGATTGCTATTATTATTTTTAATTCCTCATTTTTTTTCTCTCAGCAGAAACGGTTTCATCATCGATTCCCAGTTACTATCCAAATTCTAACATTCAACACAACCTACTTTAATACTCACTTATCACTACTCAATATCTCCTTCACAGCTACATCCAGTTCTTCAGCTAGATCAGCATTGAAGTCAGCTTGCAGTCCATACCCAGTCCTGACTGCGCGCTCAGCATTCGCCGGCTGATCTCCCATGACTGGTACCGCGATGATGGGAATACCAGCTATGATGGCTTCCACTGTGCTGTTTTTGTGAGCTGGAAGTTGTGAAGAATTGTGAGAGCTTCTAGTACTTTAAATACGAAAGTATTTATCTGTGTCTGCTCGTCTGTCTGGCTACGCTAGAACTACTGAGGCCTATGTTCATCGACGACATAAACGTCTATTTTCTTGAAACAGGTGTTAATTTTCTCGTCAGTTGTTTAAAGAAATCTGACGTTTATGTTATCGGCGATAGTGAGATTAAACCAATTGAAAATGATTTAGTTAGGTTAAGTTGCTCTGCTTAGGTTGAGCTTGAGAAATATGCTACTTTAATTGGGGTGTCAGTATTTCCATCAAGACGCGACTGGAACCTAGCCCAGGCCTCTTACCTTCCTCATCTATACATATAATAAATCTGCAGAAAAGTAATTTTTGTACATTGAAGAAATTGACAAAAAAAATAGCCAGTATTTTAAAGGATAACTAACAGAACCCATTTCCATCATTTTTGTCATTTTTGTCTGTTTGTCTGTTTGTCTGTTTGTCTGTTTGTCTGTTTATCTGTTTGTTTGTTCGGGATTCACGTAAAATCTACGAATTAAATGCAGACAATGCTTATATACAAAAATTCTACGTAACTTGGGGTATTACTTAGTTTTTGTTTCATCGAAATCGATTCACTCTATCAAAAGATATGATTAATTTTGTGAATTCAAGATGTAAAATATTACGACACGCAGTCTATTTGTCAAAACTGTACATTTGAATGTTGTACTTATATTAGTTGATCGGCCTATTATTAATCTTTATACAGAAAATCACACCTTTATAAGTAACTTCGGAAGAAAAAAAAAATTAAAATTTTGTTTAGCCAAGGTTAAAGTAGCTCCATCTGTGGTAAATAAAATACATCAAATTTGTCAAAGGGGCGAGGTGGTAAATGACAATATTACCATACATTCTTTATAGAGGATTATTATTTCAACAGATGGAGTTGTGTATTTTCCGTAATTCACCATATTTTAACACGTAGTGTAATTTTTCGATAGACATTTCAATAGTGTTTGTCAGTGTGCCACATCAAAATCCAACTATAATTATTACCTTGATGAAAAGAAAATTAATAGTTCTCAGCCAAATTTAAAACGGTGCCATCTTAATTATTTTTTGAACATTATGTCAAAAATGTTGACTTTAGTGGAACTATTAATTATCATTAAAGTTACAGATGGAGTTCATATCAGGATTTTTTCATAAACATAGTTTAACTTATCTTCCACTAATGTGGTGGCCTTAAAACAAATAACTTTGAGTGAGTAGTATTAAGTAGACCTTAATTATTTTTTCTGATGCAAAATATGTAAACTTAATCCTAGAAGAAATGAGGATCTATCTCTCGCGCTGCTAAGCGTGAGGTAGAAGCCCAGATACAAAGAGCAGATAAGAAATGGGAGCTTTCTCTATTTAATACCATACACACGTAAAATGCTTTATGCGTCTGAAAACGTACAAATTACGCGCCGCATACCAGAGACATGCTTACTTTCAACTTCTGATCGCAAATACACTGTTCACGATTACGAACAGTCTCAGTAAGAGCCGAGCCAAGTCTAAAAAAACACCTTTTATATAAAACTACGTTTGATGTCATTTAATCACAAAGACAGAATTGTTCTCTGTTGCAAATCCTATCCACCTATATCCTATCCTAATCCAGAATGCATTGCAGGTGTGCATTGCACAAAAACCAATGGTATCCTATTCGAGAAGTCAAAAGAGTTGACCTGCCAACGTCAGCTTCTGCGCTAAGCAAGTGTTCTTCATAGTACCATCAAAATTACATTCATCGTTGAATGAGGTGAATAAATTTTCAGAAACCACAATAACAGTAGGAGCCAAAGCGTATTATCGCTTCATAGAGCTCTGATTGGCTCCAGGTGACCAAGTCAGGTCTGATTTATTCGTTCATCAGATCTTTGAAAGTGTTTCGGTGGATACTTACTGTCGTCCTGTTTACGTGTGACACAAAATATGGTATATAAACGTCCTCCGCAAGAGCGAAATTTTCCCGGTGTGCGGTAGTGACGCACAGTATACATCACTTATGTTTCTTTTGATTTGCTGGCTCCACCAAGAAATGACAAATTGCGAGCGTACATTCTGAAAATCTTGGCAAAACTGCAGGTTTCAAGTACGAACACATGAAGTGGACTCTCACAGATACGTACATTTTGCCTATTCGTGAACTAATGCAAACATTTCGGTGGAGTCCCGGCTTAGGCCACCACATTAGGCGTGCGCGATCCTCGGGCGTGTGAGTAGCGCGGGCGCCGCGCGTGCGTCGCGAGCGCGTTGCGTGAGCGTCGCGTTTTGCTGCCCTGCGGCATTTGCAGCGCGCTCGCGGCGCGCACGCGCCGCTCTCCTTGACGTTTAACTGCTAAGGCGTTTAGCGGGCGGCGGGGATAGCGGGCGAAGGGGTCAGAACGCAACTCGAGCGCCGCGTGCTCGCCGCGAGCGCGTCGCTTGCACTCTTCACACATGCCGCAGGGCAGCAAAACGAGACGTTCACGCAGCGCGCTCGCGACTCCCGCGCTACTCACACGCCCGAGGATCGCGCACGCCTGATGTGGGGTCAGCCTTACCATAGTGAGTAAGTGAAACTATCCTATCCTATGCACCTGCTGATGATGATGACTCATTTTATCATCCATCCAGCTATTCCCCAACTATGTTGGTGTTGGCTTCCAGTCACCGAATCTGTTTGAGTACCAATATTTTGCTTGGAGCGACTACCTATCTACCTATCTTCAATCCAGTCAACTACACAAGACGATATCCATGGTAAGACTGATAGACTTTCTGGCTTCTGATTAGTCGCAGCAGCTGCAGAAAATGTACAAATGACAGCTTTGTCAGACTCAAAGCATATAGACATAGATTATAGCTGTTTCCTGTGAAAATTACTTACGCACCATACGTAATAATTTTCCAAATTGGCTGACTAGATCCAGAGATATTCACAACGTCACAAACTTTACTTCTTTTGTTTAGATAAATGGTCACATCCACAACACAACCTTGATCAGTGAATCTATGCGACTGCTAAGTGCTAATCCTAATTATATATAATATAATATAATCTTCCACGCCGATTTCGGCAACGGCGACCACTTCGACCCTAATGGCGTGCGTGTGCTCTCATGTGGCTGGAGTATCCAATTTTGTGCGTGAAAGTCCGCGCACACTGCGGACATGTCAGGGTACCAGCCACAAAGTTGTAGTTGATAGCTACAGGTGGTCGAGCTTTCAACTCATCTCGTTTGGCATCCAACTCAGAAAGTCGGCGTGCTTCAAAGTCAAAGACTTTGGCTTTAACGCGGCTTCTCCAGTCTCTGCGGTTGGATGCCAGATTCTCCCACTGAGACGGGTCAATGGAACAGCTTTTCATGTGACGCTTCAGCACATCCTTGTATCGCAGCAGCTGTCCGCCACGTTTCCGCTTGCCCTCCTGCAACTCTGAGTAGAGGATGCGCTTGGCCACTCTAGTATCCGGCATGCGCAGTACATGCCCGCACCAACGAAGCTGTCTCCTCATGAGGTATGCTTCAATGCCACCTACATTGGCTTTCCTCAACACTTCTGTGTTACGCACACGATCAAACCAACGGATATTTAATATTTTGCGCAGACATTTGAGGTGGAAGCGGTCTAGTTGCTTGATGTGGCGTCGGTACGGTGTCCATGTTTCCGCTGAGTAGAGTATACAAGACAACACAACTGCCATATACACAGAAACCTTTGTGGATATCTTTAGGTCATGGGAGCTGAAGACCTTCTTGTCGAATTTGCCGAAAGCAGCGGCTGCAGCACCAATTCTGCTATTGATTTCGGCGTCAAGGTCGCACTTTGCTGTTATAGTGCTCCCCAAATATCGAAATTTATCGACCTGCTTCAGGACATCTTCACCAAGCATAATGGTCAGTTCTTGACGTCCGTGATTATCTGAAGACATTACTTCTGTCTTTTTGATGCTGATTTTTAGACCAAATGTACAGCACTGCTTGTGAAGGTTCGTGACTAGCTGTTGCAGGACTTCAGGGGATTCAGCCACGAAACAGAGGTCAGCTGCATACATAATGTCCTGTATATGTGCATAGGACACCTTTGTGGTCGCCTTGAGTCTATTCAGGTTGAAAAGTTTGCCGTCAGTCCGATAACGAATACGAACTCCTTCAGGAGAAGAATTCAATACTTCCCGGACTACAACTGCGAAATATAATGCAAACAATGTGGGAGCCAGGACACAACCTTGCTTCACTCCACAGGTGACGGAGAAGAAGCTCGATTGGTCATCTTCAACCGCTACACAACATTGCATGTCATCGTGCAGGAGTCGCAGGAGTCTTATGAACTTCTCTGTACACCCCAACTTTCTCAGTACCTTCCAGAGGGCCTCGCGAGGGACGCAGTCAAAGGCTTTTTCCAGATCAATAAAGCAGAGATACAAGTGCTGTCACTGCTCTCTACTATTTTCCTGGAGTTGACGGACTGCGAATATTGCCTCACAAGTTCCTCTGTCTGGTCTGAAACCAAATTGGGTTTCCGGCAGAATCTTTTCAGAGAGGTTCCTGAGGCGGTTTAGAAGTACTCTGGCGAAGACTTTTCCAGAGACAGAGAGCAGTGAAATACCGCGGTAAGAACCACATTCCGACCGGTCGCCTTTGTTCTTATAGAGAGCCCTGACGCGTGATAACTTAAAAGTTTCAGGAACTTGTTCTTTCTCCCACATAAGCACAAACATTTCCCAGACGCGCGCATGCAGTTCCTCGCCGCCGTACTTCAGAAGCTCACCTGGTATAAGGTCTAGGCCAACCGCACGCTGATTTTGCTGTTGTTTGATGGCACAAAGCACCTCATGTTTAGACAAGGCATCATCCAATTCTTCTGCTATTTGAAGTTGAGGCAAACTGTCTATGTAGTGTAGATCGGCTGTTCGATCTACATTAAGTAGATTATTGAAGTGTTCTGCCCAACGATCTAACACTTCATTTTTGCTTTTCAGCAGACTTTTACCATCCAGCGACTTCAGTGGTACCTTTATGAAGTTGGTGGTACCCAGGAGATTGCGAATTTCGCTATAGAAATCACCGAGCTGATTACTATCAGCAAGCGACTGGATGTATTGAGCCTTGTCTTGCCACCATTTATCTTTAGTGTGTCTCGTGAGTTTACGCAACTCACGGTCACTCTCTCTTATAAGTGCGCTGTTATTACTGCGCCTGAGAAGGTCTCGGTGTTTGGCAATAGCTTTAGAAAGAACTTCATCGTTTTCATCAAACCAGTCTTGCTTGCGTTTATTTTTTAGCCCTATGGTGTTAATGGCTACGTCAAGAATGGACGACGATAAAGCGTTCCAGTCTGCATCAATATCACCGGTATTTTGATGAGAGTGTATATCACATGCCAGCGTTTCAGCGTATTTGCTTCGGGGTCCCGGATGTTTGAGTTTCTCAATGTTTATGTTCTGAGGCTTTTTCCTGCTAGCTCTGAATGGTCGCCGAAGGCAAAGACGCAGTTTGGTGACAATTAGTCTATGGTCCGTCCAGCAATGAGCACCGCGCATAACACGAGTGACTAGGACCTGAGAGATGTCTCGCTGCCTCGTGATGGCATAGTCAATGAGGTGCCAGTGCTTAGAACGTGGGTGCATCCACGTAGTTTTGTGCTTAGCAGCAAGGCGAAACATGGTGTTTGTGATTGCAAGTTGGAATTGAGCACATAAACTAAGCAGCAACTGGCCATTAGAGTTGATGTTGCCTACCCCATGTCTACCCAAAACTTTAGGCCACGCTTCATAATCTTGACCAACTCTAGCATTGAAGTCCCCTAACAAGAGAATCTTTTCTCTGTTCGGTATTTTATGGAGACATTGTGTAAGTTCTTCATAAAATTTATCCTTGATGTCGTCAGAACTACCTAGCGTCGGTGCATAGACACTGATAACATTAAGGAAATTGTCACCGTCTAAGTGAAGGCGCAATGTGGTTATACGGTCCGAGATGTGGATTGGACATTCTTGAAGTGTCTTCACAAGATTATTCTTGATCACAAAACCAACTCCCGACCTTCTTGGTTCTGTTGCAGCAGTGCCCTTCCAGTAGAAAGTGTAGCCACCGCCATGCTCGACTAGCTCGCCCTCATCGGCAAGGTGGGTTTCGCTTACAGCAGCTATATCAATCCTAATTATACTGTCACGTGAAAGAATGCACCTACGGGATAAGTAGTATTTTGACTATTATATTGCCCACGCAGACGAAGTTGCGGGCAACAGCTAGTAAAATAATAAGTTATCTAACGCTGAAACAATTTTCCAAATCAGACCAGCAACTCCCGAGATTATCCCCTTTAAACCAACTCTTCATCTTCACAATATTACAAATTACTTACCCAATATACTAGGTTGTGGCAACCAAGGCCTAACATGTACATTAGGAGGCAGGTTATCCAGAGGCTCCTCGTACCTACTTCCACAGCACGGTGTAAGGCAGCCTCCCGAACATCTTCACGAGTGCATCGCGTTTCTTCGCGTCTATACCTGATGAACGGATTACGGAACCGAGACTGAAGTAGATGATGTCGAGGAGGTCTTGTAAGTCCTGAAGATGCAAAAAAGGGTCTTTGTAATTTTTTGCTGGCTCAGATTTATAAGACAAGATATTGTTAATAGTGATTTAGTACCGCTTTTTTTTCACAGGTTGCCAATCTGAAGTCATTTGATGTCTCATGCATAGGCATTAATGTTTTGTTCAGTAGTAAGACAACTTTGGAGCGGATAAGTTATTTGGGGTCTGATTCTTCATTACACATTATCTATTCAGCTTATTACGATATTTTTGCGCTGTTACTTCGGCAGTCATCATCATCTGAATAACCTTTTGCCAACTGTTGGAGTCGGCTTCCAGTCTAATCAGATTGCTATGGTCTAGCTAAGTACCAGTATTTTACATGGAGCGATTGCCTATATGAAGTCTCTTGTAGTATTTTTATATAGTTAGTTTATACCTATATACTTATACACCAGCAAATATGCCATCGGGTTACTAAAACCTTACCTTAGGCAATGGAGGAGCATCCTCATCGAGATGAAAGCCACCAATGTTAATAACATTAAGAGGCTTGCTGATGCTCGGAGCTAAAGACTCGTGGGAGTTCACCAGGTGTATGGAGTCGTTATGCTGAGCTTCAGAGAATGGTGGGAGAGGAACGCCGCTGCCGCTGCTAGGGGTGCAAATATGTCTTCGTATACTGACACCTTGCGGGGCTCGTCGTACCTGAAAATTATGAAGGGTTTGAAGTGAAAAGCATCGCGCAGTCGGTCAGTAGGTGAATAGATAGATATCTTAACTAATTAATATTATATTAATTATATATCTTCTTATCTGTAAGACGAATTTATATGGTCTACTTATCTTAACATTTTCAGCTCGTCGCGCAGGTCGCGGCGCGCCAGGCGCACGACTATGGCGCGCGGCCGAGTTTCTGCCGGCCCGGCAGAATTTGTAGCATTGAGCTGCTTCCCGCCGACACGTTCCGCACTGACAATACCGCGCTCCTCTACCTTGACTCCTAGTTTGAGCCCTATGAGCTGGATGATGTGGATGGGGTTATCAGAAGAAGCCTCAGGTATGTTGGAGACTTCAATGTCGTTGCCTAGAAGGTCCTGGTCCCTGTCATTCAACTCCCGCCTCAACTCCTCCACGATCCCGTCCACCGATGAATGACCTGAAGAAGGCTGCTGCTCTAATGCGCTTATTCTGGCTTCAAGGCTGTCTATACGTGTATTGCAGTTATGCATAGAATTTTTGAGCTGTACCATCTCCACCTCCATTTCCCTACGGAACTCTTGTAACTCTCCACGCATCGCCCTCAACTCGTCCAAGAGTGGCCTAATGTCAGCGGCGGCCACAGAGGCATAGTAAGGTGAAGGAGTAGGAGCAGACGATGGATTCCCCGGTTGTTCCTCGCAGATCTCAGGCGCTCGGAGGCAACTATCAATCGCCGTGTTCGGTGAACTTGCCTCCACGCATGCCAGTCCAGGGCTTTCAGCGAGGAGAGGACTTACAGCTGAACCTCTGACCGGAGTCTCAGCCCCATTATCCCTGACCTGGTACTTCTTGCATTCCGGACAACGCCAGTTTGCAGGAACCACTGCTTTAGCAGCAACTCTAACGCATTCACGGTGGTATAGCAGTTGGCACTTGCCACACTTAGCGCCCTCTAACGTCTTGATGTAGCGACCGCATCCTCCACACTTGGTTCCGGGCATGATGATAGACGAGAAGCAAACTTAAGTTCGACTGGGTTCAACGTTTGCGAGCTAGATGGCGCCACTAAGCTTAAAAGTCTAAATGGTTCAGCGTTACGCTCGCTAGGTGGCGCCACTGAGGCTGACTCCAATTGATCGATGACAGATGCAACGAGAATATCTTTCCACTGTCAACCAGTTCTTAACGAGAATATCCTCGATATCGACAAACAGTTGCTGGGAATGGAGGGTAGGAACTAGTTACGCCAAGTCACTGCAAATATTGTTTTAAAAAATGTAGTTTGTTACACACACTGTTTTCTACCAACTAACATGTCACTATTTGTTTCACTGTGTACACAATAAAGTTAATAACTATGCAGATACTTGAGTTTACGATTTTTAAAAGATAAAAGTAAGTAAACAGGTCTACACCGATAAAGGTCAACGTCAGTCTGTTCCCGTCAACGTCAGTCTGTTCGACTCCAGGGGACTTGCTGAATGGCTGCGTATCTGGAATATAAAGGTTTTTCTTATAGATTTAGGATCCCACTATCAATTGATTGGCAAAGCGTGACAGATAACTAATAATATCTGGTTTAAGTCCAAATATGCTGTATAATATAGATGCCTGTAGTCGCCTTCTATGTATCAAGCGCAAATGTTAACAACATAACCTGCAATATTTTGAAAAAAAAAACACCACACACCACAAATACCGATATCGAAGTTGAGGATAACAGCACATATATATTCACTCACAGAATCACACATAAAAAAGTCATTGGCACAGTAATATGTTCTGCACAGCTTAACCTCCATAGAAAACACCTTCCTCTCTTCTAACTATTTTGCTGTGCCCATCAGGGTTCATAATTGTGACTACCTTTATTATATTTTCCGCCAAATGTACATTATGGAATGCAATATCTGATATGATATGATAAAAAAAAAACAGTCGGCATGGCCGACAATTGGTCTTTAAGTCTATCATAACCTAAAGAATTAATTCGGTACTCACCCAGCTTCAAAATCGTTCATATACCAAGTAGTAATAACCGCATCGAATTGTTCTTCCACCAGCACCTTCCTGAGCTGAGGGTTTTCCGAAGCAGCTACTGCAATACTTGTGGTAAAGTTAGCCATGTAGGTATGATATGCTCACGTTCTTCAAGGCTTTCATTGCATCCATACCTGAAACGAAATAAATATTTTAATCGATTATAACAATAAGTCCTATTTCGGCCACGGTGGCTGTTCTCATATAAGGAGATCAGCCAGCTTCGCTACGCAGGACATGTTATAGTGCCCAAGCATTTGCACAGGTGCACTCACCTATAATTACACCCATAATTTTTCTATATCGACTAATCTAGAAAAGTTATGGATTCACGGAACATTTTTAATTGTTCCAAATAACTTTTAATCCTCGACGCAAAAAGAGGGATAGTTATTATACCTAATTTTGGACTCCTTGTGTCCCTCTCTGTAGTACTGTGACACTTTAATACATGAAGCGATTTTATGAAGAAAAAAAACACGTAAATAAAGTAAAAAAATAATCCTCTCAAAAAACCCTTTGACTCACGTAGCGTAGTGGTGTTTTGTTCGTACTTATAATAATTAGGTACATATATTTTCTTAATAGCCTAGATAGATTAGGTGTTTGTCTTACTTTGAACAATCTTCAATGCATCAGGCAGCTCTATGACCGTTAGGTTAGTATGGACATCCTGCTGTGACTAAGTTGACGCCCAGGTTACCTGGAAACAGTAATAGCATTTGTGTTTCTTATTACATAAGTTGTCATCTGCCTAGTTTTCTCCCAACTATGTTGGGGTCGGCTTCTAGTGTAACTGGATGAGTATCATTGTTTTACATGAAACGACTGCCTATCTGCCCTCCTCAACCCAGTTGCCTGGGAAACCTGATTCAGTTTCGTAAGACTGGTTAATTGTTTTCTTTATACTATATCCTTATAAATATTGTAAAAGCAACATTAAACTAGTGAACCATCACTCCCGGGTCTTTTTCCAATTATCTTGGGGTCTGAAGTAACTAGTGAACCAATTTAAATAAAAGCTACACATATGTATAGTCGAAAACCCGAAAACTTTTTATCCGACTGCGAGAAATATAGACAGGCATAGTGTTGCAAAAAAACCGTTTTTTTCTAATGTGAAAAAAAACCTTGAAAAAAAACCTGATAAAAAACTGTTTTTTTTTTTCTGGGCCTTTTTTTTTTCAAGAGTATTATAACTCTAAAATTGTTAGGGCATTTACTGTTAAAGATTAATACTTAAGATTACATAATAGAGTCCTAGGTATATTCTTGAATCTACGGTACTTTTCTGATAAAACAGTACCAAAATTTCATAAAAATATTGGCAACATTCATTGATATTAACTCAACGAAAGGGAAATTTTGAAAATTGAACTAAAACGTAGGCTTGAAAAAAAAACAAATTTAGAAAAAAAACAACGATGCAAAGTTTTTTTTCATGTTTTTTTTTTCAATAAAGTGAAAAAAACAAATCGTTTTTTTTTTCATTTTACATCACTAGACAGGCAGTCAACATAGTCTTTGTAATAGGGTCCTGTTTTTCCAAAAGCCTACCGCGTACCTTCTTAACAATAGAGGCGAAGACCAGCTGTGTTGAACTGTGGAATGCTACTAATGTTATAAAACCAGATATTTATAGTAAGAATTTTCGATAAAAGATATCATGTTTGTACACAATTTCTGATTAGATTCGTTTTTATTGTCTCTGTCGTCACAGCTACCGCCTCTCCCAAACTGGGGAGGTTTGCCCATACTCACCGGGCATTCGGGTTTGGTGATTTCAGACTTATAAGACCAGGATTCCTCGAGATATTTTCCTTCAACTTTAATGTCTGCAGTGTGTGGGGTATTAAAATAAGAAAACTTAAGTAACTACTGAAATCAACTCGAGGGTGTAAAAAATATGCCCACTGAAAACTTTTGTAGATTTCAAATATATTTCTTACTAGCTTCCGCCAGCGGCTTCGCCCGCGTGGTGTGTTGATAATAAGTAGCCTATGTGTTAATCCAGAGTATCACCTATCTACATACTAAATTTCAATCAAATCGGTCCAGCCGTTTTTGCGTGATTGAATAACAAACATACATCCATACATTCTCACAAACTTTCACATATATAATATAAGTAGGATTTTATTGAATTTCAACCTAATGCCAAGTTTCATTGCCAACGTGATCGCTAACTATGGGCCTTATAAGCATGGCCTTTTGGGTCACTCAGAGAGCAATGGAGAGGGATATGCTAGGAGTTTCACTGCGAGATCAATCAGAAATAAGAAGAACCAAAGCCACCGACACAGCCCGAACAATTGCAAAGCTGAAGTGGCAATGGACAAGACATATAGCTCACAGAACAGATGGCCGATGGGGCGGAAAAGTTCTCGAGTAGTGACCACGGCCTACAAGATGCAGAGTGGGCAGGCTCCCCTCTAGATGGACGGACGATCTGGCCAAGGTTGCCTGGAAGCAGTTGATGCGTGGTGGCGTGGTGGCCTAGTGAGAAAAGAACCAACTAGGAGGGCGTGAGTACGATTCCAGGACAGGCAAGTAACAATGAAATTTTTGTAAGTTTGTATGTACTTTCTAAGTATATCTTGGACACCAATGGCTGATATAAAGGTGAAGGAAAACATCTTGAGGAAACCTGGACTATGAAGTCTGAAGTCACCAACCCCCATTGAGCAAGCGTGGTAATTAATGCTCATTCCTTCGCCGTATGATAGGAGACCTGTCCCCAGCAGTGGAACGATAAAAAGGCAGTAACAGTAACAGTGGATGCGGGCTGCTGAAGATCGAGCAAAGTGGTGAACCTTTGGGGGAGGCCTTTGTCCATCTGCGGACGTCTCTCGGCTGACACGACAACGACAATTGCATTTAACACAGTTTCTGTATAAAAAGCTGTGTAAAATAAGCTAGAACCAAGATTACTTTTAGTTTTGCCGGGGCTGCGGGATTGTTCGCGCGAGTTACCGCGGCCCTGGTACATAAAAGGCCTACGACGGAACACGACGGTTTTTAGTCAGTAAGAGTCTGACACTCCCTCACCGCTGCTAACCCACAGCGGGAGGGGTCATTTGATGATTTCTGACGTCGTTAAAAAAAAGATTACCTTTAATTTAGAATCATTACAGTTTTTAGAAAGTCACGATGAATTTGCGACGACACAATACGTGATGATTGATAAATGATAATTGAAATCATAATATTTGAAAATAAATATGAGAAAATTATACAGGTTTATCATTAATCTTTATCTATCTTAAAAGTCTGTGATATTAAGATAGTCAAAGAAAATATTGTTGAATCACCATGAGTCGTTCGACTTCTGTTAGTCACATCACTGCCTTATCCAGATAAAATGATAATCCTTGATAATAAAAACAATTAATAATTATCACTGGCACGTACAATTGCTAAGCGCAATTTTGTAGGAACCGTAATATTTATTTGAATGATGAGGATGTCATCCTAGCTGATTTATCGGCCACGACGGCTGCTCTCATATAAGGAGATCAACCAGCTGCTTAGGACATATTATAGTGCTCAAGCATTAGCGCAAACACAAGTGCACTCACTGTTTCTTCACTCTCACAGCTCGACAAGAAAGCAAATTAACACGACCGGAGAAAGATAAGGCGTAGGAACGACTTTAACGTGCTCTCCCATGCAGCAAAGCCACTCCCAGCATAGTTAGCAAAGGGCTAGGCAGATGATGATGAAACATGATGTGTTTACATATATGCATGATTTCTGTGTTACCTGCATATTTTTCATCTGCCTCGTTGGTCTAATGGTTGCAAGCACGAGTCACGACTGATGTGCATAATCTCGGGTTCGATTCCCGGGTCGGGTCGAAATCGCTTTGTGGGTTTTGGAAACTTTCACAAGACAGCCCGTAGTCTAGAAGTTGGTGATTGATAAACCCGTGCATCGAAGAGCACGTAAATGTCGGTCCTGCGCCTGATCTCTCTCCGGTCGTGTCGAATTGCCGTCCCATCGGGCTATGAGTGAGAGTGAAGGAATAGTGCAAGAAAAGTGTAAGAATAGTTTGCGCAGCTGGCTGATCTCCTCATACGTGAACAACCGTGTCCGAAATCGGCCTTGGAAGCCATTATTATTATAGCAACAATAATTTTATCGACAGAACTCAATGTAGATATTTTTTTATCATCATATTTAATTAAATGAATGATAAAGCATAATAACAAATGCGTCCATTGTACCTATCTCATGGTGATAACAGTCACACATTTCTGAATCATAGACTAAGAGAGATATAGTGTTAAACCTACTTGGTTTATCAGATTATTTAACAAACATATAAAAGTAATAAAAATCGCCGCGTGTCTTAAGAATAACATTTATTTTACAACAAGCCAGTTAATATACAAACTGTGCTGTGTTACGATATGACGGCAAAATAAATTAATTTTGTAATAATTAAACACAAAGTTTAGTTTTGTGGTGATTTTTCCTTAATATAGTGGTTTATATAGAAGTGTAGTTATTTCGTGAAATAAAGTGAGTATTTTTTATTATTTTACATCGAATTTATAACATCTTAATTTCGATTTATAAGCGTTTTTTTCATAAATTGAAATTGTGAATAGACGCCTTGAAGCTTGACACATTTTTTTCTACAAAATGAATTTAATTTACCAGTTTTCTCTATAGGTATTAGATTGTTAATTAGGTAAACAACTTTTTGATAATAATAAATAGACCGTATCCTACTTACATTAAGTATAATTGCATCAATAACTTTGTGTGTCACGCTTTCGAATCAAAGCTGCGGATACACAAAGTTTATATAGAGCTAGAGAAAGGACCAGGCTACCTACTTATTGGCCGATTGCAAGAAATGTTTCTACTGGGACTGGGACGTGAATAAAACTGTATATAACATCTAATACGTCAGTCTTAAGAGGACGAATTAGATTTTTTAGCGCCAAGGATCTCAATTTTTCTCAGTAAATACAAAATGGATCAAAATACAACTTGGTTACCTGAAAGTTCATGATATAAACCTTATTTTGTTAGACGTCAAAACATGATTAGGTAACTTTTATAACAGAGAAAAATATATCAAACATACCTCTTTTTAAAAAGAGATTCACATATTATGGGCAAACGGGACCGATTTAAGCCTCTTAACTTTTATAGTAGTTGAGTATATACATACTCTTTAAAATTGAAGAAGGATTTTTTATCAAATTATCATTTCTAAATAATAAAATTACAAAACCATTTTGTCGCTTACGACTTTTAGTTATAAGCTAGCGCGCGTATTGTTATCCTCGCCCCGCTCAGACACTCCGACCCCTTTTGGCGCCTTAGATGCGCGTGCCGGTTATGGAATTATTGTTGACCAATTCGTCGCCTTAAAGATGAAGAATTTTTTATTGATTCGCCTGCTTGAACTACTTGTCCGATTTCAAAATTCTTTCGCACTTACTTTTAACTGGGTGCACGAAATAGTTCCCTCAGGATCCGGGTGAAACCACAAGCGGAAGCTATTTATTTTCATGATAAAAAATGGATACTCACTTCAACGGTTTGAGTATCTATCTAAAATTGTCTTATTTCACTTACTATGAAAATCATAATGAAACATCAAAAATATATTTTGTATCATCAGATTTGCTCATTATCAAAGCACCTGTATTGACTGTTCATTACTTGTCTTTATTTATCTTGATGGGACACCTTATACGTCACGACGATTTTATCAAAAACATCGTGGAAGGAAAGAGAGGAAGGGGTCGTCCAATATATAGCTACATCAAGCAAATTAAAGAAAAGGTGAAGGTTGTGACGTATAAGGAAGTTCAGGAGTTGGCGCTAGATAGGTGTAAATGGAAGGAGCTGCACCGCCAAGAGCTGGGCTCTTAAATTAATGATGATTTATCTTACAACATATTTTTCATGACTTTAATACAAAAAACATTAAAAAATGCAGGCCATACCATATACTAACTACAAGGAGCGACTGTCTATCTGATCTCCTCAACCCAGACCCGGGTTACCCAATACCCCTAGATAAGACTGGTTGTCACACTTACCTCCCCACTCAGAGGCATTTAATGATTACTTAAGCCATTCCTTAGTGAAAGATTTGTATGACATTCCATCACTAAGGAGCGACTTAAGTAATCATTAAAATGTCTCTGAGTGAGGAGGTTACTCGCTTCGGACTTCCAGTAACGACTGCCAAAGATGTTCAATAACAGCCGGGACCTACAGTTTAATGTGCCCGAAACACGACCGTAACGACAATCGACACAATAACAGCCGTGTCGACATTCCACATAGCGACAACAGTGCGCTAAGTACGGATTGCAATAACCGATCCATTGTTTTTGGATTTGAGATTAATACTGACATTTGACATAAGCTAATATCAAAATTCAATTTCCAATCGAAGACAACAGATGGATCAGTTATCTGAAGTAAGTCGATACACTTCATTGTACCTACATTATTATCTTGTTTTATTTATTAAATACCTTTTGTAATCTGTTTATCTTACCGTTTTAGTTAGATTATGCCTCGAACGAGGTTCAATTCTCATTAATGTATCCGGTGTTTATCTTTTGAACTTTGACCCCGTATTGTAAATAAATTATTATATCCTTGACAATTCTTGTTGCTAGGGGAAAAAACCTGTCTCAGTGTTTTCACAGTTAATGAATTTTCCGTTACAAATATGCTATTTGAAGCCGCACGATAAATTTTTGTCGCTTCGAAAATACTAGTGTGTAGCGTGATCATTGATCATTATGTACTGCGCGGAAAACCGCGAAAACATTTAGCGAGGAAACTACTTCTCATATCCGGATAAAATTCATGCTTCTTGCATACCAAATTTTATCAAAATTAGGTAATCAACCTTTGCACTGGAGAATTAAAACATAAAACACACGTACACACACATGCTTTCGACTTTCGATGGATATAGAGCCACATCGCTCCAAGAAGGTTGGTTTCGAACTGTCAATACTCTTAAATATGACTAGCCGTTATTGCTCAAAACTTATAAAGATGCCATTAGGATTTTCTTTTAAAGATTTTTTTCTTATTTATTTCATGGTTGTTCTAATTTTTTTCACATGATATGGCCAGCAACACGGTTATTTTTGAACACCGAATATTTTAAAGAGTATGTATTATTTGATTGTTATATTTGTAGACCTAGCAGTTTTTTTTCAAAAGTCTAATCTATACTTAGTTGCCAACTTCACAAGATCTGCACGAACAATGCGTGAATGTAGATGCACATAAATTAACAATTCAAAAATGAATGGCGATAGAATTTTCAGCAATAGTTAAAGGAGTTAAATGGTTAACTTCAGTAATGAAAATTGGCACGCGAACTAGTATAATTCAGTAACTATAATCACTGTTATTTTGCCAATCCGATATTCTTAGTAAGATACAAATTAAATACTTTGATACGGACAGCAGCATCTCCGAAGCTAAAAACTATCCCACATTGTGGTCACCAACACGCATGCCCAGGGCGGTGAGTATGGGCAAATCTTCCCAGCTTGGGGGAGTCAGGAGTCCATCAGTTGACGTTTTAGGCTGACAATGACATTAAAAATGATCTTATCAGAAATTGTCTACAAGCATCTTTTATCCATGTGACGATGACAACTTTGAGTGCGTCCCGGAATCAAAATTATAAAGATATCATCACAATTGTTCTAGTTTACGCAAAACGCGGCTGCTGTGCATAAGTTCTCTAGTTCCATTCCCGGGTAGGGCCGAAACCATTTGCGGGTTTTAGAAACTTTCATAAAACACCCCAAAGCCTGGAAATTGGTGATTGATACACCTGTGCATCAGAGAGCACGTTAATGTCGGTCCTGCGCCTGATCTCTCTCCGGTGGTGCCGGAGTGAAAGAGTAGGGAGTGCACCTTTGTCTGTGCAAATGCTTGTGCACTATAATATGTCCTGTGCAGTTCGCTGATCTCCTTGAACAGCCGCCGTGACTGACAATCGGCTTGGATGCCATTAGGCCCCGAGAAATGCTCGTGGCCACACCTCTCGCTTACGTCTGTCACATGAGTAAAGTTTTTTGTCATGTGCCTCTGCCCTGTGATTATCTTAGGGGCAGTCTAGAGCATTAATTAAGTTGTGCAATATTACACAATATTGCCTGAAAATTATAAATATGGCGCAATATAAATGCATATCACGCAACAGGTGTCATTGTAGGCATGATGACAGGGTTAAAATATAGTGATTCTGATTAGTTCATCTTTTCGATTAGCAAGAAATATTGGATACTCATTTTTCGTTTTAACAGGACGTTAAAAATTCAATACGATATAAGACGTTAAGGTGATTGCTTCAACTGGTAGTGGGAAATTCAAATATTGAATGGTTTTAAAATTTGAAACATAACAATATTTTGAACTTTTGGAGTAAACAAGGACATCAAAAACTTTTATGTTTATTTCCGCATTCAATCAGCTCACGCCTAATACCGAATGTTAACTTTGGTAAAACATCAAAAACCATTTTATATTTGAATTGAACGGTTGAAGCATTCACCTTAAAGATTATAGATAGTGTTTTTTAAGGAATTATTATAGAGAATATGTTTCCAATATTATTGCTAATCTTAAAAGTGGGCATTTGTGACGTAACGTTTCTGTATGTGCCTTAAAGTTCAAACATGCGGTATCTTCGTTGTTATTTACTTACGAAAGAAAAGCAAAAACACCGGTCCATTATTTTAGGGTTATCTAAAAGATGGACCTACATTGTTTCATTCGCCGCCTACTCGTAATGTTGAGCAATTTAGTTGGTCCAAAGGTTTCTTACGTAACGAGCGGATCAAAGTTCGACATATCTAGGCATAATAACATGGTTTACTAAGATTGCCCCAAACCGGTTCAGAATAACATGTATTGCCAGGCAGTTTTTCCGTCACTTCTTAGTAGTAAAACATTGTTAGGAAGTATTGGAGGATTGACGTTTTAAATTATTAATTTAAAATTGTTGAAGCTCAAGGTACGAGACTACTCAACCAATTTGAAAAATTAGTTTTTATTATATTTTTAGTCATAAATAGTACCATAATACAAACTATATTTACAAACTTAAAATAACTAAAATTCTACAAACTAAAGTAAAAATAATAAAACGAAAAACAACAAAAAACAACTGTGTGTTCTTTAATAAATTATTTAACTGATAGTAGGTAAGCTACATTATACTTGAGTCACATAGGCTATATTTTATCCAGGAACCGAAAGAAGTTCTCATGGTAAGCGGGTGGTAGTAAGTCAAAATAAAAATGTTTTTTTCCAGGTTGTTCCTGCATGGTGACCCCTCAATCATGAAGATCACACTAGTACTACTCCTGCTGTGCGTAACCAACAGCTTGGCTTACAAGATCCTGTGCATCTTCCCAGCAGCCTCTAAGAGTCATGACCATCTCTCTAAAGGTGTTGTCGATGCGTTGTTGAAGGCTGGCCATGAAGTAAGTGTATTTATAAAGTTCATCATCTTGCTTAGCCTTTCTCCAAGCTATGTGATGGGATCAGCTTCCAGTGTAACTGGATGGAACTGAATACCAGTGTACACCACATGGAGCGACTGCATATATCTGACCTCCTTGACTCAGTTATCTCGGTATCCTGATACCCCTTAAGCCCTTGGTTATTAGACTGGAAGCTTCTGGTTTCTGAATACTCGTAACGACTGAATTTTCTTTTGGCAACGATGGTAGTACGCAATGTACTCTAGCCTAGGGCCTGTGAAAGGACATAGGTTTATTTTTATCTTATTGCAAGAAGTAGTTTCTTCGGAACGCGAGTAGCGCAGCTGGTTCATATATTATTCTTATGTTTTAAGACTAATGCCCATTTTCACCAACAAATACCTAAATTTAGGGATCCCCTAAGAACATTCAGGGAACACTTAGTACGATTTTCGTTTCCACCAAAGCTTAAGTGTCCCTTATAACCTTTATTACTGGGGGAGCCTCTAGTCTAAGTGACATTTAGTTAGGGAAACGTTAAGAGGTTTTTGGTGAAAATGGGCATAAGAATAAGATATTTTTCTAGGTGACTTGGGCGACCCCATTCGAAAAGAAGAATGTGCCGAAAAACTTAAGGATCATAGATCTCACTGCTACTCGGGCAATTGTTGAAGGTAAGCATTTCATAAAAAATAGAAGTATAAACATTTATACATATTAATAAGGCGAAAGGGTGTGGGTTTTAGAAACTTTCACAAAGCAGCCCGTAGCCTGGAAGTTGGTGATTGATACACCCGTGCATCGGAGAGTACGTAAATGTCGGTCCTGCTTGTAATCTCTCTCCGGTGGTGTCGGATTGTCGTCCCATCGGGCTAGTGAATACACTTGTGACTGCGCAAAATGCTCGTGCACTGTAATATGTATGTCCTGCGCAGCTGGCATATCTCCTTATATGAGAACAGCCACCGTGGTCGAAATCGGTCTTGGACTTGGCCATTAGACTTCCGTAGAATACCCTAGCATTTATTAGCGCACAAAAGTTGCAACTTTGCGAAATTATTCAAGAATTTTTTTTTCCTTATTTTTGAGAGCAGCTAAAAATTCTTCTAATGTCGTTTTTCAGGCGTCGACGCAACGGATACAGACAACCACAGCATATCTGTCGTAAGAAACTTCACGACCGTAATCGCCAGGACCGCTTCGGAAACTCCAGCTCTTCGGAAGGTGGTAGTGGAAGAGCAGTTCGATGCGGTCATCACTACTTGGGCTGTCAATGACTTTGATGCTGGGTAAGGATAGCTACTTCAAGTTTTGGAGATCAAAAACATTTAACAATTGAAAATCTCTTACTTCCTACTAGTATTAATAAACGCTGGATATTTGTTCCATGGCGAGAAACCTACATCCCCCACATGGATAAAAGCCTATATATTATTTTGACACACAAGCTATATACTTACTGCCTTTCATCAAAATCCATCCAGCAGTTTTTACGTGAAGCAGGAAGATATGGATCTTTCCATACATCATGTCCCGAGCCTTTTTCCAATTACCAGTGGTTTAAAATGAACGATGCCTATCTGACCTCCTCAGCCCAGTTACCCGAGCAACCCAATAATACACCTCGGTAAGTGGTCATACACCCAGCCATACAAGCTGCAAAAAAAATAGATTCAAATCCATTGTTACAGATACGCAGCCATCCAGCAAGTTCCCTGGATCCTACTTAGCTCCGTCGGGGTCCATCCTTACCTGGAGAGCATAGTAGACGTGGTGAGGTCTATACCGACCACGCCAATGATCATCGCTGATGGAGAGGTCCCCATGAGCTGGCAGAGGAGGTGGTTGAACGGCCTCATTTATATGCTTTTGACTGTTGATAGCTGGTAAGTGGGAAAGTTTTAATATTACTTTTACTTAATTTTCCTTTAAAAATAAATAAATCCTTTAAAATCCTTAGCTACTTATAGTGTAAATGAGAGAGTAACTCTGTCTATCTGACTGGCTTTCATGCCTTAACCATTGAACCGAATTAAAATAAAATTTTGTAGACACATAGTCTAGAGTCTTTAAAAGGCTACTATCTAGGTGCAACAAGACGGGAACCGCACCAAAACAGCGTTTTTCTTTCATAAATGAAAGACTGTATGAAGCTGCCCCACCTTCCCCTACGCAATACTTACCTCGAAATAGGCTTACTCTAATTAACTGTAAGTCTTTCTGTCGTAATAAAGCAGCGTGTATGCTATGCATGCAGCGAGCGTGTCAGCGTGTCTGAGATAGAAGCTTTGAGCTGGACTTAAAATTAAATGTTGTTTTTAAATCCAGCCTCATTTATCTAAAAAAATCCAGGTTCGACATTCCCCGTCAAGCAGCACTCTACGAGTCAATGTACGCTCCCATAGCGGCCGCCCGTGGGGTCCCCTTACCCCCATTCCTGGAAGCCAAGCATAACGTGTCCATACTCCTGGTGAACTCCCACGAGTCCATCGGCTCGCCATACAGCCTGCCTCCGAATGTCGTCAACATAGCTGGTTATCATATTGATGAGAATCCTGCTCCACTTCCTAAGGTTGGTTAAGTTTAGTTTCTACTGGTTCATATACGTTCAGCTTTCAAAAAGATTTCAAGAAAAATCTGACATAAACTAAAGCACGCTCTCAAACAATCCGTTACATCATCTGCCTAGCCTTTTCCAGAATTAACTGGATGCAGATTAATACCTTTTTCATGGGGAGACTGCCTATCTGATTCTTCAACCTACCTAGTTACCTGGGCTACCAGATAAGACTGGTTATCAGACTTTCTGGTTGCTGACTACTCGTAATGACTGCGAGAATACAACTGGAAGAACTTTTCATGATAAGATGGTCAGGCACCCACGGAACTATCGCGCCAAACGTGACTCAACCTTGTGCGGGTGTTACTTCAACATGAACTCCTCCCAAAAAAGCTCTTAATCCTCATTGATTTGTATAATCTTCAAACACTAAACTCTTTTCGTCAGGACCTACAAGATTTAATGGACAACTCCCCACAAGGCGTGATCTACTTCAGCATGGGGTCCATAGTGCGGTCCACAGCCATGAAGCCTCACACTCGAGACGCGCTCATCAAGATGTTCTCGAAGCTGCCTTACACCGTGCTGTGGAAGTTTGAGGAGCCTCTGGATAACCTGCCTCCTAATCTGCATATGAGGCCTTGGATGCCGCAGACTAGTATATTAGGTAATGTATTTGGAAGATGAAGAATTTATTACTATATTATCTGTAATAGCTATTTCTACTCAGCTGCATCCAGTTGGACTGAAAGGCAAACCTAACATAATAGAATAAGAATATAATATATTTTCATAAAACATAGTTGAGGATTTATCCAGAGCTATGACTAGCCTTGTCATAGTTTGATACGATCGAGTTCTTTTTAAAACTCTGCCAAGTGCTGCATGCTATATAGTAGCTTTGCCAGCAGTTTCACCCGCTTTCCGTGGAAACCACTTCACGCACCCGGGTAAAAATACATAGCCTTCATCTACTCAATGAATGGAGTTTATATAACACTGAAATATTTTTTTAAGTGGTGCTTGGTATTTAGCACGTGCAACCAAACCAATATTTCAGCTTTATAATCTGACGGAAATGCAATAACATTTTTCAATCCCACCTTTCAGCACACAAAAACCTTCGCCTCTTCATCACCCACGGAGGCCTCCTCAGCACACTAGAAGCCATCCACGCAGGAGTCCCACTCCTAGCTGTACCGGTGTTCGGAGACCAGCCTGGGAACGCGGAGAGAGCACAGCGCACTGGTTATGCGGTTAGAGTGAACTACCATGAGAATATGGCTCCGGAATTGGAGGTTGCCTTGAATGAGATGCTGAGTAATGATTCGTGAGTATTTTTTTTTAAGATTTTTGAGCATGGCAACTTTTTTGTTGGCTAATATTTTTTTAGAATGTGTGAGCATGGCTGTCGAAAATTGAAAGAGGACCCATTTACTATCTACTAGCTTTCGCTCGCGGCTTCGCCTGCGTGGTGTGTTGATAAAAAGTAGCCTATGTGTTAATCCAGGGTATCACCTATTTGCATACCAAATTTCAACCAAATCGGTCCAGCCGTTTTTGCGTGAAAGAATAACAAACATACATACTTACAATACAAACTTTCACATTTATAATTTACTAGCTGGTGCCCGCGACTTCGTCTGCGCAGGTTTAGTATTTCGAACAATATGTTTACAAATTGTAGCCTATGTGTTATTCTGATGTATAAGCTATATTATTGTAAAGTTTCATTAAAATCCATTCAGTAGTTTTTGCGTGAAAGAGTAACAAACATCCATACATCCATACATACAAACTTTCGCGTTTATAATATTAGTAGGATGTAGGACTTTATCTGGCTAGTACCTAAAGCGAGAACCATACATGGCTAATAGTTACCAGTCTCTACTACAGTCTCTACTAGTACTTACTACTTAAAAATAATCTAGTATCATGTAAGCAGAACCCAAATATGTTACAAGGCTGGTCAGCAAGCCATCATAATCCAATAGAGAAATATTATAGCCGGTAATCCTAGCGTAAAAACGTAGCCTTTTGAGTATTCTGGGAATAAGACGAGATACCACTCCCAAATCACGACATTCGTCCATGTCCGAAATATTTATTTTCAAACTAGCTTCCGCCAGCGGCTTCGCCCGCGTGGTGTGTTGATAAAAAGTAGCCTATGTGTTAATCCAGAGTATCACCTATCTACATACCAAATTTCAATCAAATCGGTCCAGCCGTTTTTGCGTGATTGAATAACAAACATACATCCATACATTCTCACAAACTTTCACATTTATAATATAAGTAGGATATGTATTTTTATTATTTTTTCGATCCATTTACAAGGTTTACCAAAAAAAATTATGTTGTTTATAATTTCAGGTACACCAAGAAAGTGAAGCATCTATCGAAGTTGTTCCGCGCTCGTCCCATCTCTCCGTCAAAACTGATCTCCTTCTACGTAGAGCTCGCTATTGAAACCAAAGGTAAGGACTGGCCACCACTATTAGATATTATTGGTTTAAGACCTTCTTCGAATGACAAGCATACATAGAAATGCTAGCAGTTTCACCCGCTTCCCAAAGGAACTTCTTACCGGATAAATAGTTGCCTGTCTTTTCTCATGTTCTAGACTATCTCTCTATGTACCAAATTCCTTTTAAATGTTCGCGTTCGCTCGCAATATGTTACTGTTTGCTAGAGCAAGTAAACGAGAAGAAACATTTCTGTCTTGACTACAACTGCTATTAAGCACACCATACCGTCGACGTATCGTACCTCCTTTCCTAGAGACGGTGGTGTAACACCACCACAGATTAGAGTAATAGCTGTATGAAACCAAAACTTTTGAAACTTGTGCTTTGTCCTTAAAATCAAGATTCTCGCAGGTGCCCGTTTTTTTGCAAACGAGCACATATTAGGTATGACTACTTTCTGTCTGCTTTAGAAAAAAAATCTGCCATCTAAAATATCTAAGTTATTTTCCACAGGAGCATACCACCTCCGCTCTCTAGCACTACAGTACAGTTGGCATGAACGCTGGATGCTCGACTTCGTGCTCGCTGTGCTCGGCGTGCTCGCGGCGCTGGCGTGGCTCATCAAGTTCGCAGTCACTGCTTGCGTCAGAAGATTTAGCGGCAAAAAGCAGAGTGCGAATAAGAAGAAGAAGAATTAAGTATTTTTTTAATTATGTGAATTTTGTACAAATATTTTTTAAATGTTACCAAACCTACAGGGCAAATGTACAAATTATACGTCGTTTGTAAAAAGAGTAAGAGTAATTTAAGTGAGCAATGAAAGGATTTAATATAAATATCAGAAAATAAATGTGTTCGTTTTTATCTTCAATATCACCCATTTATGTACTAGGTACAGTCAACTTCAGGTCAGTGGTAACAGTTTTTTAGGAAAAGTTTTTGAGTTAAGGTGCATGACAGTTACCACTGATGTGCAGTCTACCGTACATCTCTAAGTCAAGATTTTTTTACGTTTTGAAAAAGGAAATAAAAATGAAACAACATTAATTCATCTAAATTGTTTACTAAACTAAGAGATCATAGTGTATTACTTAACAACATTATGAAAAAAAAATTACATAATATTACGAGTTCTCGCCAAACTCTTTGGCGGGCCGTATTTTTCAGTGCATTTTGAAGTCGCTTTAATTTTTTTTTAAGGTTTTTGGTTACTTTTGTCAGTTAATATACCCTAAACCTTCTCCTGGGTCTGACAAATACTATGCTGAAAACCGCGTCAAAATCAATCCATCCAAACGCGAGATAATTGAGTACAAACAAACATGCAGTTCAAACTGAGAACCTCAGTTTCTGAAGTCGGTTAAAATTATTTCACCGCAATGTTCCGTAACGGAAAAAGTTTGGCGAGAACTACATACAATATATGCACTAATATGTATTTACAAAAGTGCGAGGTACTTTTCGAAGAGTAGTAAAAACTCCTTGGTTCGATGTTCGTTCGTCAGTTTGTGGACTTGCACCTCTCCTTCTGGGGTTAACAGGGCCTGGGAACAGAGAAATAAGTAAGTAGGTAGATAAAGCAAGGACTAATGTCACCTATTCTTTCGTTTATGTCCAATCTTAAGGTTAAGCAACGCTTGGCGCTTTCTGTCTATGGATAGGTGACTCTCAATCATGACGAGTTTTCGTAAGACATATTAAAACCGTGAGTTCCGGCTGTCATCTGAACATCTTAAGCAGTCGTTATGGGTAGACAAGCCAGGAAGACTTACAACCAGTCCTGCCAAGGGCTAGCTATCGGGCTGCCCGGGTAACTGGGTTAAGAAAAACACATAGGCATTCTCTTCATGTGGCACATTGGTACTCAGTTGCATCCGGTTAGACTGGAAGCCAAACCCAACATACTTGGGAATAGGCTAGGCAGATGATATTAAAATCTGCCCGATATTCTCAGAATCCTGGCATAATAAATCACGATAATTTTTACACAGAACTATTCTTACTAGTAACTTACCAGTGTACTATCCCCGGCGTCACAGCACCTTGCGGCGGCCGCGTGCGCGCACTTCGCGTAGATGTCGCTGAAGGATAGCTCCCACTCGACGATGCTGTCGTCTTGTAGCGACGCGAACACACAGCACGGGTTAATGTGGGACCAGGAGAGGGATGTTACGGATAGCTGGGGAGAAAATAAAGTATATTATGAGTTGCCATTCATTTTTGTGACGCAAAGACTTCTACTTTCGCGATAAACAGGCTTTTCTAGAACTTCAATGTTTTTATTTATGACGCATACATTGTTTTTTTTTCTCAAGTAATAATTTACTGAATGTGGGACTACATTATTCCTAATAAGTAGTAAGATTTACATACTAATAAATATCGACTAAAACTATTTATCTTTTTACACTAAATACAAGTTATACACGCTATTTTGATCAATAATTATTCCACTTCCGGTTTCACCCGCTTCCCGTGGGAACTACTTAAACACACTGTTACACCGTGAACAGCTACTAAGTAATTAAATCAACTTTTAATAATAAATATTACATGTGGATTAAGCGGTGCATTTCTGGGTATAATGGCAACTTTCTTAGGTCTTCCGTCTCCAAAACCTATTGCCATGTTCGAACTGCCACCGCAAGTCATGAAACGCACCATTAACTCCTAAGGGGTATTTCAGTTATTTTTAAGAATAAAAATTTAATAATAATGACGAGTAGAATTTCAGCCACGGTGGCTATTCCTTTAAGAGATCAGTCAGCTACGCAGGACATATTATAGTGCACGCACATTTGCGCATACACAGGTGCACTCGCTATTCCTTCACTGTCATGCCCGATAGAACGGCAATCCTACACCACCGGAGAGAGATCACTAGCAGGACCGACATTAACGTGCTCTCCGATACACGAGTGTATACTTCAGTAAGTTCCGGACAACAGGCTGTTTTGGGATAGTTTCTAAAAACCCACAATGCGATTTCGGCCCTACTCGGGAAACCTGAGACTCCAATCCCGCTATGCGAGTACTCAACACAACAGTGAGAAAATAAACGATAAAAGTGGGTAGGAAATGGGGGACCCCCATTTATAGCACGGACGTTAAAAAAGACATTGACAAGTAGCAGATAACTAGATGCGCACCTTTCTCTAAGTTTTATCAGTAACATAGCAGAAATATCATTCAGGGATAAGGTATAGCCTTACATTACTGAAACATTTTCTGAATTCAGATGCCAGTTAAGTAACCTTGAAGGCTTTAAAAGTGAATATTTGATCAACTTACCCTGGAGCCTGAATCGCCATGCGCTTTAGTAGACACACTGCTGATGTATCTTCCTTTATGATCTGACTGGTATTTCTCAACATCCTTCGGCTGGATGTTCCTAAAGACAAAAGCATACGTCGATTTAATAATATATCAATCCACAGGACATAGGCTTTTTAACCTAATTGAGAAGGTTGAATTACGACGTTTCAAGTTTATATGGTGTCCACATTTCTAGAAGCAATAGGGGCAATCATCGAAAACGATACAACACTTGCTTAAGTACACAAACTTATGTGCTTTAATTTATCACACAAAAAATAATATCAGAATTACTATTACTATAATTACAATTTACAATTTAATTCAAAAATCTCTCATCTTGCTCTCTTTTTATACAAAATAATTCCTCTTTTTAGATTGAAGGTAATTCCGCGTTTGACCGATTAATGGCAACACTCACCTACAATCCAGCGTTAGTAGGACCCTGTTCTCCACCAGTGAGCACACACTGATGGTACCAGCATCAGTAGCTGCTAGGAAATATGGCAGCCTATGCGGAGACACTTCTATGCAGGTCACTGATGATGCGTCGGCTGTGAAAAAGATAAAATACTTATTGGTTTAAATTTAGCTGTGATAATGGAAAACCACGTCCTGTCTTGGAAGTCGGTTATAAATGCTGCTTTGGTAGAAAAACTTCTGTGTTAGTTTCATGTTATAGAAGAAAATAAACTGGATCTCTTTATGGAGTCGGTTAAAAATGCTGGAGCTGACTGACTAAACACAATATGCTCTTAAATTGCTGAAAGGATTTTCATGCGGTTTTGACCAATACAGAGTTATTCGGCTGATTTAGGCAATTGCTATAAACTGCTCCTCCAATGAGCCACCCATATAAGTCGATTAGTCTCAACATACGACGGACTAAAAAGATCTTGACTATTTTCCTACTATTTTTTGGTTAAACCTTGTAGAACCTAATACTCAGTCTACAACATTTACTTACTTGCAACACAAAACTTGTTCACTTTAACCGCACCAAGAATCCTCTTGCAACACAAAACCTCCCCACAGTTCTTCGCAATCAAATAATTATCGCGATCTTTCCAATTCATTACTTTCAAGCCCCCACAAACGACACCACTTTCCCAGTTTTCAGCAACATTTTTTTCCACTGACAACACTCGTTTAATTTTAGCACTGGCAGCACTTGTTGGCCTGTCACTGTCAGTGTCAAAGTCAAAACTAATGGCGAATTTTGGGCGAGAAAATTCTTTTTTAAGTATCGACTTTTCTTGTTTTTTATTTAATATTCTTCTTTTAGCTGCGTTTAAATTAAAGTTTCTTTTTATTTCATCATTTTGTGGGTCTTTTAAAGGTAGATCAATGTGGTCTAGTAAGTTTATTGATTGATTTTTCTCGAGTTTCATTTTGGACCAGTAAGCTTTACCGATGTCTGGTGGTACGGTTTTGGACTTTTGCTGTACTATCGACCATATTGTTAGGACGCCTATACTTTGTAGTGTTACCACCTGAAATTAGAAAAAAAAATACTTGTTGGTTTCAAGTCACTTCTACTTAAGTACTACATAGTTTATGTATACTAAAAAGCTTTTCTTGAAGAAATAAAAGCGCTTCTTATTTATATGCTATGGCGATCTCTAAGCTAAAGATTAACACAGTCCGTGACGTCACTGGACGACGTATTTTGTCTGTAGTTCTAAATATGGCCTCTTATACTGGCCAGGGGTGATGACGCCTGGAATACTTTACTGGTACAATATGGCGTAGGATTCATGACACCATGAGCTCTGGCCAGTTATATTTCGGAACATACACACTGTACCTACTCAGTTCTATTTCCAAAATTCAAAACTACGACCTTACCTGTCCCACAATCCTACGTCCCCCCTCTTGTGTAAGTAGCGCATGAGCGTCACCAGCCAGCTCCAAGCCAACGACACGGCCTGTGACGTCACTACCGCACACGAAGTTTATTCACAGTTCTATTTTCAAACTCAAAACTATGACCTTACCTGTCCTATAATCCTGCGTCCTGCGTCTGTCGCTACTTTTTATGCTAGAAGAAGTTTCCCCAGGAAGCCACTTGAAAACGCTGGTGAAAGCTACCTACATAGACTTCAATAAATAAAATCTTACCTGTCCCACAATCCTACGTCCGCCCTCCTGTGTGAGTAGCGCATGTGCGTCACCAGCCAGCTCCAAGCCGACGACACGGCCTGTGACGTCACTACCGCACATATTGTACGCGCTGTTTGTGAACGCGCATGATTGTAGGGCGCAGGGTATGCTGTGCTGAAAATAACATTCAAACTTTCAAATAGATTCAAACTTTGAAGATTGACATGGGTAGCATTAAAAATGAATCCATGTCAATCTTAAAAAAAAAAAAAAACGTCCTACTTATTAAATAAATGTTATTATTCCATCTCTGAATTTGTAAGAGATAAAATAGACATGACATAACATCCAATTTGAATATTGTAAGTAACCTAATGTATTAATGTAATTTATAACTTGTTGTAATTAATCAATGTTTCTATTTTTGCATGCCTAAGTTAAGGTAGAATATACAAGGATCTCCAATTGCATTTTTGTAACATCTGTATTTATATTATTGTACCTACATTCCGTTGCAAATAAACTATTATTCTATACTATAAAATTTTTGGAAAGTCGGTAAAAAATCAGGATAGTTATTTAAAGACTAGCTGTTGCCCGCGACTTCGTCTGCGTGAGCAATATAGAATTTCCAATTTCGTTTATTTAATCATTCATTGCTCAACCCCCATAGGTGATAGCGTGATAATATATAGCCTATGTGTTGAACTGGCCCCCAGGTAATAGACATGCAAAATTTGATTTAAATCCATGCAGTACTTTTTGAGTTTATCCGGGACAAACATACAGACAAACAGACATACAGACAAAAATTCTAAAAACTACATATTTGGGTTCAGTATCGATTATGGATCACCCCCCAAGTATTCTTTTAAAAAAAATATTCAATGTACAGTTTTGACTTTCCTATCATTTTATTATATGTATAGATAAAGGATAACCGATTTATTAGGAGACCATGGTATATGGGAAGAAATATAAATTAAGTTCACAGATCTCAAGGCAGACAAAGGATTGCTACAAGAGCATTTCAAAAGCCATTTGACTCCTTGCAAATTTATTCATATAGAGGTAGATCTTGTCGAGAAGATTTGTTTGTAAAGAATTTAAACTAACACAATTTACATTATGATCATAATATATATGAACTTCAGAAATGCAAAGTTATTTGGCACGAACTTTTTAGTAACCTACCTCATCAAAACCAACGTTAATATTCCTTTTATTCCACTCCCGGTGTCTTTCGAAATCTGTGAGGCCTTCTTCATTTATTTCTTCTACCTTGGTAGATTTCTCGTCACTGGCAACATCGTCACGCCATGTTGGTTCTTCTGAGAGATCCCATAGGTGTATTGATCTGAAATTAAAGTAACAAAATGATTATTTACTTATCAAATTATTATTTTTTGGTAGAAAATAAATAATGTATTTACCCATCCTCCAAAGCAGCGACGAAATATCCATCTGTACTACCTTTTAATCTTCCTAGAGCTACATTATCTATGGCTGTTAGTAGTTTTATGGGTTCTCGTATGGCAACACTAATATCCCATAGACAAATAACACACTTCTTCAGCTGCGCATTCTGACCTTTTTTGTGAACCGTCATTATTAAATTGGATTTCGTTTCAGAAAAATACATTTGAGATATTTTTGTGTTATTCAAAAATGATAGTTTTTCTGTTTTTATAAGCTTAGGAGAAATAGAAACATACCCTTTACTAAAAGGGTATTTCGAAATATTTAATTCGGATAATTCAGTGTTGCCACTATTACTGTTCAAAACGTTACTTATCCTACTTTCGATTTTCTTCAAAAACTTTCCGAGTCTATGAGTATTGTAATCTTTATTCTTTAATTTCGACTTATATGTTTCATATGGCAACATTTCATTGGGCCCGACGCCATCTTTCTGTTCAAAATATATTCTTAACGGATCTGTATTATAACTTGCATCTACATTAATCGCATTATTTATCTCGACATCGACATTTTGAGTCGTCAAAAATGTGAATTTAGTTAAATAATCTTCCATATTTTTGCTATATTTTCGAGTTTCGACTTTTTGCTTTATGCAAATATCATGTTTTGTGAATTCCACTGGATGTTGGGTCCACTTATGTTCACATTCAACCTCATCTGTTTGAACCTCTTCTGAGATTCCATCTTCAAACGTCTGAACAGCGACTTGGGTATAGTTCGATCGTCCAAATGTTGCCATATAAAGGTCGTACGAAATAGGTTTCATTTCGAACAAAGTGTATGACATTTCATGTAGAGTTATTATGCTAAGGAGATCTTTGGCTCGTTGTCTTAATCTGTCCCCTATCCTTTTCTTTCGGCGTGTTTCTTTTGATTTTGTAAAATCGATGAAAAGTGGTCTGAAAGTAAATAAAAGTTACATTTCATTAGTACCTGCTTGACTATCGTGAAGGCCCCTTAGCCAAGATCGGAGCAGGAACGTTATTTAATAAGAACTTTAATTTGAAGAGACTATAACAAATCCGCTTCTTAATTTGGTAATCTAGCTAGCAGCCCACACATTGAGAACAAGTCCTTTTTGTTAATAATGGTATAGTCACATCTCCCTTCTCCTACTATGGGCGGAGCACGAAAGTGTTAAATATACCCTAACCTATGACCACAAGTCCATTGCATCGTCGTTTTAGCGCACAGACGTCTACAACTTGACAAAAGCTTTCCCCAAGGTTCGCCAGTTAGTTCGATCTTCAACAATCCGCATCCATTGCTTCCCGGCTTTTGATCAGATCGTCCGTCCATCTAGAAACTCGAATCTCGGGAAATCTTACCCCAATTTGACCTTACGACCCCCTTACCTGTCAAGCACATCAGTATGAACAGTCCTGATGCTGGACACAGCGCTCGAGCTGCTCATCTCTTGGAAACCCTCGTCGGTCAAGGAACTAGGCTTCTCTCCGACTTCTGCTGTCTCCAGGATAAAGTCTAAGACTGCTGGCTTCGATTTGTTTGCTGAACGGTCTCGGAGATCGAAGCTACCTGCAATATTGTAACAGTTTCTCGAGTTACTGATAAAGTCTCTGATAGCCTCAGGTCTTATCATAGAGATAACTTTTGGTTTCACAGGTCTAGGAAAGCACTATCTGTTAGAAATTATAAGCAGCCTTCATCTAGATTCTAGCAGATAGCATTAACTGTCAGATAACTAACTGACATTTTATCAAAAACCAGTTAAAATGGTCCCTAGTGTTGTTTTTTTTTTTATAAAGATTAATTGCTATAGAAAAAATATTATGTACGTGGCCGCTCGTTCGGTCATCTTAGGAAGTCGTTTAAAAGTCATTTTCCCGAACGAATATCAATGTATACTGTTTTTCTTACCAAATCTTGTGATATTCAAAAGGCTGTCTTATTCTTATCCTCACCTGAATCCAACATATTTTCATCATCCTTCACTTCCTTTGATGTCTCAACGGCTTCGCTTTCACTATCATCATCATCATCATCATCATCATCATCATCTTCCGCTTGTTCATTTCTCTCATCACTGGCATTTTGTTCACTATGTGTGGAACTGTGATAAGAGTCAAAATCTGACTCGTAGCTCTCGAAATCGTCTTCGTAACTCATGTCTTCATCACTTGAAAGCTTGTTTGGTGGTGTCTGAAGAGAAGGTACAAATTATGAAGAGTGTGTACAAATTTATAAATACTCGTAGATAAGTAATAGTCTCAGACGTGAAAGTCGCAATGGGTATCGACCGTCTTATGATGAGTTGGGTGGATCCAGGCTGACATTGAACATATTTGGCAACCCTTGCTGGTACCCAGAAGCCAGAAGGTCTGACTAGTCCTACCGAAGGATGCTAGGTAAATGGGTTAAGAAGGTCAGATAGGCAGTCGCTCCATGTAAAAGACTGGAAGCCGTCACCTCATCACACATACCGTCACACATAGGAAGTGGTGAAGGGTTTTGGGGGCTGTCTTTTGTAAATTTATTTTTTTTGACGTTCGAAAAGTGCTATTTTGCAGCCAAGTTTGAATAAATGACTTTTGATTTATTTTTTTTGATTTTTTGACCAACATAGTTAGAAAAAGGCTAACTATGTTGGTGACGTAAGACGAATAAGCGTATTTTTGTAGTGTACTAATAAATACAAAGAAGACTGAATAAAAACAAATTCCTTACCTTTTTACTGTGACTAGGTTTTTCATCATCCAAGTCAATGTAAAACGCTTTAGGCTTTGCGCTTAACTTATGTGCCAGATTGAGCATCTCAGAATTATTGGCCGCGTTAGAATTCAACATTTTAACTTCACTTTCATCTAAAGTCCTCGTTTTCGTTCGTTGTCTTTCACCTGAACCTTTTGTAGTATCTTTATCTTTCCTTTCTCTGGGTACTTCTTTTTCTTTTATAAAACTCCGTTCCCTCTCTTTTCTACCTTTGTCCATAATAAAACTACCTTCTTTTTCCTTTCTACTTTTAGGAGTATCTTTGATAAAACTACCTTCTTTTTCCTTTCTGCTTTTCGGAGTATCTTTTATAAAACTCCTTTCTTTTTCCTTCCTATCTTTGGGAACGTCTTTGATGAAACTCCTCTCCCTCTCCTTCTTATCTTTGGACAAATCTTTCACAAAACTGCCTTCACTTCTCAAATCCATATTCAATTTTCGTTTCACAATTGGCGAATTGACTGCGACTCCAAAATCTTTACTTCTTGGTGTCGAATATCTGGATGACGTGGTTTTAGGCGTGGCCATCTTGGATTCGCTTCGAGCACTTTGGGTAGTAGAAGAAGGTGAAGATTTTAGTAAATCCTTCATTGGGGATACATTGCTGGCCGTATATGAACCAGTAGACTTTCTAGGTGTTTTCGCAGTCTGTGTAACACTTTTTTTCTTTTGCCCATAAATGTCGGCGGTAGTGGATTTCTGAACAAAGTTCCTTGGTGTTGAAATGGTGTAAGAAGTCTTTTTAAGTTTATCATCTTGAGGTACTTTTGTAGCGTCGTCTTTTGTTACCTTTTCTCTTTTTACTTTTGACTCGCTAGGTTTCTTTACTGTAGTCTGCATTTTTACTTAGCTAGAATTTTAAAGATCGGAGTTATTACATATAGTGTTAAACATATTTTAGATACGTGCTTTAAAAAATGGAAACACGTTAAGAATTTTTGGATCCGAGAAGTAGTTGCGGGTGAAAAATCGCGGAGAACCCCTAGTATGTATGAGTATAAAAAAGGAAAATTCGTAACACTGAAAAAGTTAAAAACAACTAGGTACTTAAGTACTTATGCCCATTTTCACCAACAAATACCTAAATTTAGGGATCCCCTAAAAGCATTTACGGAACACTTAATAAGAATTTCGTTTTCACCAAAGTTTAGGTGTCCCTTATCCATAGTTATTTATGTCAAAATTGGGAGAGCCCTTATTCTAAGTGGCACTTAGATTAAGAGATTGTTGGTGAAAACGGGCATTAGAGTATTAGGGTAGGGATTAACTAATTATATAGGGTAAACAAAAGTCGTAGGCGGATGATGACAGACTACGGTACGTCAAAAAGTCATTATTCATAAACCTAGTGCGTAGGTACCTAGACCATTACGATGTGATGTACACGATAGTTATCTAAATCTATACCTATCTATACTAATATAATAAAAAGGGGACACATTTATATGTTTGTACCCTAAAGGCTCCGAAAGTACTGAAACGATTTGAAAAAATATTTCACTGTTGGGGCGCTACACTCTTCCCGAGTAACATAGGCTACATTTTATCACGGTATGGGCAGTAGTTCCCGTGGGAAAACGGCTAGTAGCTATGTAATCATAAAGCTGAAAATTCTGTTTGTTTAACTTAGCTATTCGACTTTTGCATTTTCTAACAGATCTGTCTTGAGGCTTTGCTTGTCCAAAATTGGTTAGAGGTTTTCTGAAATGGACTGGCGAGCTATAAAAATATACGTAGCGCAAGAAGCATAGGGCGTCAAATGGCGTTCACAAATTCAATTTACTTGACGCCGAATATACATAGGTACAATTAATTACTTAAGTACTATTGATCAATAAGAAAACATTTCCATTAGATTACAAAGCTCACCTTCCTTCTTCCTTATTCATTAAGAACCAAATTCTTCCGTCTTAGTAATAATCATGTTAAAAATGTTTTAACTTAGCTTAAAAAATATCGTCAAAGAACTTTGTTTTTTTTTCCGACTTTTAAAGGAGGAGGAATTCAAAAATTCATCTTTCAGTAGTAATTAGCCTCCGCCAGCCGTTTTACCCGCGTTGCATGGGAACTACTCCCACTAGAGTACCCCTATAAACGGGCTATTTAGGACATGTTTTTCAAATCGGTTGAAATTTAATTTCGAGCAAATTGAGGTCAATCTAATCTCAATTTAGTCCAAAACCCAAATACTTGCCTATGTAATATTTTTACTAACACATCAGTAAGTCAATATCGTACTATATAGGTACTTACTACCCAAAGAAAAGCATTAAAAACTGACCTAAATAAGCCTTATGAGTAAGTCACAGAGAATCGATGACAGTGCGAAACTTTCACGTGGTGGAACGCAAAACATTATGAATAAATAATTTCAACCAATTATTTCTTACCTTGACATAATTTCAAATTCCAGAAAATTCTCACGGGCTTCACCAAAAATCTCCATAGAAAAATATGAATTTATTTACAACTGTGACTTGAAAGTGAATTATATAAAATTAATTGAATTTCTTAAGCATTTTTATAACACCGTCACTCGCTTAGTCTTGTACACAAATGGCGTTGCTATGGAAACGGTTATTTCAAACATTGATATGGTTTGCGGATTAACGAGAATATCAGTGACGTTTAAACAGAATATTATTTGTTGAAATTAAAAACTGGCAACTCAGAAGCGCGGGAGTTTTTTTTTTTTAAACTTCATTATTTTGTTTTTCTTAGATCTTCGTTAATTTTTATGTAATTAGCGGGTCACCTTGCTGATTATTTTAGCCCGCAAAGTAAATACTATTGGAGTGAATAATAAGTTTCTGGGCAACAGTTATGTTATGGTTGAAAAACATAAGTGAATGTTCCTACTTACATTTAATAAATTCAGGACCTCAGGGGCCCGATTCTCCTAAGTTAATAATGTCAAAATTGAATAGAAAACGAATCGCAATATGATCGCAATGGCAGTTTTAACCATATCGGGCATTCTGCTACTAATAAAAGACCAATCGTATTCGATTGACATTTGATTGGTGTGCGATTGGTCTGCTATTTTGGTGATTTTGGTCTATACGGTAGTTTGCTGTACAATCATTTTGCAATCGTAAGTCATTTACAGACAAAACGATTCATTATTGAATGACAGAAAAGGATAAAAACGTTTATTTCAAAGAAAAAATAGCGGAATGCCACATACGCTTCAATCGTAATCGAGTCGGGATTGGATCTCAGTCGAATCGAGTCGAACGTGAATCGTATGGCGCTAAGTAAAATTAGGAGAATCGGGCCCCTGGTAGGTAAGTAAGGACTAATGAAGTACACAGCTTAGTAGATAAGGTAGTAAATAAGGGAGAATATACGAAGTGTAAGTGCCTACGTATACATGTATTAAGAGCAAATAGGGAAAGTACATAAGGAAGTCATTCATTAATTCGATAAGAAAATCGCATCTGAGGTTATTCTGAATATTACACACACACTGTCACTTATTTCAGCTATTAGCAAACAAATTAATTTAATTGAAAGCAGTTTGTACCGCCGCGCTATCAGTTCTAACGCCTACTCGAAAACACATTACCAAATTGACAGTTGACCTACCTACTTACTTCAATTAACAAAAAAGTAGGCGCTTAATAATATCCGGTTTGTATTACCTCGGTCTTGGTTTTTGCCAAACTTGATGTCAATTAACAACTTTAAATTATACTTAATATGTTTATTATGAACCTATTTCTTTCATAAAGTTTCATTAATCTGATTATTTTGTTTGATCACATTTTACCTGATTTTGAATGATTTCAGGTCGTCCAGACTTTCACGGGTAAAAGAAAACGTTGCGAGAAACTGCACACACATGTTTGGGACAAGAAAAAAAAATAGATGTGAAATTAACTTGAAAAAAAAATCTTGGACTAGCAATGGAACAATGCTCGCACATAGGCAGTAGTTACCTATAGAGGATTAGACAGATTAATTAAGTAGCTACTGTAATCCGTTTAACGCTGTTCCTAATATTCTATCTATCTATCAATTTCCTTATTACCAATAACATTTAGACAATAGCCCCATACAAGTAATACAAGTAATGACAAATTTCAATCTCTAGTAGGTACTTTATTTACGTCATAATCCATACCAACTACATACGCCAACAATATAGGTGCGCCTCCCGCCAACAGAAATACATAAAAAACTAAAGTAGGTGAAGGTCAGCTTTCAACTGCCATTCAACGTAGATTATTCTGAAAGCAAAGATGTCTACCGGTCTGAGTCTAAAAATAGTATGCCTACTGATTGAATTTGAGGAATTCATTGTAATTTGTGCAATAGGGAAAATAGTACTCAAATATTATTCTCCCTACATTCAAAATTACACCTATCAACCTTTTTTGTGTTGGGTATTGAAAATAATGTCTATTAGTAATATTGGATGCATTGGTAGAAGTCTTTGCATGTACATGAAAATAATTGTGTGTGAATTAAACGTGTGACGTTTTAACACATTTTTACTACTTGAGTACATATTTATTTTGGTATTTAGCGATAATTTACAGGAAAGATGAAGTAATTTTGTCATCAGATTATGTCAAGCACAGGTTTCAGATTAGCTTAATGAATACCCATGGCTTGATATTGATCTGGTATGGATACAAGTTTTTATGTACCTACTGTCTTTGATAATTAAAAATTAAAAGTAGACCTATACATAAATACCAAAGAAACTATGGATAGATCGTGTGAAAGTTGACATCGCTAGAAATAATGTTGCTAATTTTGAATTTCTAGTTCCTAAACGGGGTTTACATAAATAAAATATATATCCTTTTTATGTTATTACATATATTTGAATGCTTTTACACATTTAAAAAGTCGAATACTGTAAATTTACCACTTAGGCGTGCCCAAAATATCTAAGATATATTCTTCTTTAAATTAAAACAAAAATAAATAAAACGATGCTTTTATGTCTTCACATTTAGGTAACAGTGTACTTCTCGACAATTATTACTTAGACACGATAAATAATACATATACAGAATACGAGGCGAACTTCAATAAATAACAGAAAATTAACGGAGCTGTCAACGCACGTGCATACACTTCGGAATCTAACACTCTACTGATTGATTCTGCATATTTTACATGATTTTTAAACCCCTCTCTCCGACCTGCGAAGCTTTGTTCAGTATCTTATGGTAACTCGCTAGTTTTCTGGTCGGTTGGTTCTATACTTTTTACAAACCAGCAATGATGGTCGCTGGGTCTTCGACACCTTCCTTGATTTTCCTAAGGAACATGACAGCTTCACGACCGTCAATAAGCCTGTGGTCGTAAGTCAACGCGATGTACATCATTGGTCGGATTATGACTTGACCATTTAGCGCGATTGGTCGCTCGAAGATACCGTGCATTCCAAGAATGGCAGATTGAGGAGGGTTGATAATGGGTGTGCCCATCAAGGAACCGAATACACCACCGTTACTGATAGTGAAAGTACCACCATCCATTTCTTCAATTGTTAGCTTGCCGCCCTTGGCTTTCTCTGCTAAGCCAGCGATGGTCAGCTCAATGTCAGCATACGTCATATTTTGTACGTTCCTCACGACCGGCACGACCAGACCTTTGGGAGTCGCGACGGCAACAGAGATGTCTACGTAGTCACGGTAAATGATTTCCTGGTCTTCAATGACAGCGTTGACGACGGGCTGGTCCATCAACGCGTTGGCTGCTGCCTTTACGAACGGAGACATTAGACCGAGCTTGACACCATGTTTCTTGGTGAAGGCATCCAGATGCTTCTTCCTGAAGGCCATGATATGAGACATGTCAATCTCGTTGAAGGTCGTAAGCATGGCGTTGGTGTTCTGCGCCTCCTTCAGCCGCTGTGCGATACGCTGACGCATCCTGTTCATCTTGACGCGCTGTTCAGTGCGAGTTCCCGCCATTTCTTTACTGTAGTCAGTGGGGGGAACTTTGACAGTCGCGGTTTCGATGGATTGCGCGTGACGGATGGCCGCTACGGGGATTGAGGAGATGGGAGCTGCGCGAGGAGCTTCCGCCTTAGGTGCTGGTGGTGGTGGTGGGGGAGGCGCTGCGGCAGCTGGTGGTGGCGGTGGGGGCGGGGCAGCAGCTGCCGGGGGCGGTGGAGGAGGAGCCTCAGCCTTAGGAGGTTCAGGCGCAGGTGGGGCAGCCGCTTTCGGGGGCGGGGCGCCTTCAGTCAACTCCAGCCTGAACAGCTTCTGTCCAGCCTTCACAGTATCACCGTTCTTCACGTAGAACTCCTTGATGATACCGTTTCCTGGCGCCATGACGGGTAAGGCGGTCTTGTCCGTCTCGATTTCCATGACGACCTCATCCATGGCGACGGCATCGCCGACCTTCTTTTCGATCTTCGCGTCTCCTTCAGAGACGGAGTCGGGGAAGCTTGGAGTCATGACATCCTGTTCAGCAAAGAGTTGGTTGGTGAAATGGATGGTCGCGATTTGGTTTTGTGCTGCGCTAAGGACGCGTGGCTGGGTGGTCCGGGCCGCGGCCTGGCTCAGGGCTCCGAAGACCTTGGGAGCCTCTGTCGACTTGAACCGGAGGGTTTGCCCCTGCCTCCGGTAGAGGGTCTGCAGATGCTTGGAGCAGCGTCGAAGCATCGTGAGTATTTTTGATGAGATTTTTTTTACCCTGGAATTGAGATTTTCTTGAATTACTATTTAGTTTTTTGACTTTATGAATTTTTAAATAGTGTGGCTCTATTATGGTGATTAATGTGATGTGCTAAAAAGAGTGTACAGAAACAACATATAGATATTCGCGACATATGCTCGACTGAAAAATATAGAGACCATTTAAAAAACCTTTCTTAAATCAGAAGTTAAATTACCTACTTCCACATTTTATATGCAAAGGAGTACACAATTTGAATAAATGAAACTTGCAGAGAGAAAACGTCCCATTACAACAATACAAAAATTAGCCTTTAGAAAAATTATACTATTCAGTTTTAAACAATAAGTAAATAATGGAAATCTGTACATTTGCGTAATGACTATGAGATAAAGCATGTAAATAGCATTGAAGATAACTGTTACATACATGTATTATTTATGAACGAACTTGACTATTTATGAGTTACATAGCGGTATTCATAAGTCCTAATTATGGATGACGCCAAATTTTATGGCGGCTCGGAACATTTAACCCTCGGAACATTTGCTCGGAACTCTGAAGTTAGTTGCAAGCCGACATTGACTTTGGCGAGAACAATGCATGCTGTTAAGAGTTAGGGTAGTATTCTTTATACTTTATACTAAGACATAATGATGTAATGTAAATAAAGTAAAATGTGTGTCTTGTTATCAGGTAGCGGATTAATAAAATAAACGTTTATCTTGGTACAAACAGTTACACTGTAAAGTCCAAAAGGAGGTCAGGTTACTGTATTATGTAAGAAAAAGAGCAGTTTATGGTTATTATCTTTTATTCGTAACTAGCCTGAACTCCGACAGCTTGTTAAAAAAAATAATTAAGGTATGCAGATTGGGAAACTCCCTTTTTCTTAGGTGGGTTAAAAAGAGAATTATTGGTTAAAATAACTATGTAAAAATACTTTTGTCTTCTGTATACAAAACATAGGTACTAAACTAGAGTGGAGTTCAATGTTTATTCCTTATCTATTTGAGAAGAGGACTTTGCCCTACAGTGGGAAGTTTGTTGTCTAGACTAGAATATTACATTACATGCTGATCTTTAAACAAAATATACAACATGGGCAGTCGCTACTAGAAATCAGAAGCCAGAAAGCCTGACAACCAGTTTTACCACTGGGTATTGAGTTACCCTGGTAACTGGTTTTCCTGGGCAACTGGGTTGAGGAGGTCAGCTAGGTAGTTGCTCCTTGTAAAACACCAGTACTCATCTGCATCTAGTTAGGCTGAAAACCCAGCCCAAAAAGGTAAAGGCTAGGCTGATGATACTAACTTGGTGTTTCACCTGTGTCACTAAGGTAACTTTTAGTCATTATTGTAAAGAATCAAAGTTATGAATCTGAAGAGCAATAAAGTCCTGACAAAAAACTGAGTAGTTTTATGACTAGCGTTTATAATTGACCACTTCATTGATATGAATAATTGCATACTAGATAACTATAATTATCTTATACAAGTGGGTACTTCAGATACTGAACTATGTGAAATATTGACTATTCTTTTATGTAAATGTGGGAAAACTGCTAGTTAGATATATTTTTTGTAAAGCTCTCCATCACAAAAAAAAAAAAAAACAAATTGATGCTGGACATTTTTTTTTAAGAAATGCAGGCTCTAAAATAGCAATGAAACTAAGAAATACAATACAAGTAGGTAGGTATACATTATGTAGTATCTAATTTTAGTTCAATAAAGAAGTTTCAATTGATGCAAACTTTTTATGAGGTGACATGGCGACACCATTTGAGTTATTCTGCCAATTATTACATTGAAAGTGTGTGTTTGGAGGCCATAGAGAGGAGATAGCAGCCTCTTTAATTTATACAAGGTTCTTATTAGAAATACTTAACATAATCTAAGACACCAGATTCTTATTAGGAATACTTAACAAAATCTACTATCAGGACATTAGATAAACCATAATGAAGAATAGCATAGAACAGTGGGCTACTGATTGGCTCATTGGGGGAGCACTGCATTTAGCAGTAGGCAGAGAGAATGAGCAACAATACTAGCAGATAAGAATAAATTATAAAAAAGTAAAAAAAACTATGACAGTTCAGTAACCAAGTGGTAATCTTATCAGGGAATGAGTAAACAAGAATCACACGCAACTGATAAAGATATGTATTCATAATCTGATCAGAATTAATCATGACATAGTGCAGAGATTTCTATGAATTAATAATTAGGTGTATTTGAAAAAAAATAAGATTGTTAATTAATGTGATTTAAATGAAATGTTTATAGGTGTAGTGTACATGACGATTACATGTTCATTTGCCTGTCTAGCAAAAGGGTTATTGAAATATGTTGGCCAAAAAATTGATTTGGCTCAACTTTCTATCAGAACACTAAATTGAAAAGGTTGTATATGTTTGCATTAGGTATGTCACCTCATTTAATGCAATGAGAATTTAAAAAAAGAAGAATTTGAACATGGAACAGCAGTCGCGTGACATTTCATGGTGTCTGACAGAAAGTCGTGCAAGAGATTATCTGATAAAGTATAACAAAAAATTACAAAAACAACCATCTAAATTGCCGAATTCATTAACAAGGACGCATTATAGATAAAGTGATTAATTGGTTAGTGTGTTACAGCTGGACACGGCCGGCATACACCTACACGATGCATTTCAAGGTTAACTTTAGAAGCACGAGCTACTAGATGCACAAATATTAGTAAAATCGTACCCCTTACCTTCTGGTGGAGGTAAACAACCGCTATCAGGTATTTACAACGTTATTTTACGGACATAAAATGTTACATAAGCTTAGATCTCATGACAGTTTTTAACCACGACCAGTGTTAGATATTCGAGTTTGTTTAGCTATTTACAAGCGTTATTCAATGCATAGCGCGTTCTCACTGATGTTACTACGTACTGAACTGATACTTCACTTATATTTTGACGCTGCTTTTCGAGAATTTCAGAGTTTAGATGTGGCCCGTGGACCTACATTTATCTCGGTTCGATTGGTCTTTCGCATCCAATTCAAGTTGGTGGCACCTGTCAAAACCCCAAATCACATTATCGAATTTTTTGCAGTCCTACGAGATAGCTATATTACTTTCCACACAAGCGTAAGTAGTGTAGCAACAGTAACATGCTCAAAGTCATTGTTATAGATTTGGAACGCGACGAAAAAAGCTAGAGGCAACGTTTAGAAACTGCTCCGTGAATAGGTGGCGATATTGATTTTCCTGATTTTGCGGGTCTTGCAATCAAGATGAGTGCAATAATATTCAGGATTTGTACCAAAATGTATTTATTCGTAATACACTGGGTGAGTTTAAAAGTAAGGAATTTTATGGGTGTTCCTGCAGCTGTAGTGGAAAATTCTACTTTAATTCACAATACTGTCTAGTTTAATTTAATGTTAGAATTTTAGAATTTGAAGAACAAACTAAACGTATTTTGCATGTGATTTATTATTCATTCTGCGTATATTTGGTTGTAAGAAATTAGTTTCCTCTATTGTTAATTTTAAAATAAAATAATGTTATGTTATGAATAAAAATAATTGTTTCATTTTTTGGTATCACCGGTAGATCAACAAATGTGATTTTTTTAACACTAAGCTATAATATTCACATTTATGAAACAAAAACTAACATTATAGCTAGGGCTGCCATCTCGAATTTCGGCAAACCCGGACATTTTGCGTAAATCGCTTTTTAACCCGAGTCCGAAAATATGTAAAAAAACAAGACCTAATTTTTTTTTTTTTAATACACTATATCTAAAAGGCGTCAAAAAATTCATCCCCATCGCTGTCAACTGGGAGCGTACCCCAAGAGGCTGGCAGCATTACCTCGTTGGATGGCCATGCTGATCCTTTGTCCGAGGTAATAGCCAGCCTTTTGGTCACGAGAAGCGTCAACCAGCCGCCTAGACAGATCTTTAAATAGGGTGTGCGCATTCGGACCCCACGACCCGAGGGTTTCAACCCCAAACGGTTCGAAAATATAGTTGCCGACAAGGCCACTATATTTCCGCCGCTTGAGGTTCTCCGCGGCCGCACGCAGCAGCAGCAGCAGCACAGCACGCAGAACTTGGAAGATGGGATGGCGCAAGAGTATCGACGCAGGTTGCGTCCCATACTAAAGGCCTACCCATCTTCCAAGGGAATAAAGACATGCCGTCTGGTCTCTTACCGTCGTCGCGTGCCAAGCCATTTGGTTCCAGTACAGCTGGCACCCCGACGGCAACAAGAGCCCGACGTATAATGTCGTTGATATTTGCGTACCGCGCAATACGGCCCGCACTACGGCTGCACGACAGGCCGTGGTGTCCGAGGCTGGTGACAGCCTCACCACAGTGGCAGCGATGAGGGGAGCAGCACGGTGCTCCTAAACGTAAACAGGTAGCGAGGCGGAAAGTTGGTGTCGTCAAACACGGTGCCAATGTTTGACGACGGTAGTGCCTGCAGCCAAAGTCCCGACACCCATCTACCCACAGCCAGTAGGCGCGCTCGCTCAGCAGGAGTAATTGCCGTTTCTATTAAATTATTCCGGGTTACTCTGCAGAGCGGCTCATCCCACTGTCTCTGGGAAGACGGGTTGCTGGGTAGATTTTCATTCGGGCAAGTAATTTTCCATGCATCCATAGACCTAATTTTTTTTATTTTAAACCCCGCCCGGTCGATTTCCAAACGAGGACAAATCCGGGGAAACCCGGACGGATGACAGCCCTAATTATAGCTAATAGCGCACATATTCATTTTACGAGGTAGGTACCTCGAACTTAAAGCAACATCTTTTCACTAGCAAAAGACTAATTAAGACGTTAACGTTTAAAATATGCTTCAATTACGCCTCGATATGGATGATCATGAGTTGAAATAAGTAGATAAACCTACATAAGATTTAAATAAACGAGGCAGGTGTTTTATACGGTCAGCGCGACTCATAGCTAATTACTTACTTTATACTTGCTTCGAGTCCGTTCGTTGCCCGTGTTCGCGAGTTTTAAGGTACCTACGTTTTGGAAGCAAGCTGCAGACTGCAACCGCCGCCCGACCGCATGAAATCGGTCGATATCTGAGGGCGACTGCGCGTGCTGCTGCCGCTTCGAACCAAAACATCATGTACCTAAGTATTAATATTATATCCGAGAGGAAAGCTAGTGTGTACTTAGGTACGTTACGTCTGTAATCCTCAATTGCACTTCAGACCGGACAGAGACTGAAGATAATGGGTTCAAGAGATCAGCTTTCTAATGTCTTTATGGGATCACGAGTGACACGTGTAATATGATTTAAGATTAAAATTAATTAGATGTCTAGCGTGATTATTAACTTAGGTACCTACAGTCTGATTATTGAATCACGCGATTGATAGAATCATTGTGCCTCATCCTAAAATAGCACTTGTAAACTAGTGTTACCATACCTATTACAGGAGTTTTTTACTTTTCTCAGGATTCCGGCCGGAACGTTTTTTTTTAATTTTTAGGCAGGTACCTTTGTTAGCGAATAAATCTCAAACAGTAAAGCCGCCGGGTGGTGTCGCCGGGCTTTGTCGGCGGATTTTTCAAAGAAAATCAAGCCTCTGAACTTTTTGTCTTTAGGTAACACTATCTGCAACTCCATATGATTAGAAACTGTGAATAGAAAATAATAAAAAACAAATCATAGCCAAAATGTCATATTTATTTGAGATAAACAAGCTACAATTCATACAGTCGTACACACAGACACCAACTTACAAGTACTTTGTACATTTACGGTAAGGCTCTTCGCTAATACATTCATACATATTGTCAATACTCCGAGAGAAAAACTTTTATGATTTTGCTGTTTTTTTTTATTAGCAACATTATCCATTTTGTAAATTTTACTGTGAGATTAATAGGTAGACCAGCATATAATATAAATAGAATAGGTAGGTACACAAGCAGGTCAACTTACCCGAATCTGTCAAATGTTACCAATCGAACATTAACCTTCCACTATTGTGATAAGGCTGAAAATCTATTGAAGAAAATTGACAGATTAAAATAGGTTGATTGCTATGTAGCTCGTTTAGGCTACATTTACGTCTAAGCAGTACCGAATTGACATAAATGCGGTAAGTAATAGGAGGCGTCATTTCAGCTTAGACAAGCTGTAATACAAAAACATACGAAAAATATTAAAATATATTACTTATAAACTCCAATAATTTCCCGTTTTTTTATTTTAAAATCTCGGCATGTTGACATATACAGTAGTAAATTGCTAATGTTACGACCACACAGAAGGGTATGATAAACAAAAATCTATAATCAATTTGAATTTAACCAAATTGGTATAGCGTTTAGCTATCAAAATGAATGCAGAATCAGCAGCAGTGTCATCTTTTGTGCAGTTGACAGCTGTCAATTTTCAAGGGAAAATAGCAGTTTTCGCACAGACTGTACCAAAAAATGGTCAAAACGTATAAGACAAGTGTCTCAAGGCAATTCAACCTTCCTTGTATATTACTATTATTTAAAAATTACAGCAGTTCTGCAAAGAGGTCGTAACATTAGAAATTAACGAAGAGCCACAAAATACAAATAACGACGGACAAGATTTTGTGCAAATAACACTAAATAAACATTTAATTTTTGGTAAAATAATACTCTCACATTAATAAAATAAACTGGGCAAATAATCATGTACCTACTTCCAATATATTGGTACATTGCTTTAATGTCGTTAAAGTGAATGTTTCAACTGGTAGCGGGAATTCAAATATAAAATGTTTTACATAAATATGTTAACATACGATATGAGACATAATATTATCTATCGCGGTAATAATATACCTCAAAGCATTTCTTACATCCTTGTCTGACTCCGAAAGTTCTTAAATTCAAATACAATCCGATACATTGTTATATTTTGCGCTAAAAAGTTTATCGGATTACACTTAAATTGTAAGATCTTTCGGAGCAAAAGAGAGACATCAAAAATTACTTCGACTTATATTATTATGGCAATCGCTAAGATCATGCCTCCTATCGAAAAAAACTAAGGTAAAACTAAAAAAAAAAAAAAAAAAAAAAAACATTTTATTTTTTAATTTCCCGCTACAAGTCCAAGCATTCACCTTAAGGCGCATTTACGTTAAAACAGAAAACGCGTCGTGAATATAAAAAAAAATGTCGTTGTAATACCAAAGAGGTAATTAAATTTTAAAGCATCATTGGCAAGGTTACCTAATAACATAATAATTTAGTAATTTTCTTTGTCAAAACGATTAATGTAATACAAATTACAAGAATTTTCAGAAAAGGCATCAAATTTTGCATGCGCTTACCATACGTACAGTTAGTTTCATCTCCGTTTTATTCTTCATGAAATAAAAACGTAACTTGACTAAAGGCCAATTCTAATACACTATCTATTGTTTCGTACGATATAAAATGTATTTAATCCAGTAGATTCCTATCGAATAAGAATCCTTTTTGGCAAAAAAGGGTTATATTCTTGCAATCTTGCTGGATATCAAATATATCATATAGGTACTTTTGTTATTGCCATATCCTTAATCAATTATTAAAAGTGATATTTTGCAAAAGTCATACAGTCTTCGATTTTACAAGCAGCACCTTAAAATGCATCTACTGAAATGTTAAATTTCAATCAAAAAATAAATATACGTAACTCTTTCTTTTAAACCTAAAACAACGCTGCAAATAAAAATATTCCACATTTTTTTGGTACTAAAAAATTTATGTACTTCGTTTCGGTACCAAATCTAGTCAAAAACGTAGTAATCTCGTAAAAAAAACTTGAACAAAACAATTTTTAAATAAATAATTAGCGTGTAAAAAATAAATAATAAATACTGTTTTCAAAATACAAAAATAATATGTACACGGTATTCATAAATCATATTATTGAGGTCATCAGCACAAACTATTAAAAAAAAATAGAGCGAAATATGAAGAAAAGGTATTTCATTCAATATTCATGGTATGTTTTGGAACCCAGCTGACGACTGCAACTGCCGATCGTACGAACCGCAGTTGTACTACTAGTGTGTGTAAAATCGTTTTGTATTAGAACGCCAGCAGCCCTCAAATATCAACAGATTTCATGCAGTCGTTGCACATGCGGTCTACAGCTCGCTTCCAAAACGCACCTCAAGGCTTCGTAATATTCTTGAAATAAAATAAATTCTTTACCTACATATAGCTTAACAGCGTGCAGGTCTAGTTTATTACCTACTATTTTGTAGGTATTGCTTTTTATCTAAGCATAGTAATTCTAAGCTATTTGAGGGCCTTCTCAATCGACAGATAACTTTTATTTGAAGAATACGTTTGACGTTTTGACAGAAAATATGTCAAACCGTCATATTTATTTCTCAGATAGAAGTTAACAGATGATTGTAAATGGGTCCTAAATGGTACATTTGAGCTAATAACCTCATAATTAGAAGTTAACAAACCTCAGAGACGCCTCGAGTGCAGCGACGAGGCAAGACGGCCTCGCGGACAGCAAAACATTAGAAATGATTGAGAAAAAAATATGAAAAATAATAAAGGGCCTGTTTTTCCAATGCAAAAATGTTCAAATATAGAAAACATGTATTCTTATTCAACAATATCGATTAAAATTACTGCTGGATCTAAATTAATTACGGCACGCAAATAAAGCATTTCATCCGTTCAATATCGACCAATCACATGTATGACCGAATTTGTCAAAAAATCGTTTGAAACTGTCAAAACAGTAAAGTCTACATTCTTTTCTGTGTATGCTGAATTCCGACCTTATTGTATTTGATTGTCTCTATACGAAAACTTGCTTAAGTTAGGTCATATTATATCATTGGCCGATTGCAAGTCAAAAAATAAGACCAATTCAACACGAACATTATGTGGTAGATAAACTCGAAAATATATCTAGTTTTTCTTTTACGCGATCAAGAGTGAATCAACGGCTGCAAAAAATTTAATTCGAAGGAAAAACGGGCCCTAAACAGTGAGTTTAAAGTTAAAAGTCCGCTGCGCTCGAGGCAGTCTGACTCCGTCCGGCGTGCCTCGCCGCTGCGTCGAGGCACCGAGGCTTCTAATCCATTCCCTTTAGGCGAGGCGCCTCATCGTCACTTTTCCGCGAGGTCTCTTTGATCTACGAATGAGAAAATATTGCGTTTTTTACCCGATAACTTTAATCCCCATTTTGTAGTTGCGTAAAAAATCGATCGGTCGATCGGCGAAGTGGTTAGGAGACTATAATACTTAATAATTTGGTTTCGTTTGTAGGTACAATGAGGCTTTTCTGCGATGTCAAACAGTTTATTTGGCACTAGGAGAAATAGAAGTCAAATGAAATTGAGGCGAACTTTCTTCTAAGTCAAAATACACATATCTACGTTTAATTAAATGGAATTATATTATCAACTTGTTTGTTTTCGCTTTACGTCAAATTATTTATTTAAAACGCATAACACCTGCTCCGTTCCGTCGTAAGTAAAAAAAGAATGGCTTCAAATAGTCTTTTTTTTTAAAGGCACACTGACTTTAACCAAATTCATTTTAAAAGCCCAAAACTGTTTGTCACCGCAGAACTACGCCTATATCGGTCATTTTGTTCGTTTTTTTTTTTAATTTTATTATTTAAATAAATAAATAGCAATTAATTCTGTCCGGACGACATCTTTCGTTCGGGTTCTAGCAGTTTGTCTACTAGCGGACCGGGGCGGTCCAAATTGCTGTAACTGTCCTTCTCTGTTGTCTTTTTCTCGACCTGTAAATTCGTCGTTATAAAAACAAAAATTATAAAAAAAAAAAACTTTTTGTATCCCAGCAACCCCCTATATTTGTGGAGATCTTTTTGCAGATAATTATGTTTTGTTTTGCAACAATTATATTGCAAAAAAATTATGAAAAAAATAAAATATATGAGAACGCCAAATTACTTTCATTATGGAATTTGTTTCATCATGATAGATCATTTAGTTCAAAGTTACACACTGTATTTTCAAAAAAGTACAATTTAAAAAAATATGCAAATTAAACATGTTTTTTTTTTTTAATAATTTGGTTTCGTTCTTGAAGTTAACCCTATATTCCATCATCTCAAAATGTGTACATTACAAAACACCCCCCCTATATAAAATTTTACTCACATCAGGTTCTCCAAGCAGCGTGTTGGCCAGGTAGGGCGCCTTGAGAACACCGCGCCAGTACAACTTCTCTAAAGGTCGGTTGACGCACCACCCGGCGCAGCGGACGCCGAGCCATCGCCAGTATTGGATTTCACTCCTAGTAAGACAAGATATAAGAGTTACGGTAAGTTCCACCATTTATATTAGCGATAACCGAACCATTTTCAATAGTTAAGTCTCTGATTTCATAAATGGGAGAAAAGTACACGGGCGGTTATGGTTTCGTTTATCGTTATACTTAAATGGGGCAATAGAGAAGAATGGGAACGGAAATATTTTGACTGTGGTTAATAATGTGAACAGGGCAGGATAGGACTGTTTTCTTAAGAACAAACGAGATTAAATAAAAAAAAAAGTGCACTTTATTCTACTTGTCAAGCCCTGTCATTGGATACCCATATGGATGGGATCGAAAAAAAATAGGTTATTCACCATTTTGTAGCGGCGGCTATCTTGGATTTTTATTTCGTAAAGTGCAATGTGTTCTACTTGTCAATCCCTTTCATTTGATACCCATATTGTATAGGTACCTTAAAAATAACTAGTCCGCCATCTTGTATATTTAGCCATGTTGGATTTAGGATGACGTCACATAGGTTAACATACATTGTCGTCCAAACTAAACATGTATGCAAAATTTCAGCTCAATCGGTTGAGGGCAAGTGCCTTAAAATTGAGTTGTAAAATTCCACCCGAACACACATAGTTACATACAGACATACATTGCAAGTTAAATAAAAGCTTGTAATAATAACTACGGAATATTTCGAAGCAAATGGTTTTCGGAGTATTAACGATTATGCTGTTCAAACCGAAAATATTGCTATTTTTTACAAAACGTCAAAAAGAACGACACCAATAAAAAACTTAGCTGAAGACAAAATAAAACTCAATATATGACAATATTTATTTCACCAGCGCCACAGTAGCGAGTGTATCATGTCCGCTAGACACAGACACATAGCACACTACACAATAACTGATCACTAACGGGCTCACGATATCCTTGTGCAGCAGCACGGCGCTGACAGCGCACCAGCGCGCCGACCAGCGCCACAGTAGCGAGTGTATCATGTCCGCGAAACGTAAAACGCTGTGTAGGGCGAGGTTGTCGGCGAATCTGTGGGCAAATAATAACATTTATGTCACCAAAATCCACGGCAAAATTAAATGACACACACATTAAAAAAAATTTGGTCAACCTGTATAATGTCAAAAACATTTTTGGTCAGCCTGTATATTTTCAAAATATTTTTGGTCAGCCTGTATATTTTTTCAGTTATTATTTTTACACGATTTGCCAAAGAGGAGAAAGTTATGAATGTGAATGTTTCTTGTACAAAATGCACAATACCAGTAAACCACAAAATACAGTTTAGTAATTAGCCTCTATTTTCAGAATATTACTCACCTAGGATTGTTAGGACCTCGTTCTGCGTCATACTCTTGCGAGCTGAAGCAGTACGGCCGGTAACTGAGAGCTCCCACTATCTGGGGGTCGTTCCTACGTATCTGGGAATCAGAACAAGGTATAAAATTGCACAGACATTATAAAAATCAATAAAATCAGTAAATGCAAGTAAATGCAAGAGTTCGTAAAGATGTATGGATTTTTTACTTTTTTAAGAAAAAAAATCTGGGTGGAATTTGATAAAACGAAGCAGCAATTATAGCTACATGCATATATCACAATAAGAGACTGCCCTTTATCCATGTGGGGGAATTTGTTCCCTCCACAACACACCAGACAGAAGCTAGTATGTACTTACCTCATGAAAATTAGACCAGCTGGTCACCATTTTTAAGCCATTACTATGGCCAACTTCAGACAGCCAAAGTTATTTCATGAGTTAGAGCTCTACCTCACTAAGACGCCATGGCGACGTATCCAAGCAGTTAATATTGAAATGTATGGTACCTAACTCACTTGGCGACGGTTTGGCAACGTCACCAAATTGCTAACAGTTCTAAAGTTCTCTGCGTGGCTTCTGGATACTCTGGCAGCTTGGTGACGTTGCCAAGGTAGCCAGTATAATGTACACGGTAAAGTGCACCTCGAACACTCAGTCGCCAGAGTGGTCGCCAGTTAGGTACATTTCAATATTAACTGCTTGGATACGTAGCCGGCGACGTCGCCATTGGCGTTCTAATTCACCAGCCACTTAATTCATCCTTAATTCGTCGCCAGCGGCACAGGTCTGGCTACTTCTGGCATCCAAATGTCGAGTGGCCATGGCGTCTCGACAATCAATTGTTTACGTCGTCGCTGAAGAAATTGCACGCTGACTGGCGACCACACTGGCGACTGTGTGAGGGAGGTGCGCTTTACCGTGTACATTATAGTGGCTACTGTGGCCACGTCGCCAAGCTGCCACGGTAGCCAGAAGCCACGTAGGGAACTGTAGCTCGTGGCCACGCCTCCAATTTGGCGACGTTGCCAAACCGTCGCCAAGTGAGTTAGGTTCCATACATTTCAATACTAACTGCTTGGATACGTAGCCGGCGACGTCGCCATTGGCGTCCTAATGAGGCAGGGGTCTTACAATCAGTAATTACGTAATATAGAGATGAAATTATGTATTGTAAAAGTACATACCTGATATAATACAAATGGGTTGAAACAGGTGACTGCTGCATTTTGGTACAACGTTGGTCTGGTGGAGAAGCAATTCAATATACCTGCTACTACCTGCAATTTTATATTTTATTGTTGAATATAGCTAAATAGTTTTTACAGGTAAAATGAGACAGGACTATTTTACTTACATATATTAATTGTTATTTTATATCAGTTGATCAATGTTATATTATAAATATGATATTATTGAAATTATCCTTCCCTTATGCACATTATTATAATTAGAATATTTTACAAAATTAATTAGAATAATAATTATCAAAGGATGATTTTGGTCAAAATTCAGCTAGCAATTACCTCAGGCCTCATATTAATCATTATAATCATCATTAATGCCACATAGCCTATTCTTATAAACAAGAAACCATTCATTTTGCTTAGTGCCATAAACTCTTAGGTTTATTGAATAACGCTTTTCTGTCATAAAACAATAAACCATAAACAAATTAAATCATTGCTTTTTACAAGAAAAACATACATGTTTCATTTAACCAACTCCCCATACAGAAAGAGTATCTCAATTCGGGTTTTCCTGTTTTTATTTAGCTACTAGCTTCTGCCAGCGGTTTCACCCGCATCCCGTGGGAACTACTTCCCGTACCGGGATAAAAAGTAGCCTATAGCATACCTCGATAAATGGGCTATCTAACACTGAAAGAAATTTTCAAATCGGACCAGTAGTTCCTGCGATTAGCGCGTTCAAACAAACAAACAAACAAACTCTTCAGCTTTATAATGTTAGTAGAGATTTAAAATCACTTGAAGAATACCTGTTTATCTTCACCCTTGACATCAATGATGACCTTGACATTGTTAGCTAATAAGTAGTCCAGAGCCTCGTCGAGCAGACATAGACGTACGTCGGGAAACTGTTTCCTGAAATATAGAGGAGACATTTAGCACCAAATATAATATTAATATTACAATACAAGTAAATTATTGTACTATTTTATTAATTGGATAAACACAAACTCAAAAACGTTTATTCAAATTAGGCTGATAAATCAGCACTTTTCGAACGTCAAAAACAAAAGACAGCCCCCAAAATGCCCAGCCTTCACCACTTCCTATGTTTTTGCTGGGAAGAAGTGGCGCAACAAACTCCCCAGCAACACATGTCTGTCTGTTTGGTTGGAAGAACCAGAATTTATACAGAACAAGTCAAATAAAAATATCATTATCACAAGATAACTAATATATAAAATTAAAAGAAAACAAACAAACAACACATGTTGTGTGAATCTACATTGATATTATAATTTCTGGAGCTACTGAACCAATTTTGAAAACTGTTTTATTAACATAAAGCTACTTTATTTAAGTGTCATAATTATGCTATATTATTTGTGGGTATGGGGCATGGGGAGTAGGTTTCATTCGGGTGTAGGTCCCGGCTGTCATTGAACATCCTTGGCAGTTGTTACGGGTAGTCAGAAGCCAGTAAGTCTGACACCAGTCTAACCAAGGGGTATTGGGTTGCCCTAGTAACTGGGTTGAGGGGGTCAGATAGGGCAGTCGCTCCTTGTAAAGCACTGGTACTCAGCTACATCCGGTTAGACTGGAAGCTGACCCCAACATAGTTGGGAAAGGCTCGGAGGATGATGGGGAGTAGGGTTTGCCTCTATATTATTTACCATAAAATGGTATGTTGACACAACAATTTAATTAGAAGCTATGTGCCACTACAATGTAACTTGGTTCATCACTTTAGTCATGAATCTGACTACATTATTTCAAAGTTTGATATTAGCAATTGCCTATTTACTACTTCAAATTAAAAAAATTACTCTGATAGCCATCTAAGGACGAGCGATATTGTTTATAATGAACTGTGTGTATTATCAGTCTATTCCCCTACTTAAAAACAATAAAAAAGCTAACCAAACCGACCTATTAGGATGAGTAGCACCCACATCTATATCCTTGATCTTATCCCAGTCCATGAGATGTACATTAGCTATATCTGTGCCGGTCAGCCTTTCCAACCCTTGGTCATGTAGGAGTACAAGCTTGCCATCTCTGGATGTTCTGACGTCAAGTTCTACAATATTGCATTCTCGTTCTACACACTGGAAAGATGGAAAATATTAGGATTGGATCAAGACTCTAAAAGCTTAGAAAACCGACGAAATTATGTGAGGCAAGAGAATCAGAATAGAATAGTCAGTTATTTACATAATATATTAAATTAATTATTTACATAATAATATCAAAAATGTCTGTTATTTACATAATTTCAAGCAAAAAATTTTTATAACTTTCCACTTCTAGTAATTAAAAGTAAAATACAAACTGAAATGTATAAAAAATATTACTAATCGCGTAATAGTTCTATTTTCAAAATCAATATTGTTTACAAACTTTGCTGATCTAAAATGTTCTCTACAGCCAGATCTTGGACTTTTGATTAAAAACTCTATCCTCAATACCTTTATGAGAGTATAGCAAAGAGTTTTATATTATTACTTACATACTTGAAGGCCTCCATAGTATTTTCAGGAGCGTCTAAACCTGCGCCTCTATGCGCGATACAACGGACCACTTTCTCTGGGTTCTGCATACTTTCCTTACCCCAAGGCTCGGGCCCGAATATACTGGTCACATTTTCCGGCTCAGGTTTCCTCAGCCTAGTCAAATAGTAGGCGGAAAAGCCCAGTATACCCACATCCATACCGAAAGGGAGAACTGTGTGTGAAAACGAGAGTAAAAAATACAAAAAAGAGAACACATAGTAAATAGCGTTTATCACTAACGACAGCACAGTCAAAAACATGATTATCGTTCGTTCGTTGTTATAATATTGGTTAAAATTAGGTTAGATTTTTCGAAAATAAATACATTTGTATAGTGGGAGGGGCATTATGACAGCATCTAACGTTTCGTTTCTGTTGTCGTTTGTTTAATCAACAATTAGAAGGTTGCGTTTAGTTGCTAATTATTTGGAAAACTTACAAAATATTTTCTTCATAATAAGAGCTGTTGCTTACGTCAGCGTTAACAGAAATGTGTGCTGTACAATATCAGTGACATTGAGCTATATAATTATTGCCTTCCAGTAACTGATGTTACAGATTTTCTTTTTTTTTCATTTATTTTGAGTCCCGGCTGTCATTGAACATCCTTGACAGTCGTTACGGGTAGTCAGAAGCCAGTAAGTCTGACACCAGTCTAACCACGGGTAACTGGGTTGAGGAGGTCAGATAGGCAGTTGCTTCTTGTAAAGCACTGGTACTCAGCTGAATCCGGTTAGACTGCGGAAGCCGACCCCAACATAGTTTGGGAAAAAGGCTCGGAGGATGGATGGATTTTGAGTTTGATGAAAGATAAGAATAAGTGAAAGGTAAATCAAACCACATGAAACATTATTTATTAACTTATTTTTACTTAACAACTACATTATTTTACCTTAACACTACAGTAGTCCTATGAAAATAAATAGGCAGATATGCAAGAAACTCGTCGAAACATTTCTATTTTTTTAAATCTTTGTGGGCAAACAACTCCTCATTTAAGGACTACGGGTGCATGTATTTTACACAATTTTAATGTAAAACTAGCCAAAAGGACTAGCCAAAGCAAGTCATCTCTAAGGTTTATACGCAACAACTTTAACGCGGCTTCTTCTCATGACCAAAGGCACCAGCTGTCGTATGATAAAGAGGAAAGTCTCCACCACGGTCAACACGCTGGCCCCCACGAAGAGTGCTGTGGTGCCACCTAGTGACGCTGAAAAGAAACATAGGTCGAGTTGAATAAATAAAACCTTTTTGGCGTTCAATAGGTGCTGATTTTTCAGCCTATATAGTTTGAATAAATGAGTGTAGAGAACAAACAAATAAGTGCAATATGAATAAAACTTACCTTTATAATGTCAATAAAAAAAAACATGTAAATATAGCACATGCCATACGAAAATAAAATTAAATTCGTCACAAGAACACATAAAAAAATCGTAATAAAATATCACACTAAGTGCCTAAGCCACTTCAAACATTGGTGGCTAGTTAAAACTTGCCATATCTTGCCGTATTGTCCATAATCATTTTGTCTGCAAATGATTTACGATTGCAATATGATTGTAGAGCAAACTACCGTATAGATCAAATGGAAGACCAATCGCAAACCAATCGAATGTCATGGGAATACGATTAGTCTTTTATTAGTAGCAGAATGCCTGATACGGTTAAAACTGCCATTGCGACTGAGTTTTTATTCAATTTTGACATTATTAACTTACGGCCAGTTTCTTCATCAAAAGTTAAAGTTAAAGTAATGTCTAAAGTAAAAGTAACGGTCAAATTCGTTTTTTCAAGGCTAAAGTGACAGCAAAACATATAGAAAAATTGAATTTGACCGTTACTTTTACTTTAGACATTACTTTGACTTTTACTTTGGCTTAAACTTTTGATGAAGAAACTGGCTGTTAGGAGAATCGGGCCCCAGGCAAGGCGATTACGTTCTTATTACAATTTATTAGTTTGCGTTAGGTACAGTAATTGGGAGTTTCATACAAATTATAAAGAACAGGGGCCCGATTCTCCTAAGTTAATATTGTCAAAATCGAATAGAAATTGAATCGCAATCTGATCGCAATAGCAGTTTTAACCTTATCGGGCATTCTGCTACTAATACAAGACCAATCGTATTCCAATGACATTCGATTGGTTTGCGATTGGTCTGCTATTTTGGTGATTTTGGTCTTTATGGTAGTTCGCTGTACAATCATTTTGCAATCGTAAATCATATGCAGACAAAATGATTCATTATTGAATGACAGAAAAGGATAAAAACGTTTATTTCAAAGAAAAAAAATAGCGGAATGCCACATACGCTTCAATCGTAATCGAGTCGGGATTGAATCTCAGTCGAACCGAGTCGAACGTGAATCGTATGACGCTTAAGTAAAATTAGGAGAATCGGGCCCCTGCTCGAGTGGATACGGTGACGTGACGATCCTTTTCATAGTGAATTTATTATGTGTGCTACGACCCTGTTTATTTATTCATTTTATTAGGAATTCCTACAAGAAATACACAACTTCATACAAAAAAAAAAAATACAAACACAACCATGCAATGTTTTTCCTCACTTATAGGAATCCACATCATGCGTAGACTGTTATTTTCGATGGAGTTAAAGCGACAACACAACACAATTAAAACCACACAATTGCATAGGTCACAAGAACGAACCAAAAAGATCTTCCAATGTAAAGATTATGTCTCTGTTCAGTCGTATTTTTGGCGGCATCATGTTGATCCTGATGGCTGAACGAGGGTCCTCGTCAGATTCCGTGCTCCCATTCATGTAGATTTAAATAAAAAGTTTAAATGAAAGAGATTTTATAATAGCAGTTGTTTAGTGGGTAAATGGATAGCGGATAGTTGCAAACTTCAAGTTTAATCTGAGGTAGTTTGTGGGTCCTTTATCACCCCTATTTGTTTTTGGCATAGAATTAAATAAATCCTTCTATGTATAAAAATACCATTAACATAATAGATTAGGAACAAGTCTCTGATTCTAAAAGTTGGTATTCTAAAGATAAGGATCCAAAAGGCAAAACTATGCTCCGTATAAGCCTGCCCAGGTTAGTTGCTGTCTCCTACCCAAGAAGTTCTCTATTCTTTCCTGCCCATCTACTGAACCATGACCATCTAGATAAGTTCCTAACTTGACATTGACAGATTCTTAAGTCAACCAAGTTAGTCAGAATGAGAAAGTGCCTTACTTTAGGAACAGTCCACGAGGCAGAATCAAGAAGAACAAAGGTATGGTCCAGTTAAATAATCTAGGTATTACAACAAAATGAAAACTATTGCTTACCGAATAAGGATCGTTTTTGTGTGTGAATAATAATTGAGTTCGGCGCATTGGGGTAGACATGTGCATTTAGCAAGGTTTTTGGGTATGTTGATAAGGATTTCAACGTTCCTCCCGATGCACGCCATCCCGTGCGCATCACAGACGTCGCCATCTTGTTTCCGCGCGCAATGTAATAGACAAGATTGAGATTTTAAATAATATTAAAGCAATTAAAATTATTTAACAATAATGGAAATTTTAGTAACTATAACTATTGTTATTTTAAAATTGGTTGGGTTGAAAAATTCCTTGACAGTTTCTTTCGCTGTCAGTTGACTTTTTGATGGTATTTTTTCTTTTATTATTGGCCAGTGTTAAAAGGTTACAATTGAGTTTATAGACCTCCGATAAACCTCTTTTGTATACAAGCTGCACATAAGCTACTCAAACGCTATAAAAAATAATTCTGAGATGCAAGTCTCCCAAGAGACACCCTCACTCCATTATTCTTGTATACTCACCTCCTTTGACGTGGAAATAGGGTCGACATCCACAAAACATGACAGCCATGCGGCTCCGGCAGTGCATCTGACATAGAGAGAAGCTGTAGGCCTGGAAAGGATTCGAAGACATTTTGACTTAATATTTTAGTGCCAATTTTTTTATTTGAGGCTCATGGTTGCTCAGCAAAAGATGCTTTCCATCATCTGCCATGCTCTTTCTCAACAACGTTGGGGTCGGCTTCCCCAGCTTAATCAGATGCAGCTGAGTGCCAGAGATTTACATGGAACGCCTTCCTATATGACCTCCTCAGCCGTTACTTTGGCATCTCTAATGAATGATCTTTTTTGTTTTTTTGAAGACTATATGTAAATAAAGATTTGTTGGTTTACTTGTATGGAGTCACTGATCCATTCATCAGGGTATTTACAGCGGCGCTGCTCAGTCCTCAAACTCTTCACGTTTGGGGATGCTTGGATCTCTATTACCTGCAGATGGGAAAACAATCTTCACGAAATCCTTACTTAGGTATATTTAAACGCGAATGTACAGATGTATGTCTGAACTCGGGTGGAGTACATAAGGAAGTATATATTGGGTATATAGTAGGACATAAAGGAGTATACAATTCATTGGGGAATACAAAAGAGTTAGTACATAGGAAAGTAAACAAGGCATTAACAGAGTGGTTTATAAGGGAAGCACATAGGAGGAGTATATAGGGGAGGATATAAGGAAGTACATAGGAGGTGATGGCCTGATTAGAAGAAAAAATATTGAAGAAAGATTACCTTATAATCAATTATCAGTTCTTCACCAGGTAAAACTTCGCCGGTCGGGTTGGATATGGCCGTCGATATCTCATATGGAGAATGTATAAAATACTGGAACAATATATTCGTTGACAACAATAGTTTAAAATATAGTAAGTAGGTATAAATCATCTTCCTTCTGCTAGTAGGTAGTCTCCATTCTAGCCATCATCCTCCGAGCCTTTTCCCAACTATATTGGGGTCAGCTTCCAGTCTAACCGGATGTTGCTTCATTCTAGCCTTTTACTTCTAAATAATATGACATAAATATACAAGCGATTCTCACCCGAACAGCGTTATTCATGGAGTCTATTCTCACAGAGCACTGCCCACTGTGGTAGTGGCATTGGAACAGCGGGAATGGCACCCAGTCTACTTCTTGAAGCATGTGCTGGTACTCTGCATACATGGAGTTGAAGGTTAGGCACATGCCTACTTCTGTCATCACGGGGTTCCAGTGCACCTGTAAGAAATGGAATGCAGACTTATCTCTTGCTGAATCTATGTATATGAAGCGACACGATCGGTCTATCTGATCCTCGTAACCCTTTTACGTACAGGGCGGACATTCATCATCATCTACCTAGGGTTTTAAAATTTTGTTGGTGTTTACCTCCAGTCTAACTGCTGAGTACCTACCTCCTCAATCTGTCCGCAATAGGATACCTTTGATATGACATGTTGTCAGAATTTCTGGCTATTGACTACCCGTCACGACTGCCAAAGATGTTTAAATGACAAACCTTCGTAAACGGAGGAACTCGTCGTGACAGAATGATCAAGCGTTGCTTACCATGATCGATCGACCCATACGGCTGTTACTTAATCGTCGTCAGTTAGATACTCAAAAAGGTAGTTAGCATATAATTAACTCGCCGTTTCCCCCCGGTTTCACTAGCAAATTGCAAATTCAAAAGAATTTTTCAAATCGCTCAAGTACTTTCGAAATAAAAAAAAAATACAATTAATGCTTTCCTCTCTATATTACAAGTGAAGATAAATCTCTATATGTACTGGTACTTACTTCATGCTCATTATTAGACACAATAACCTGCAGCACAGACGACGGATGGACAGCTAACGCCATATCCAGCAAATCAATACCCTTGACCGTATCATCAGTCTGGTACTTCCAGAAGTTCTGCAGGTTGTTCCTGAATGATACGTCAGCTATCAGCTCTATGAACTCGTAGTAGTAACGGTACTTCTCAGGGTCGGAGTCTTCTGTCACGTTCCAGGTGCTGGAGGGAAGATGAGGATGTGTGTTGATGATGGGTTCTCGAAATTAGGATGGTACAGATCGAACTAGTTTGAGTTAGAGAAAATGTGATATATAAACTTTATAAATAATTTAAATATTTTAAGCCCTACCATTTGCAACGCCTGAATAAGGCTGTTACCATAAAAACTGTTATATCCTAATTGTAATATTTAGGGTCCCTAGGGCTGTAAGCGGTCAAACCCACTTAACCAACATGGCCCTGACTAAATTGCCAATCTAACCTGCCCGTGGTGCGGCCTGCTGTAGTCATGTAATAGGCGGTGAATAGGCGTAATAAAGCTTAGTGGTACATATGCGCAGTACATAAGCGTAGTACATAAACATACTACAGGTATAAGGGAAGTACATAAGCGTAGTAAACATGTAGGGGAGTCAATAAATGTACATTAATAAGTGTTCCAACCGAAGGATGGCCACTGCTGGTCAAGGCGGGAGGCCAATGTTCGCCAATTTACTTGGTCTACAGCTTCATGTGACTAGATCAACCGTCCATCTAGTGGGGACCTACTTAACCTGTGTCTTCTGGATCAGGCCAAATTCGAATGTTCTACTTACTCCTCAATCAACTCCCTAGCCTTATCCGGCTGTACCCGGTCGAGGAAGCAGGCGGTCACCGCTGGGAAGGTGGTCCACCAAGTCCTGTAGTCCCGCTGTAGGGAGACCACCACTGGTTCTGAGTTGTACCTGCGAGGATAACCATTCTTCTTTTTATCGAGTAAGCTGCAGCTTTAATCACCTAACAAGCCCTAGTGTCAGAGTTTTCTCAAGTCCGCCTGACGGCCTCTGACAACAAATTGTAACAACGACTTCTTTACGTGTCCTCACAGGCACGAGGGTGTAATACCGCGAACTTCCAGACTCCGTGCTGCTTTGTGAAAGTTTCTAAAACCGACAAAACGATTTTGTCCCGTCCCGGGATTCAAACCCGAGACATCGTGAAGCGCAGTCGCGGCTATGCGTCGAGATGAACCATAAAATACTTAAGAATATGAACAGTATGAAGTATGTACCTAGGTTTATCATATAATGTTATACATAAGGTCTACCAACCTAAAATACTGGCTGAGCGCGCAATACACAGCACCTCCAAATGCACTCATTGTCAGAGCTAGCCAGAGCACCCTGAAACATCATCAATATTCATCATCTGCCTAGCCTTTCCCCAACTATGTTGTGGTCGGCTTCCAATCTAACTGAATGTAGCTGAGTAACATGCAGTGACTGCCGATCTCATATATCCTCCTTCCTGTCTGTATCCTCTTCAGCCCAATAGACTGATAACTCAATTTCCAAGAAATTAGGAGATTTTAAGGAGCAGAATATTAAAAGGTTCAATCCTAATAATAACAATGAAGTAAAAAGACAGTATTTAGAAATAAATGATGGCAAAATATAGCATTAAATTCTCCTTGCAAACCCAAAAAACATCAACCATAAAAAAAGAAGAATTCATAAAAAGAACACGTCATTATCCATCAACAACCAACTGTCATTTCGGAAACGTAAAATTATGGGTATTTTTAAAACAAATAAATTCTAAGTGATATATTTTAAACTAGAACATTTTCGGCCACAACCCAACCTTTCGAGCCAGTGAAGTTTTTTCTCGACAGTATGCTTCAGGCCATGTAGTGTGGTTTCTTCGCAAAAACCTACGTAAACTCTGTAGGCAGCGGCAATGGAAACATTGATAGACTCAATAGTTGACTTCGTTCGGGTTAGACAGCTTAACATTGCGGTATGTCTAGCCTTGTCATGCCTTTTCCTCCTATCAGATTTCCCCATCGTGGAATTGGTGTTTCACCTCCTTGTACAACTGCTATTTGTGGTTATAGAGTCTTACAGCCACCCCAAAGATGAAGACAAATTCAAACTGTATGAAAAATGATAACCTCCTTAGATCTCCTGAACAACTTGTGTATGATAAAATTCTGAAATGATGACAGTAAAAATAGAAAACTTAAAACTACTTAGATTGAGTCCTAGGAATGAGTAAAACCTCTTTCCAGATTAGGGAGACAAAAACCAACCACACTGATAAAGATAGTCGTACTTTCTGACACGATTTTGGTCATAATGTAGTCGATATAGCTATAATTACTCCGTAATGGATTCAATTAAATAATCTTCTAATAGCTTAGTTATTGCTTCGTTAATGGAGTCTTTTGTGTTCATGTAATTTAAACCTTTTCTAGGTTACCCATTATGTTAAAGTTTTCCATTAACTTTTTATAAAAAGAGCGAGCAGTTTTTGTATTTTTGGCTGATCTGAATGCACTGTTCTTACTGTCTGATTAATAATATGTACACATCGCCTCGTCGCCATCGTCGTCGCCACAGCCGAAAACGTCCACTGCTGGACAAAGGTCACTCCCACTCTGGGGGGCTTTGTCCAAACTCAATGCGCTGGGCATGCGTGTTGGTGAGCGGCGACTTTTCTATCTGCTATCCCGTTATTATTAAGGATTCAAAATCTAATTTGATTGGCTGTCTGACTCTTATTTTAGCAACAATTTTGGATCCAAACCTCTTTCGTTTCAATTCTTCTCAAATTCACTTCTCCTTCAATTTTGCAACGGCTAGTCTCAAAGACCATCTTACTTACTTTATTTGGTTAATGTACGTAACCTTTTTGGTTTCTTTTGGTTCCAGTTGGCTGCAGTGTTAACCCTGATATACTTAGTGTACCAATACTGGGGACTGTTGTTCAAAGGTCAGGAAGAGGAAGAGGATGAGTGCCGACACGCGCCCAGACTATCGCGTTCACGATCAAGGTAGGTACGGACGATTTTTGAATTTGTTTGTTGCAGATCTCAGCTCTTTGAGGTGGATCCTCACAGCCGAAGGCCTCAAGCCCCACCGCATAATGTGGGGGAGCCAGGGAGGCCTAAATCCTGGTCATAGACGAGCATGTGGCTTATATTCCTAACGCACCTCCGTAGAATGCCTGATGTGCAGCTTCTCACACTTTTCAGAACCGCTAAGGCATTTGGGAAGGACTATGGGTTTTATACATCAGAAACCTTCTATTGTCCCACTGCAGGGCATATCATTCAGACGACTTCAAACAATCGCTTCATATTTCACACTGGTACTCACCTGAACCGTGCCCTTAGTAGGACTACAAGCTGACTCCAACATAGTTGGGAAAAGGCTAGACAAATTGTATTGAGGTCGGCTTCCAGTTTTCAAGGAGCGACCTCCTCAACCCAGTTACCCGGGCAACCCAATATCCCTAGGTATCCCAGACCATTGATTAGTTATAAACTTCAGCCAAATACTTAATAATTCTAGATATATTTCTCCAGGTCATGTTCCAGGTCAAGAACGCGGTCAGGCAACTACCATGAATACAAAACGAACGATTCGAAATACTGCCGGCGCGGTCGGAAAGCTCATCGAAGGTGTCCAGACTGCAGCCTTTGCAACTTTGACCAGTAGCCACTAGATGGCGTTATTATCAATCAAGACGAAATTACAAATCTCGCGCATAGGTGGCGCTGTTTTAAAGATATAAATTCCTGTGGCTGTTCGCGTTTTTTTTATTTATATTTCTTTACTTTTCATTAAATAACTTGATATAAATAGTTATGATATTTTTGTTTTAGTTTTTCTTCTTTTGTTTATACATATTTTATCCCCGGTAGACATCTGTCTGATCTTGTGGGTACGAATGTATTCATTCATCAACCCTACTAAATGGGGAGAGGGGACTACTATTCATTGATATTAAAAGAAATGTAGATTTTGCACCCCGCATGCGCGTCAGTCTGCGGACCATCTGCGAACGCAACCCTTGCGAATCACGGTCAATTTTCGTCGAATAACCATTTTGTGACCATGGCGTATAAAATAAGAGGTAAATAAAACAATTCATTACTTAAATGCATGTTTAACATTTTATTATTTACAATATACGCATAAATGCCCTTAACTTGAAAGTGTGACTGCTCAAAACTTATAAACATTTAAGAATTCGTTCAATTTGCCAATATCTGTGATTGTTATTTCGCCGGCCGGCTCCAGTTGGCGCCAAAATTGCACGGAAATCTAGACCCTGGGAATTTGGATCGATCTCGACGAACAACTCCCAATGTTTTAAAGCCAATATTTACCAATCCACACGACGGTGATGGCAGTCGAGGCGAACAAATTATGGAGCCGGGTCCTAACGATTGTTTACAAAACAAAGGGGTGTTCAGAAACGTTATCCTGACACATTCTGCTCGAAAAACAATAATATGTCGCACGTTTCCAGTGAAAAAAAGTAACTGAAAGTGGAAGAAAGCAAACTACCGGATTTCATCGCGCGTATACGGTTGATTTTTTGTGACACATGCCACGATCTTAACAGATTTAAACAACTTTTTATTATAATGCGGGATGTAGTTCCTTCTTGCAAAATAACATTTCCGTAATTTTTACTGAGTCAACTTGCAAGTGTAAAGGCGAGGTTACATGATCTAATCATCATCTTCAACAAAGTTATCATAAGGATCCGCGCTGGAGCTATCGACGTCTTGTGATGATGATGATGTTGATGATGATGATGATACTGTAGGTTTAGCCGTTACTTTAGTACTGTTGACTGGTAATGGTATCGCCAAGATGTACTTCTGAGGGCAGCATACGTGCTTGCATGTCCTGGAAAAATACAGTTGTCGTTAGCAGCTTTTACAAAAATTATGGCTTCAATGTTAAGAAACGTTTTGAGGCAACGCTGTCAAAATCCGCCTGTCTTCGAAGCGCTTTAATGAAATTAGCGAATTTACTTATAATCATTAAGGATTCCTTTTTATTGTGATCTCTTTTACGCTTATTTCCGACAACTCTTAATTTTCGAACGTATCATGTTATATCAAATCCGGTACTGTCATTACTGTCAATGTCAAATAGAAAATTTGAAAATTGCATTTTGTTTGCGTTCGTACATGTGAGTTATTTTATTTCAAAAGTTTTCTTTTAATTTAAGGTTTTATTATGGAGGAAGATAATTCGAACAGTGTGGAAGCTGTAGAGTACATTGATAGTCAGGACGAGGACCCAGATGGTGATGAAAGTACGTATTTATTTGAAGAAACGATGTAAACTTTTTTTGTTTACGAACTTTTCTACAATATGTTAACTTTTTTGAATTGCAGAACGTCCAATAATGCTTCTACTAAGACGTTTAATAAGAAACAAGCAGAACACAGTTATGACGAACGCACAAATCATAGATATATTACAGAGCGAGTTCAATATTTGTGTGAATTCGAGCCACGAGCTCGAAGTTGACATATACATCAAAATAATTAAAAAATACTTGAAAGATTGGCCTCAATGGGAAGAGTTAGAACGTATATCAACGAAACTCAGCCTAATTAAAGACTTTGAAGCCGTTTCTAAAGTTTTAAACCATAAATATAAAAACTTAAAGGAGTATTTAGGCGTTATGCTCGAAGCGGCAAAACCTTTAGCACAGGAAGCAGTAAGGAATATAAATTCAAATTCTAACCAGCCAGAGACATCAAAAGTTGACGAAAGCATTGAAACAAATGATGTTATCATGGAGATCCAATGCACACGAGAACAGTTGAACAACCTCTTTTTCAGAAAACCTCGTTTAGATCTTAACAATACAGTTTTTAACATGACCGAAATCACCCCTTCTCGGATTAAATTAAGGAACCTTACCTTTGACGAGATTCTTAAGGGGTGTTGGGTGAAAATCATTATAACACTGCCACATTTTTCTTTCGTTCGTGAATTATCGTACAAACTTAGCCATGTGCTAATAAATAAAGCACGAAAAGACCGTACCACAACTGACGTAAGTTTCTCTAGAGATTTCGAAGTGAATTGCGGTAACAAATCGAAAAATCAAAGAATTTGTAGCAGGAATTCCTTCTTGCAGCAATTCTCTACAATCTTACAAGAAAGTGCAAAACGGTACCCAGAAATGTACGATTTCATACAATCAATCGTAGAATTAATAAAAAACGAACTTGACGTTATTGACCCATTGACCGTACCAGCCAGTTACAGGAGACATGCAAACAAGTACAATTATGTACGGTACTTGTACACGGATAATAATCAGAATTCGGACACACGGTACGATTTGCAACTAGAAGAAACTATTACACCAGTGTACATGTACATTATTGATAAAGTTCAGAAATCTGATGGTATTATACCGCTGGTTTGGGAATGGTTGAAAACGGAGTGTATGGTTTGTAAGATTAAGATTACGGGTACAAAGTCGACATCTTGGAAAGAAGCGTGGGAATCACATTTTAGTGAAAAGCATAGCAATGAAACTGATTGGCAATGTGCTCATTGTAAACGGTTGTTCAGTATTTCTTTTCTAGCCAAAAATAAGTGGTACCATGAGTGTTAAAGTTATTATTATTGGATTTGTTATAAAAACTCATCGATTTATGTTTGGTTTCTATAAACTATAAACAATTTTTGCTTACAGAAAGTAACTTTTAATGTTACCTCTATGAGGCGTATGTTTCGTTAACAAACATATTGAACTGCTTCTCTTTTTAAAAACGGGGCTTTAGATTCATTGAACATTTTTTACTCTTACTATATTTGACCACTTAAACTTCACCTTATCTGCTTATAGTCAGAAGACTGGTAGCATGATTGCAATGGAAAAAAAAAAAGTATATTTGACTGCCAGTTATATTAGAAAGTCTGGGTTAGTACCAGAGGTACCCGAAGCTGACTTTATCTTTGTCAATGTAAAAGAAATCAGGTCACTACATGAAGAAAACCTTGGAGTTTGAGTTCCTCTGATACTGGTACTGTTACTGCCTTTTTATCGTCCCACTGCTGGGCTGCAGCCTCCTCTCACACGGAGAAGGATTGAGCATTAATCACCACGCTTTCTCAATGCGGGTTGGTGATTTCAGACTATTTAAGTCCAGGTTTCCTCAAGATGTTTTCCTTCACCTTTTTACCAGCCATTGGTGTCTAAGATATACTTAGAAAGTGCATACAAACTTAGAAAAGTGGCATTCCTCTGGTACTAACTTTCCCTAAATATTTATGTTTAAGGGATGTACGCAAAAGTATTTTAGTCTATTAGAGATTTGAGAGACATTCGGATAGATGTGACATTGTGAATAATCTTTATTTTTGTTATTATAAGTAATACTGTAAGTATGAAGACTTATGTACAATAATGAAGAATTTAATTAATAGATATTTAATAAAATTTTGTATAAAATATTATTTGTTTATTTTGCGGATGGTATCGAAGTACCGTATCTTATTTCAGGTATTGACGCAGCATCTTATTTTTAACCGAATTCCTAAAAAGGAAGAGGATATGTTTTTTAAGCAAAGTTAGTATGTAGTAAATATACAACGATTAACTGACTTCAAAATAGGATTAGGTTTTCAATCCGTTGAGATTTTTTTTAGGGTTCCGCACCCAAAGGGTAAAACGGGACCCTATTGTTTTCGCTCCTCTGTACGTCCGTCCGTCCGTCGTGAGGCTGTATCTCATGAACCGTGATAGTTAGAGAGTTGAAATTTTCACAGATGATGTATTTCTGATGCCGCTATAACAACAAATACTGAAGACTAGAATAAAATAAATATTTTGGGGGGCTCCCATACAACAAACGTGATTTTTTTGCAGCAGGTAGATGCGGTTTTATAAATAATGGTACGGAACCCTTTATGTGTGTATTTTCACCGATTGTTTATTTAAAAAAAAGTTTTTTATCCACTCTTGATACTCACGTGCGGTACCCAGGAGGTCCATATAGAGTCAGGTCAATATGTGATGTGCTGAAGTTGCAGTATTGTCGAGGAACACAGCAGCCTAACTTCTTTCTGCCGTTCAAACAGATTCGTGTCCTCGTTATATTGTGCACTGAAATAGATTATAGATATTTAGTTAATCTATACTATAATAATACAAAGAGGAAAACTTTGTTTGTTTGTAATGCATAAACTAAAAAACTACTGGACCGATTAAAAAAAAATCTTTCTCCATTAGAAAGCTACACATTATTTGCGACTAACATAGGCTATATTTTATCCCGGTACGGGCAGTAATTCCCACGGGACGAGGGGAACCGCTTTAAAATGGTTAGATATAATTACACAACTAGCTTCTGCCAGCGGTTTCACCCGCATCCTGTGGAAACCTCTGCACGAACTCGGATAAAGTAGCCTAGAGCCTTCCTCGATAAATGGGCTATCTAACACTGAAAGAATTTTTCAAATCTGACCAGTAGTTCCTGAGATAAGCGCGTTCAAGCAAACAAACTCTTCAGCTGTACAATATTATAGTATAGAAATATAGAAACTTACCAACTGTATCATTTTTGTATTGGGGATGGTCTTCTAGGGGGCATTTGTAGGAATTTAGGTCAATGGCTGCCTCGTTTGGTAGCATCATGTAGATTAGTGACAAAATCGCCAGCCCACTGTAAAAGAAAAAAATAAATATCTTATATTTTAATCATTTTATTTCAAGAATCTGTTCACAAATATTCCAAACTCAAGGTTTGCCAAAGAGTAATGGAACGTAGCCTTTTAGGTATTACACGGACGGATCGCATCCGTAATACGTTCCAGAACAGAGTGCCTAGTGCGAGTTTTGCAAGTTAAATTTTTCGATGCGAAGATTATTACACCATTGAATTACGTAGCACTTATCTTTGAACTGTTTATTTAATAAAGACTGTCATCGGTACTTGGACGTATTACAGTCGCTCTCACTTTTGCGAGTGTAAACATTATTAACCGGCAAAATGAGTGAAGATGTTATACCTACCTAAATCATGTGACGCAGCATACGACTCTTTATTTCAATAGAGTTATAATTACGGATCGAGTTGCGAACGCTCAAAAAACTCGGAATCAGCACTCAGGAGTGGCTGATGTAGGCTGAAAGACTGCAACTTTGAAATGGAACTGGGCTGGACACGTTAGCCGTATGCATCCGGAAAGATGGGCCACTATTATCACATCACCCAGTGGACACCGCAGGCGGCGTAGGCCCCGGAAGAGATGACGTGACGAGACTGGTGGACTCGGTCGAAAGTTCGGGAAGTGTGGAAACGAGATGGGGAGGCCTTTGCCCCCAGCAGTGGGACATTATAGGCTAGTAATAAATAAATACATTTCAAGAATTGTTACACTCACACCAAGACTCATATGAACACTAACTAATATGTTGTTAAGTATAATTATAATTTAGTAAAAAACTCCTGTTAAACTCTTCAACTACTTTAAGCTGTGCCCTATAGGGTCCATATTATTTCTAGACTGTAAAATGTAGGTACCACCTGTATAACATAGGTATGGAATGCTAAGTATTTTATTAATATTGTAAAAGCAATTTAAAAATGGCATAAAAAAATTATCATGTTATATCCTATAAAACACATGGTACTTACCGCATCCGGATATACAGTAGCCTACCTATAACGAGCTTGGTTTATTACTGACGCGTTTCATCAAATCTATCCGCTACTTTTTCGTGAAAATATAACAAACAAGCGTACATTAAAAGATAGTTTATTTTGTGAAAACATTGGTCTATGTTTACAAACAAGAGCTATTGTTATAATATAAGGACAAATAACACGTATTGTTACCTACATAACGTGTTAAATAATAATGAATGCCTACGAAATTGCCGTTCTGCGGTAATGGACATTTCAAATCATAATATTTTTTGTTTGGCTAAGAATTGTAATTTCAAATTAATTTTATTAAAAAAACATGGAATTCATCTTCCAAAAGTAGTCATTAGTTTATTGATTAGTGCTACATTCTGATCGCATTTCAATCTTCTTCTTCATCGTGGATACGTTAAAAAATCAAGTTATTATGGAATATGAGTACCGTGGTGCAGCATCGCGGCACAAGCAGCATTTAATTTTTTTCATACAAAACGGCAATTTCATAGGTAAAGACCTATTATTTCTTATAGTCCTCCTAGCCGATTTTCGGCTTCGGCGGCTGGTCTCACGTAAGGAGATCAGCCAATTCCGTAGGACATAATATGATAGTGCACAAGCATTTGCGCTGACACAGGTGCACTCTATTCCTTCACCCTCATAGCCGGGTGGGACGGCAATCCGACACGACCGGAGAGAGATCAGGCGCAGGACCGACATTTACGAGCTTTCCGATACACGGGTGAATTAATGAATGTTTCTTAAAGCCACAAAGCAATTTCAGCCCGAGGATCAAACCCGAGACCTCGTACTCAGCAGCCGCAACGAGGCAGTTAACTGCATTTATAAACTTTCACAAAGCAGCCCGGAGTCTGAAAGTTGGTCACCCCCGTGCCTGGGAGGGCACGTAAACTTAGTTTACCCTAATGCTACTCAGTAGCAGTCGGTGTTACAATTCCACACCAGAGGCCGGATTTGGGAAAACTCTGACAACAGCATCTGCAGCTCACTCGATAAGAAGAAGACGAACAAGTTGTTCCGTTTGAATATATTCAGACTAACGAGAGTCGTTGGCTAAAACATAGCCTATGATGCCATCCGGGGATAGAACAGCTACCCAACATTCAAAACATTTTTCAAATAGGTTCAATAGTTTCGGAGCGGAAATATTACACATTAATTATTTATTACATTAGTTACAGATAATCCAAATTTTTAACCGTCTTCCCAAAAAGGAGGTTCTCAAATAATTCGTCGGAGCTTTGTTTTTTCTGATTCCTACTCAAAGACGCCTGGATCAGTTAGGAAAATTCTGAATATATAAATTATATAAACATAAAAACTTCACAAGCACAATATTATACCGACTAAGAACACAAAAAATAACTATTTTTTGGGTGCATCGGCCCGGAAGTCGGTGGCAAAATAATCACAGCTGCACCCTCTAGACATTGACTTCTAAAAACGCTAAAAATAGTTTATTTTTGTTTTTTTAGCATTTTTATTTTTAGAAGAACTAAACTCAACTTACAAGATTTTCGAGACGTCCATATTGTGAACACAATAGAGCAAACTAATCTACACAAACATTAAGAGACGATATCTATTGCATCAATTAAATTACAATTTATTAAATGACATCAGACGACGGAAGACGAAAACTGCGTAAGTGTTGTGTACCTATTGTTAAAGCATTTTTGAATAGGGATATTTTCTTACATGTGTAAATTATGTATAGGTTTTCTATATAAATATTATGAAGAGGAAAACTTTGTTTGTAATAGATAAACTCAAAAACTACTGGATCGATTTCAAACGTTCTTTTACCATCAGAAAACGAGTTCGAGTAACATAGGCTATATCATAGACTAATAACACTAGTCAACAGCATTTTCGTATCCAAGGTGAAACATATAAATTTTTGCAGATTATCTATCACAGAACCGAAGTCTAAAACACCGAACTGCTCTAGCACGTCTAGTTTTGGAGAAAAACCAATCTGAAAATGCCTAAAAACGCTTTTTTAACGATATTTAAAGCCATTTTTCTACATTCGTACTGGGGCCCGATTCTCCTAATTTTACTTAAGCGACCTTCGATTGACGTTCGACTCGATTCGACTGAGATCCAATCCCGACTCGATTACTATTGAAGCGTATGTGGCATTCCGCTATTTTTTCTTTGAAATAAACGTTTTTATTATTTTCTGTCATTCAATAATGAATAATTTTGTCTGCAAATGTTTTACGATTGCAAAATGATTGCACGGCAAACTACCGTATAGACCAAAATTACCAAAATAGCATACCAATCGCACACCAATCAAATGTCTATCGAATACGATTGGTCTTTTATTAGTAGCAGAATGCCCGATATGGTTAAAACTGCTATTACGATCGTATTGCGATTCGATTACTATTCGATTTTGACATTATTAACTTAGGAGAATCGGGCCCCTGATGTAAAGTAAACTGGATTTGAATTGAGAAGAGCAGTACTAAATGATTCTTTAGTTAGAAAATACGAAAAAAAAATAGTGTCTGTAGAAAAATGGCTTTAAATATCGTTAAAAAAGCGTTTTTAGGTATTTTCAGATTAGTTTTTCTCCAAAACTAGAACTGCTAGAGCAGTCCTGTGTTCTAGACTTCGATTCTGTGATAGATAATCTGCAAAAAATTATATGTTTCACCTTGGATACAATAAAAAAGGAAAATTTTGTTGACTAGTGTAATTAGTATATTAGCCTATGGCTATATTTTATCCCGGTATGGGCAGTAGTTCCCACGGGACCCAACATAGTTCGGAAAAGGCGCGGTAAATGATGATGATGTCTTTAAGTTGATGAACCATGTCACTTCAGCCCATTTGCATCAATTATGTTTGGATATACAGGGTTACTGGTAAGTAGACCGCATCCTTTCATGAGGTTATAGTATAGGTCAATAAGGACAAATTTGACCATGGGATACACTGGGCAAAAGTTAACCCGTTTCAAGATAATCGAATTTCAAGATCTTTTCTTAACAAGTCGTCTAGGTACACGTATAAATTTTTATTATTAGTTAAAAGTCTCGTCTTTGCGTGTTTTTGGATAGAAGATGAATCACTTCATAATAACAAACCTATACTATCACCTCATGATAGGATGCGGTCTACTTACAAGTGTCCCTGTATATAATTAGCTTTAACAATGTGTAGATATCAGAAATAGATTATTGTATTGAAATATTTTCAATTTATTCCCTAGACACATATTTTCTAGCTCTATCACAATAAAATCTCAGGAGGTTTGATTAAGACTAGCTTCTGCCATCGGATTTGCATACGCCCAATGGGAACTACTCCGCTTAGCCAGATAAAGTACTTAGTCAATATTCACGGGCGGTATAACAACTGAAATATTTCTTTTAATGGTTTAGTATTTTCTGAGGTTAGCGCGTCTAACAAGCAAACGAACACTTCAACTTTCTAATATTTGTATAGACTACTAGCTTTCCTAAGGTTTCAGTCGTCTTCCATGAGAAGCACCCGGGTAAAATATGTAAAGCCTATGTTAGTCGGGGAAAATGTAGCTTCCCAACAGTAATAATTTTTCGAATCAGTTCAGAAATTTCGGAGCCTACAAGCAAACAAAAAAAAATGTTTATACTATTATTTGTATGAAATATTTGTTCATTCACATTGGTGAATCCAAAAATTACATTGTGATAGCGCTGGAAGTCAGTATCGAGTCCCGTACTCAGGAGCCCGATCGCATCGACTCGTAGGTTCACATACTAATGTGTGGCGCACGCTCGTTCTGAGCGGGCGCGGGCGACGCTTGATAAGCCTGTGATGTCATGCGCCTCGTTCCGGGGCGTCTGACGTCACTCAACACACTGACGTTGCATAAGCTTAGCTTTTTCAGGGCGGATAAAATGGAACACCGCAATCCTGCGCATATTAGTAAAGGGACGGTTTACCTACTTCTTACAGTTCTTACATATTACATGAACGGCAACATTTATCACCATCGATAGGGGAACTTGTACCTATTTTCAACCATGTATTTGGAGACTCATTCCATTACTTACCACAAGGCAGTCTACTGTATGTACCACGGGGTATAGTGGCTTGATAGTTGTGACGCTCTGTGGACCGAACGTCCCAAATTTTAGGTCCGCGTGCCGACACTGTCGATTGCCGACGACGATGACGCGACGCACCATTCGTTATCCTCGTCATCGAAGCGCCCCAGCACCAGCATGAACACAAAGCATTCATCCACCGTTCGAGCACAGATTGCTGTTGGATCGAAATGCCACGGAACATACAGACGGGCTGTGTCCGGCTGCGTCGAATGCTATGCGACGTTAAATATTCGGTGTGCGATGAAATACCAAAATTATTGAAACAAGTCTCGAAATAAATTAGAGCAATGGGTATGTATCCTATATAAAAAAGGAACTATTTAACATGAATATTATGACCCACTGCGACTACCAATGTTCTTCGTTTTGGGCGCGCATATGTCGAGTTGCGTACAAGACGTGGTGTCGGTACCGCGCGAAAAACGCGGTGCCAGACCCGAACGTCTTCTACATCGATGACTACCACTCGCTGTTCCCGAACTACGAGCCAAGATTAGTTGACGAGGACACGAACGCCTTCTATATCGAAGACTATCGGTCGCTATACCCGAACTATGTGCCGAGCTCACAAGCGACACAAGTCCGCGCATGTGTCCATACCCTCCCCCGCCCCCGCCACCGCTGATACCTCGCTCGCTGCTCCCGAACTACGTGGCAGGATCACGAGCTTGAGAGTTGAACGTGTGACAACTGTGCGCACATCTAACGGGGAACAGAGATCATGAGCACAGTCTATTAATGAATAAGACTGGCGTGCGTATCCACCGATTCGCGTCGGTGAAGACTCATACCCTTAGGTACTGTTGCACCGGATTATCAGAATACGTGTCGACACGTAGGTCCCGATATAAGCTCTTTAACAAGTAACATAACAAATACAGAACTGTCCACCAAGGCATACTCCTGTGCAGCGCCTGCCACGCAATGAAAAATCATTAATTGAAAGCAGACTCAAAACTTTTTTCGTTTCAACGATGGCAAAAAATATAATACATAAGGGAGAAATAGAAACATGGATTCGTTGCGAAAAATTTTCGACGCATTCATTGCCAGAGTTTGTCGCCTGGCTTGTAGAATGTTTGTATACGAGGACACGAGCGCCTTCTACATCGAAGACTATCGGTCACTATACCCGAACTATGTGCTGAGCTCGCAAGCTGACCATGTAGCGACTGCTGATGAACAGGAGACATTGAGCGATAACTAAGGACACACGAAGAACTATGGTCTTCACCGCACACTCACTCACGCTACACCTCACTGTAACCAAAATTTTGGACAGTAGTCGATTAGGGGACTTTAAAAACTGAAAACAAAAAAAACTTATGTACGCAAGACAACTCTTGTGTACATAAGTTTTTTTTTGCTATCGTACAGGTGGTGTATGAAATCAGTCGAATGTAATTAGATGTCATTATTATTGTGCGTTCGAGTACGACGGTTGAGATATGAGGCGCACGGCACGGCTGTAGCAGAAGATGCAAGCCTCCCGAGCTACTTTGTCATCAACAATACACATTCGTTCAACGACTGGCTATCATCGTCTTAGTTATCGCTCAGTTTCTCCTGTTCATCAGCAGTCGCCAGATGATAAGCTTGTGAGCTCGGCACATAGTTTGGGTATAGCGACCGATAGTCTTCGATGTAGAAGGCGCTGGTGTCCTCGTGTACTAACATTCTACAAGCCAGGCGACACACGCTGGCAACAAATGCGGCGAAAAATTTTCGCAACGAATCCATGTTTCTATTTCTCCCTTATATATTACATTTTTTGCCATCGTTAAAATGATAAAAGCTTTGAGAGTGCCTTGAAAATAATGAATCCACTGCGTGGAAGGCGCTGCCCAGGAGTATGCTTTAGTGAACAGATCTATAATTGTAATGCTGCTTGCTAAAGAGACGATTTCGGCACCTATGTGTCGATACGGTATCGACACGTTTTCTAAAAGTTTTCACCGACGCGAATCGGTGGATACGCACGCCAGTCTTATTCATTAATAGACTGGTGCTCATGATCTCTGTTCCCTGTTAGATGTGCGCACAGTTGTCACACTTTCAACAGCTTGTAATCCTGCCACGTAGTTCGGGAACAGCGAGCGAGGTATCAGCGGGTGGCGGGGGCGGGGGAGGGTTATGGACACATGCGCGGACTTGTGTCGCTTGTGAGCTCGGCACATAGTTCGAGAACAGCGAGCGGTAGTCTTCGATGTAGAAGGCGTTCGGGTCTGTCACCGCGGCTGTCGCACGGTACCGATACCCTGTCTCATGCGCTAGCCGACAAGAACACTGCGTGGATCTTCGTATTCATATTTAATAGTTACTCTTTTATACAAGGTGTTGATTTGCATTCGTGCCATAGTTCAGGAGGAGGACATACAATACGTAAATAATCGATTGGAATTACAGTAGATGGGAAATAACTAATATGCACTGCTTTTTTTGTCATTGTAATGTCATGGTATTTCCGAAGTAATCCAATTTTATGAATGAAATTTATGAGTGATCGTTGCGTATGCTTTGTGTTTGCGTTTGTGTGAGGGTGCAGCACGGTTTTAACGCCAGTAACATACGCGCCAAGTTTAAATAAGGCTAGATGACATTTACGGAATTCCGAAAAAAAATTAAAGAAAAAAAATTACGTACCAATTTTTTTATTGATTTGGGTCGAGAATCATTAGCATAATTACCTCCTTGAATATGGCACGGATGCAAATCAACAGCTTGTATAGGAGCTCCATGCCTCGATTCAATTTGTTGGTATTTGTTATCGTTATTGGCACGAATATTTGCGGTCGATAGAGTTCCACCACGCGGACGTACGACTGCATGTTCCGTGGTCGACACACACGATATTGCAGACAGACAAGTTGCACAGCCACACAAGTCTGCCTCGCCGACCGGCATCGACATGGGACTTCATCGTCAACATATTTCTAATTGTGAAGAAAGACAAATTAATGTTGTTCGTGTAATATTTATATAGCAAGCGCCGCCCAGGCATGTAGGTAATGTTTGGCTATTTTGTTTCAATCAGTTCCTGTAGAATCCAGAAGGATAAAGGATTTGCATGACGTCACACGTAATATTTCAATTTTGTATTTACATCTAATTATTATTCACTTCAACCTCAGAGTGCCGTGTCGGTCAGACGCGCGCAGGACGTCACATGCTTATCGCATGTCGGTAGCGAGCGCGCGCCGCACATTAGTATGTCAAACTACGAGTCGATGGCATCGGTGTCTTGCGAACGGAAGAGAACAGAAGTGATCGGTCAAACAAAATTCTATAAATAAGGTTTTAAGATATGAATAAAGAATGCTCTAAATTGATTAATTTTGTTTTTTTTTGTAAGATGGCCAAAAAAACACTAGAATCGACAGAAACTTCATATGTATGATTGGATTCAGTATAATCTGAATATTAAAAAAAAATCGTATCACCATGGGGTTCTCTTTTTAATGTTTTCTCTTTGTAATTATTAGTATGGACATTCTAGGTTTTTAATTTCTAAATAATAAAACAAAGTTTAAAAAGCAAATTATATTTAATCATTAATTACAAATTATTATAATACAATTATTAATATATAAAATTAGATGACTCGATTACTTTGATCACAGATCTTAAAAAGTACAATTATTAACATTTTTAAATGCGACAAATTATTAATTAAATGATTTCAAATAAAAGTTATTAAAATATTATTAATCGAATATGTAGGTAAATATAATAATAATTGATACAGACATTAAAATTAAGTTTCACAGACAAAAATTAGGCTATATGTAATTCTGATGCATAAGCTTTTTTTTATTGCCAAGTTTAATCGAAATCCGTTCTGTCGTTTGCCCGTGAAGAAGTAACAAATATATTACACACTTTCGCCTATATAACATTAAGTTGACGATGATGAATTTTTAGAAACCACCATGAAGTAAGGAAAGATGAGCGGAGAGAGATGCCATTATGCAGGTAGGCGCCTTCTACTAGGTCAAAAACATACAGTGGGCATGACCAAAATGATCAGTTACGAGTGAGCTTCAAGGCCTTAGGGTTCTTTGAGATATCTGTGGCCAATTTTTGGTGTAACAAAAAATTGGCGGGGTTCCAAAGAAGGCGTACAAGGGCGGAGAAAGTAACGTTCTTCGTCCCCCGAACACCCGCATTTTGGCGCGCTACTTTCTTAGAAGATTTTCCGTTATGGCATATCCGCTCGTAATTTTGTTCGTCATAGAAACCATGCATTTAAGGGTGCGTCTACACGGTGCAAGTAGCTTGCGCATGTTTAGGTACATGCGTCGTTACATGTATTTTAAAACGTGTTGGTCCAGCGACTCGCAGATATACCAAAGCAAAATACCCACCCGCGTGCTGTTAACTTGCTCCAGCTACATGCACCGTGTAGACACACCCTAAATGACTTTTTATGCATCCTCATCATTTCCACTGTCCGTTGACACTTCACCATCACCAATGAAAATCTCTTCATCCGCAATATATTTGGGAACACTCCTATTAACTTGCAACACTGAAGCCATAGCCAATCCCGTGCCGAAACTATACTCCATGGGCTTCAAACTCTCGTCTACATTGTCTGTGGTACGAACCGGTTTATGGTTCGGGTAATTCTTTTTTCTGACCGCACGGTGACGACGGACATCATTCAATAGAGCCTTTTGACGATCTTTTTTGTAATTTTCAAAATCGCTTTCTGAGGATGACGGCGTCAATTCTAGGTCTTTTTTCGAAAATTGGATATCGTTTGCGAAATCTTGAGTTTTTTTGTTGGTTGTACTCGGTTCGGGGTCACTTAGACCTTCTGAAAGTCCGCTAGAGTCAGAATATTCTTTTTTAGTTAGTTTACACCATTTAGTAATGTAGTAATCTTTAAGAAAACTTATCGATAATAATTTGCTTTTTACATTAAGTTTTGCATTCGCTTCGTAGAGTACATCACTTATATCAGCCTCATTAGTATATTTAGATAATTTTAATTTGTATTTCTTATTTTTAGTTCTTGATTTTTTAGTTTTGTTATGTAAAAGCTTCTTTTTAGGTATTTTTAGTTTCAATTTCTTTATATAACCTTTTCTTTCGATATATTCATCAAGGTTGATTTGTCGAGGGAATTCAGGTATATCTTTTAACTCTGGCATTGTTTTAGCAAGAGCTTGCCTTTCTCTCTCCCTCATAACATCTTCTCTTTTGCCCAATTTCCTTTTTAATTCTGACAAAACTATTTTATTTGCCTCTTTTTCTTTTTTCCCAGGTGCAGTAGTAAGGTCGTCAGCTGGCTGTATAGAATCATCATCATCAGTTCTAACAAAATAAAAAACTTCATCTTTACTCTCTGGTACTCTGTCTTCGATTTTCAAAATGTCCACATTCTCGACCATAACCTCTTTATCTTCATACTGGACATTTTCAACGTTCTTATTTTGAATTTTTTTCAACCGTAACTGCGAACTTTGTACCGTCTTCAAGCATTTAGTCAAACCATCTATAATGTCATCTAAATCTCGATTCAAAACTTCTAAATCGATTTCCTGTTTATTCATAGCACAAGAATCGAGAAAAACGTCCAAACTATTCGATTTGTTCAACGCTAATTTCAATTCTAGGCACGATTTTGCAACTCCTGTATGAATGTCAGAATAAATCCAATTATCATTGAAAGCCGTCCCTAACTTTTTTGTATCAAGATCTTTATTACTGGAGTTTTTCAATAATCGATACATACGTTCTAAAGCTTCGTAGTTATTTTGAAATTCTTCTGTTATATGAGGAATAATAGTTTTGTGGAGCCAGTGGATTCTTTCGTTGTGGTTTTTGTAAACCCTTTGGGCTTGTATGGGCGGCACGAAATGGGCCATGGCTATGTGTTTTAGAAATGTAGATTGGATTACTAGGAAGGCGTGGTGTATTTTCTGAAAAAAAGAAAACGAAATTGGGTGAAAAAAACATATTTTTGGTAATAGTAATCCAAATTCACACAAATTATTCTCTGCCTGTTTGTCTGTCTTTCACGCCAAAACTATTGAACCGATTTCAATGCAATTTGGTACACAGATAGCTTAGCTAAGGGGTCCGTGGACCCCACTTTAAGAAACCCTGGCTTAGAGCCTGCCTGAGTAACATGAATTACTTTTTATCCAATAAAAGTAAATTTTGACATTCAAAAAGTGCTGTTTTGAACCAAGTTTCAGCTAATGATTATCTTACTATTTCAAGTCAGAGGCTGTTAAGATTTGAGAAAACCTCTGACACTAGGAGATAAAATCGGCAGAACACTATATTACGAGAAGAATATTATCTCACCATAAGATTATCACTACTCCGAGCTTCCAGCGCCTCCCATGCGACGTCAGCCGTCAGCCAGGGCGCGTTGGCCAGCAGCGCGGAAGAGGTACGCGAGAGCAACACAGCGAGCTCGCTCTGCTGCCGACACAGCAGTGTGTGTGTCCACTCTATTACTGAGGTTAGCGACCCGCTGGAATATATAACAATCTCTTGGTAAGAGTGGCTGTCAGACTCACTAGCTTCTGATACTATAGTATACTCACATCTGCGCATGTAGCGCGGCATACTCCTTGAGACAGGCTGCCGTCCGCCTGGCCAGCGCGAGGTACTCCCTCATTACTGACAGCAGCGCGCCCAGAGAGCCCCGGCAGCGGCTGCCATGCGCATACCGACAGTGTATACTCATAGTAGTCAGCAGCTGCCGAGCCTTCAACCAACTATGTTGGATGCAGCTGAGTACCAGTGTGCCACAAGGAGTGTCTGTCTATATGGCCTCCTCAACCCAATATCCCTTGGTAAGACTGGAGTCCGACTGATGTCAGACTAGGGTCAGACTTGTGTCAGATTGGTGTCAGACCCTGGTCAGACTAATGTCAGCCTGTAATCAGTTTAGTGTCAGACCCTTGTCAGACTAGTGTCAGACCCTGGTCAGACCCTTGTCAGACTAGGGTCAGATTGGTGTCAGACTACTGTCAGACTGGAGTCAGACCCTTGTCAGACTTATGTCAGACTATTATCAGACTAGTGTTAGACTGGCGTCAGAATAGTGTCAGACTTTTTGGCTTCTGATACTACAGTATACTCACATCTGAGCATGTAGCGCGGCATACTCCTTGAGACAGGCTGCCGTCCGCCTGGCCAGCGCGAGGAACTCCCTCATTACTGACAGCAGCGCGCCCAGAGAGCCCCGGCAGCGGCTGCGATGCGCATACCGACAGTGTATACTCATAGTAGTCAGCAGCTGCCGAGCCTTCAACCAACTACGTTGGATGCAGCTGAGTACCAGTGTGCCACAAGAGTGACTGCCTATCTGAGCTTCTTAGCCCAGTACCCCGTGGTAAGACTGGTGTCAGACTCGTGTCAGACTAGAGTCAGACTTGTGTCAGATTTTTGTCAGACTCTGGTCAGACTAGTGTCAGACTGGTGTCAGACCGTTATCAGACTGGTGTCAGATCGGTATCAGACTGGTGTCAGACTTGTGTCAGACTGGCGTCAGACTGATGTTAGACTGGTTGTCAGACTTACTGGCTTCTAACACTACAGCATACTCACATCTGAGCATGTAGCGCGGCATACTCCTTGAGACAGGCTGCCGTCCGCCTGGCCAGCGCGAGGTACTCGCTCATTACTGACAGCAGCGCGCCCAGAGAGCCCCGGCAGCGGCTGCGGTGACCATACCGACAGTGTATACTCATAGTAGTCAGCAGCTGCCGAGCCTTGAACCAACTATGTTGGATGTAGCTGAGTACCAGTGTGCCACAAGGGGTGTCTGTCTATATGGCCTTCTCAACCCAATATCCCTTGGTAAGACTGGAGTCCGACTGATGTCAGACTTGCGTCAGACTTGTGTCAGAATGATGTCACACTTACTGGCTTCTTACACTACAGTATACTCACATCTGAGCATGTAGTGCGGCATACTCCTTGAGACAGGCTGCCGTCCGCCTGGCCAGCACGAGGTACTCGCTCATTACTGACAGCAGCGCGCCCAGAGAGCCCCGGCAGCGGCTGCGATGCGCATACCGACAGTGTATACTCATAGTAGTCAGCAGCTGCCGAGCCTTGAACCAACTATGATGGATGCAGCCGAGTACCAGTGTGCCACATGGAGTGACTGCCCATCTGAGCTTCTTAGCCCAGTACCCCGTGCTAAGACTGGTGTCAGACTTGTGTCAAGTTGTGTCAGATTGGTGTCAGACCCTGGTCAGACTAATGTCAGCCTGTAATCAGTTTAGTTTCAGACCCTGGTCAGACCCTTGTCAGACTAGGGTCAGATTGGTGTCAGACTACTGTCAGACTGGAGTCAGACCCTTGTCAGACTAGAGTCAGACGAGTGTCAGATACGTGTCAGAATTACTGGCTAGTGATACTATAGTATACTCACATCTGCGCATGTAGCGCGGCATACTCCTTGAGACAGGCTGCCGTCCGCCTGGCCAGCGCGAGGTACTCCCTCATTACTGACAGCAGCGCGCCCAGAGAGCCCCGGCAGCGGCTGCGATGCGCATACCGACAGACAATGGGTACTGACGCGTAGAGTGATAAGTTGAGGAGTGATGAGCGGGTGAAACTGGAATGGGAGAAAAAAAATTTAGTAGTCTTGTTGGAAATAACTCAGCTAAAGTTATGGCTGGTTTCCGTGTGTTATCATGTGTTGTTTTAAAATCTGTTTTTGTTACCAGATAAGATCACATCCACACACAGTGGTTATAGATGGTATGTAATGTTACAAGGATGCTCAGAATCTACAAACTGGTCATTACAATATGCTTTTAATAAAATGCACAAAATTATGTTGCTGTTTCATTTAAACTTCTAATCCTTGATTGGTTTTCACATTTTAATTGTTATACCTAGACTATTATAAACTTGTGTTACTTTAAGAACTTTGAAATATTTACTACACATTTATAACTATTTCTTTAAAAAATTTCTTGAAAAGACGGAAAGAAGAAGAGACTCCAAACTTTGGAAAAACATATACTAACGACAGGAGGAGTAAATAAAGCATTGAAGAAACTGAACGAAATCAACAAAGAATGGATACCTAAACTCAACAAAAAGAAAAATACAATTGCTACCAAAAGAAAAGACATCAATGAAGTAGCCACAAGATATTACCAGTCCTTATATCTAAACCGAGAAGAAAGTAAAAACAACAAGCAAAGAAAAGAGGAGACTATTAATCCTGAACCTGAAATACTTCCGATCGAAGTAGAAAAAGCAATACTCAGTCAAAAGATGGAAAAAGCACCAGGCCCAGACAAAATTACAAATGAGCTACTCAAAGGCACCCTCGAAGAACTGGTACCCATACTAACATCCATGTTTAATGAAATTTTGAAAAAAGGTCAAATCCCCAGTCAATGGAAAACATCCCACATTATTCTCTTATTTAAGAAAGGTCAAAAAGAAGACATCGGCAACTACAGACCCATAAGCCTAATGTCAAACATATACAAGATATACTCCAAAGTTATCCTAGAACGGATAAGCAAACAACTTGATGAAAATCAACCATGGGAACAAGCGGGCTTCAGACGGAAATTTTCTACATTGGATCATATACACACAGTCAAACAAATAATAGAAAAATATAAAGAATACAACAAAACTCTGTATGTGGCCTTTATAGACTATTCCAAAGCATTCGACAGCATAAGCCATACATCTATCTGGGAAAGCCTAAAAAACCAAGGGATATCTTCAAGTTACATTACAACCATCAAAAACATATACTCGGATAACGAAGCAAGGATTCAACTAGACACCTTGGGCAGAAAATTTAAGATCGAGAAGGGAGTTAGACAGGGAGACCCACTCTCACCGAAATTGTTTTCGGCGGTACTAGAGAACATATTCCGCAAACTGGACTGGAAACGATTTGGCCTAAATATAAATGGTGAAAAACTAAACCATCTACGATTTGCGGATGATATAGTCTTGCTCGAGGAAAACGCAGCACACCTAGAAGAAATGATAAAGACACTAAATGAGGAAAGCATGAAAGTAGGTCTATCTATGAACAAAGAAAAAACGAAAGTACTCACTAACAGCAATCCAATAGCCATTACAATTGAAAACCAGGCACTAGAATATGTGGACGAATATTGCTACCTAGGACAGATAATCTCCCACAAAGACCAAAGCACCAAAGAAATTAACAGAAGAATCTTAAATGGATGGAAAAAGTACTGGTCACTTAAGGAAGTTCTCAAATCTAAAGAGCTAAGTATGTCCACAAAAAGAAAGGTCTTTAACACATGTGTGCTTCCAGTGATAACCTATGGGTGCGAAACCTGGTCACTCACAAAACACCACAGGGAAAAGCTTGAACGCTGTCAAAGAGCCATGGAAAGGAGTATGACCGGCATAAGGAAACAAGACAGAGTAAGAAGCAGCACGATACGACAAAAAACCAAAATAGTGGATATACTAACACGCATCGACCAACAGAAGTGGAGGTGGACTGGCCACATGATGAGAGACCCGCAAAACAAATGGAGTACAGTTGTCTCCGATTGGTACCCCAGAGATGGCAAACGCAACAGAGGATGTCAACAAATGCGATGGGAAGACGACTTGAGACTCACGGCAGGAAATAAGTGGCGAAGAGTGGCAAGGGACAGAACCCAATGGAAGAAGTTAGAGGAGGCCTATGCCAAAAGGCACACTGAACTACGAGACATATTGTAGTGTAAATAATATTTTATGTATGTTTTTGTAACTATGTTTTGGTTCAGAATAAAAGGCTTATTATTATATATTATTATAACTATTTCTTTATTTAACTTTGCAACAATTTTTACATGTAAATCCCAATTCAATAGTGAAGAACTTGTTATACCTACTAATACATACCTTTTAGGAGGAAACAACAGCAAAGCAGCAGCAACCCCGATGGCAGAGGCCACTCGCTCACCCCTCGTCATCCACCCATTCTTGCCGCCACCCGCATACTTCCACATCTCCTCGGGGGCTGGAGACTCTTGTTCCACATCTATGCTGTCTTCTCGGAAGAGTAGGCCACTTTCTAGTATTAGGATTATGTTTTCTCGGCTGTATAAAAGCTGGAAAAAAAAAAATATTTTTTTTGGTCATGAATATGTTTTCATCATCACCATCTCAGCCATAGGACGTCCACTGCTGAACATAGGCCTCCCAATTAGATCTCCACAGATATCTGTTGGAAGCGACCTGCATCCAGCGTCTTCCAGCAAGCATTATATGTATATGAATATATTTTACACTATGGTAAGTATCTTCAGAGTACATTTTATCTATAATAAATAAATTTAACTAAACTAAATAAAACTGGTGCCTAGTATTACAAAAGAACGATTTTGATTCATTGTTTGATTTAACACACATTCTATGTGAAGATGTTGCACATATTTAGATTACAATATAATGGCAGAGACGGCAAACCAGCAAATTGAAACACATCTCCTTTTCATGAAGTTGGTGAAAAGGACATAGTAATCTATAATACTTTGAGAAGGAACCAAAAATAGCACTGTTCGCACCTAGGTAGCTGATAAAAGGAAAGTTTCTTCTTTAGGTTTATGATTATGCGTATGCAGTAATTCACTATGAATTACGAAGTGCTATCGTGTTTTTTTTACCTTTAGTAAAGTACGTGCGTAACCAAGTCGACTAGGAATAATGTTTAGATGAGCAAGAGGAACTTACCACATTAGGCCTGAATTTCACAGCAAACCATCTTCTTGAAAGCAGGGGCGGTGTAAAATCTTGTTTCGTAAATAATGCCATCTGAAAGTAAGCAGTTGAAGTCTTGTTTTTATCAAAAATAAAGTGAAAAATCACACAAATATGCACCGGTGAAAGGGTTAGCTATTTTTAGGTAAAAACAGTTATATTACCACTTAATCTAAGCCGTATTCTAATAAATGTCAAATTAATATTATTTTATTATTGTTCACTTGCTAATTATAATTATATAACCAATATTTAATTGTATTTTTACATTTTCTGAGAATCACACAAATTCTTCTCATATTATGACATTTTTGTTCTGTTTGCAAAGATGGCTTCCGTTGAAACTAGTTATATTTTGAAGTACTGAAATTAAGAAGTCCAATTATTAATCTCGATTTTTTGTTTTAAATAGTAGTATTAAATTAACTTTACATCTAAAATAGTTTTCCTTTTATAAATCCAGCAGAAATCATTGACGAAGTGAAAATAAAACCAGCTCCACAAATGCTACACTGTGACATTTGACAGATCTTTACCCGGTTGCGATAAGATGCATGAAAAATGAAAATAGTTCCTCGTAGCGGGAAATCACATAGATATAATATTACTAAACAAGATTGCGCACGCTCAAAATATATATTTACGAAAATGAACTCTATTCTAACGCAATAAGGTACTAAATTGGTTGCATAATACACAGAGGCAAATCCGAGCCGAGAGGGATAGTTCGAACGGAGGCTGTTTGTCTCTTTCTAACACCTTGCCAGCATAAAAAAATGTTGTGATCAAAAGTTTTGTCTTCCCAAAAACAATTGAATCACTTATATTTTTATCTTATTTTAACAATTGTAAGTCAACAAATTAATAACAATCGCATTAATTTATTCGTATTTATTATTAAAACATAAACAACATAAATTTTTATTTTGCTTTTTTTATTTTCTAGTGGTAACCCTGAACATTCTTGGCGCGTAATCAGCATTTAAAATTTTGTTTATATTTTTTTGTATTAAATCAATTTAAACTATTAAAATGGTGAAAAAGTGTTGCGTTTCTACTTGCAAAAGTGAATCCTATGGTGGTTGCAATATATCGTTCCACAGGTTAGCTAATAATAATATTTTCGTAAACCAAACAACTAGGGTGCCCATGAATTCTTGTAACGAGTCAAAATATGGGTGATGGATTTTAAAACTGTTGTACTATTGTTATAGCTTCCCAAAAAATGAAGAAAGGCGACATAAATGGCTCAGCAGTCTATATATGAAGTAGAAATACAAAAAAAACAGTCTTCACTTCGAATCTTCCTGCTTTTATACTGCTAATTTCCGCTAATTATTAAAAGCCTTTATTAGTATCTTAAGGTCACAAACTGCGTAAGTTAAAACTTCAATACTAATCTGTGTTTAATAATCTTAGCAAATTCGGATTTGTCTCACATAGCTTAATCTCATAGTCACCCTATTAGAAAGGGACAGACAGCCTCCGTACTAACTGTTTCACTCGGCTCGTTTTTTGGGTTTATATGCGCAGTCCTGTTTACTAATATTATGTCTATGGGAAATCATGGGAAATACAACTCACATTCATTCACTCACATTCATTCATTCATTTCATTCACATTCTCATTTTAGATTCATTCAATATTCCAGGCAATTATGTTTATAACATTCTTTGGGCTGCCATTAGACTGCAAGTCTGAAGGGTGATTTGCCCCATTTAACTCTACTGATAATCATGTATGAAACATAAAAGAATGGGTAGGAATAAAACAAAAAACAATATTTTTAATAAGAACTTTATTGTTTGGCACAAAATATAGCAACAAATAAAAATAACCTGATCCGGTAAGAATTATAATAGGGAAACCAAAATATATACACCTGTTGTGCTAATGCTGGCACAAATTTCAATCCATTTTTACCTAAATGTACCAGAAATATGGTTTCTATATACATATTTTTATGGGACAATGGACAAAATAATACGATTATAATATGTAGGTTTAATTATATTTCTATTGCACAATCACCAATATATTGAAAAATATGGAACTATGTAATTTTAAGTAGACAGGAAGTAATAAACTTAAGAGTTCACTTCTATACAGTTTTAACGGGTGTACTATGCCAAATCGAATGACAAATAATCGAATATCAATTAATCGACCACTATAAATCGAAATTCTAAATACTCGAACATTCATAATATCGAATGGTTGTTAAATCGAACATTCAATACATCGCGCAGTCAATACATCGAGTGTTCAAAATATCGAATGTTCGTTTGATCGAGCGTTAAATGCATCGTATATTCATCCTATCGAAAAATCTATATTTTTTATGAATACAAGAAAAACTCAAAATTAACTAATAAATCACATTTTAATCTTTAATTCTTATCTTTTAAAGGTACATTTTAAAATTTTGTGCGAATGAAAAGGCAAACGCGGGATTGGAAAGACCTACTTTACAAAAAAGAGGCAAAAGGGATGATAATGCGATTGAAAAAATGTTAAATAGTAATAAAAACTACATTAAAATGTGATTTATTCGTTAATTTTGAGTTTTTCTTGTATTCATAAAAAATATAGATTTTTCGATAGGATGAATATACGATGCATTTAACGCTCGATCAAACGAACATTCGCTATTTTGAACACTCGATGTATTGACTGCGCGATGTATTGAATGTTCGATTTAATAACCATTCGATATTATGAATGTTCGAGTATTTAGAATTTCGATTTATAGTGGCCGATCAATTGATATTCGATTATTTGTCATTCGATTTGGCATAGTACACCCGTTTTAAGGTAAATAAGTACAAATGCAATGGGAATGTAAGACACAACAATATCGCGATACTTTGTTTATACACAAAAACAAAAATAATAAAACTTTTTACTTAATACTAATCCAATTCCCAAATATAAAGATGTAAAATATAAAACAAAGACAAAAAAATCTCTAAGCTATACAATTCCTTTGCATTATATTAAAAATATAATTTTAATTGACTTTTAATTGCACAATGAGCACAATAATAATTATAGATTGACTTGACTTAGGCCATCATTCTATTATTTATTTAAAAAAAAAATGTTTCCGTCAAATAAATTTGCTTGTGTGATGTTGGTCATTTGAATGTCGTGAAATCATTAGTAGCCAACCTCGGACAAGCAATGGTACTATACAAGAAAAAAAACATTTTGTAATACATTAAAAAAAAAACTTGTGTATGATTTTTGAATACTAACCTTTTTTGTAAGGTATTCTTACAGTAACTTGTAAATAAGTAATTTCAATTTTTTACAAACACCAAAAATTTATACATATGTACTATGAATTTGTTCATGCCAAAATCTTATAATATCTTTAAGTAGGCCCGTTTCCACCGACAACATAAATTGAATGTGAAACTTCATAGTAAACAATTGTTTCAAGAAAACTGACGTTTATGTTGTTGGTGAACTAATATTCTATTACAGATAACTTTCATATTTATTTACTAAAGATTTTTATTTAAGTGTAGCAGCCTTCACCTTATAAAAAGTAAATATATTGACTATAAATTTCTCATCAACCAATATAAGATACTTCTTAGATTACAAAATTAAGGAAGGGGTGAAGGAAGGAAGAAATTGTGAATACTGGGAAATAAAATAAAAAGTAATTTTTATGCTCGATGAGTAGGTACGAAAGTCAGACTTCAACTAGGTATCACACTAACATTACAAAGGCGAAAGTTTGTGATTGTATACGTTACTTCTTAACGCGAAAACAGCTGAACTGATTTTGATAAAACTTGGCATTTTTTTATTTTGATACAGCTGTTACATAAGACTAACGTTTTGGCATCTTTTTATCTAGGTACGGGAAGAAGTTAACTCAGGATGCTGGTAAAATCACTTGCATATAGGTACTGATAATTGACTGACATATTCTTATTTAAAAAAATATCAATTTTGACCTTGAATATTATTTAACAAACATAAAAAAGTTACAATATAGACTAATTGATTCCATTTCTCAAGATTTTCCTAAGAAAACTTTAATTATTAGACATAGTATTTCTCCAATCATAACTTAGATTTCTTATCCAGCCCTTCTACCCCATACTCCAAGAACTGCCCGATGAACCCGGCCACCCTCTCCGGATGACTAATATGGACATCATGACCACCTTCCACGGATTTAAACCTAAAATTACCGCCAGGATACTCTGCCTCGTCCAGCAAGAAAGCTGTGTTTCTGAACAGTTTGTTTTTCAGACTTTTCTGACATGCTATCGTCAGAATTGGGGTTCTGACAGCCGTGAACAGTTTTTTTACGTGTTCCGGTGAGTAGGCTGGCCCGTTGATCCGTTTCATTCGTAAGTCGTATGTGTATCTGTAATTTGGAAAAGTTCGATTATTAAAATGACGGGTTACTAAATTATTGTTTGCTTAGTGTGAAAAAAAATTATTTAGTTCTATCTTCCTATTCGACAGCAAGATTCTACTAATATTATTTATGCGAAAGTCTGTATGTTATAGTTCGGCCATTCAGAGAATGCGTTCCTGACACGTCGCGATTGAACTGACGACGTAACTTTGCAATGGCGTTGCAGTTACGATAAAAATATTTTTGCTGGTTGTTTACCGTTTTAACAATTGAGGAGCATTAAAACAACATTATTATATCAATAATCAATGAATGTTATTACGTCGTCAGTTCAATCGCGACGTGTCAGGAACGCATTCTCTGAATGGCCGAACTATAATTCCTTAGATGTAAACAATTGATTTTGTTGAAGCTAGTCAGCAATAACTATCAGAACAATATAAAGGTTTATTTTTATGCTGGTGAGAGAAAAAGTACCCTCGGAAAGCGAGTGGAACCTGGCGCAAGTTACTATGTTTAAATTGAAATACTTTAATTGAAACGCCAAGTTATTTACTCTTGTATTTTGTATGATGTATTTTTAGAAGTTTCCTATCACTATTTACCTGATACATCCGTCTCCAACGGGTTCAGACAGTCTTTCCAGTACTGCTGCCGCTTGTTCCTCGTTCAAACTGGGCCTGTTCCGCATCAGAGACTGCAGAGCCTGGGAGGTGGTATGGTTTATTAATTTCATCATCATCTGCCTAGCCTTTTTCAGCTTCCAGTCCCCGTAAAATATATATCGCCAAGCCTATGTTTTTCGGGAAGAGTGAAGCTTTCCAGCAGTGAAAGAATTTTTTAAATAGGTCTAGTCGTTTTTTAGTTTATCCATTACAAATAAACAAACAAAGATTTCCTCTTCATAATCCTACTTCCTTCCTACTAATATTATCGTACTAATCCTACTAATATTATATGTACATGTGAAAGTTTGTGAGAATGCATGAATGTATGTTTGTTATTCTTTCACGCAAAAACGGCGGTTGAAAGAACAATGTCAGACGTCCATGGTAACTTAGGCTCAATTTAAAGTAAAAGAAAAAAAGTTTAATGTCAGAAGCTTTTCTATGTTTTCCACTTTTGCATTGAACTTCTCAAAACCAAATTATTAAAACGAAAAACCTGAACTCGATGAACAAAATAATTACTTATTAAAATGATTTTTTTTTTTTTTTTGGAAAAGTTCTAGATAACAATTAAATATTTTATAAGAAGTTAGTATTTTATAAGCGTGGTGATTAATGCTCAATCCTTCTCCGTGTGAGAGGAGGCCTGTGCCCAGCAGTGGGACGATAAAAAGGCTGTAACATAACATAACATAACATAACATAGTATTTTATATTTAAATTGTTGTAGTAAAGAACTTTGTGTCCGTGAGAATTTAGTTTTAAAAGTTGATTGGGTGGGCCGAAACCTGACATTGATCTTTTATGTGTAAACAGGTGATACCCTAGCTAGATTAACACATAGTTACGTTAGTTACGATAGACTTTTGAGTTTATGTAAACACTAGCTTTTGCCCGCAACTTCGTTCGCGTGGAATAGTGACTACCAGCAGATTTTTGATTTGACCAATAGATGGCGCTATATGTCCGGAATATTTTTTTTTTTTTTTTGTAATAAAAACTATCCTATGTCCTTTCTCAAGTTTCAAACTATGTCTGTGCCAAATTTCACACAAATCGGTTCAGTAGTTTAGGCGTGAAGAAAAGACAGACAGACAGACAGAAAGACAGACAGACAGAGTTACTTTCGCATTTATAATATTAGTTTGGATAATGACGTACCTCCGTCCATTTGATTGTAGGCGACTTCTCTTTAGGCGTGTTGTATTTGTCGTAATTCTTGTAAAAGTTCGTGAAGAATATGTGATACCTGCAACACGAAAGGAAGATCATTAAATCCACGCCTATCTTTTTTTAAAAACTTCATTCAAATATATTTTTTCGTGAAAGTCGGACACAATGAGGTATTTCGCACAATACAAGCCATTTCCCGTGGTTTCAATCGCCGCCGTGGAAACTACTTCCCATATCCGGATAAAATAGAGTATATGTCACCTGGGGCCCGATTCTCCTAAGTTAATAATGTCAAAATCGAATAGAAATCGAATCGCAATATGATCGTAATATCAGTTTTAACCATATCGGGCATTCTGCTACTAATAAAAGACCAATCTTATTCGATTGACATTTGATTGGTATGCGATTGGTCTGCTATTTTGGTGATTTTGGTCTATACGGTAGTTTGCTGTACAACCATTTTGCGATCGTAAATCATTTGCAGACAAAATTATTCATTATTGAATGACAAAAGAGGATAAAAACCGTTTATTTCAAAGAAAAAATAGCGGAATGCCACATACGCTTCAATCGTAATCGAGTCGGGATTGGACCTCAGTCGAATCGAGTCGAACGTGAATCGTATGACGCTTAAGTAAAATTAGGAGAATCGGGCCCCAGGGGCTAATGTAACTTTGTAACAGTGAAAGGATTTTTCAAATCGTTTCAGTCACTTCGGAGCCCTAAGTTAGGGTACAAATAAGCTAACTTTTCCTCTTTAAAATATTAGTATAGACCTTACCATCTGCTAAACTCTTCAGGAGGTACAGCGAAGAAGTTGATAGGGTCCAAGTTGATCAGCCGGTCCAGTTTGTCTGGGTAACATAAGTTGTAGAACTGACCTGGAAATGTAACACATTGAATGTATAACTTCAGATTAACAGCCAATTTCTTCATCAAAAGTAAAAGCCAAAGTAAAAGTCAAAGTAATGTCATAAAGTAAAAGTAACGGTCAAATTCGTTTTATCTATTAGTTTAGCTGTTACTTTAGCCTTGAAAAAACGAATTTGACCGTTACTTTTACTTTATGACATTACTTTGGCTTTTACTTTTGATGAAGAAACTGGCTGATAGTGCTATAAGTGGAGTTCACCCAGTCAGCTGCATTTGGCTAGAATGGATATCAAACCTAGTAGCATAATTGGGAAACGGATAGACAGAAAATATTTAAAAACTACTCTCATCCCATTGAATGAATGAATAGACTGTACCTTCTTATTCATAGTCTGGGCGCCATTATCACTACATAGTATAAAACAAAGTCGTTTTTTCTGTCCCTATGTCCCTTTGTACGCTTAAATCTTCAAAACTAAGCAACCGATTTTCATGCGTTTTTTTTAATAGATAGAGTGATTAAAGAGGAAGGTTTATCTTACTTATATTATAAATGTGAAAGTTTGTGAGAATGTATGGATGTATGTTTGTTATTCAATCACGCAAAAACGGCTGGACCGATTTGATTGAATTTTGGTATGTAGATAGGTGATACCCTGGATTAACACATAGACTTTTTATCAACACACCACGCGGGCGAAGCCCCTGGCGGAAGCTAGTAATATATATGTTACCGTAAGATTACAAACATCGTTAGATTACAATCTATCTCGAGAGATTGTAAACTGTCGAATTATTGTGAACCGTAACATCTGATTGCAATTTAACGCATTATTTTTCGCTATATTATAATCTATCGATGAGAAATTGTCAAATTGTCAACTGTCCGAAAGCTCTCTCTGATTGGTCAGTCTTTTTGTAAGATCGACCAATCACGACCAGCCGTTCTGTTCCCATGGAGTTCCCGTAGAGTTAGGAATGAAATAGAGGTGTCAGTTAAATAAAATAAATGCTCTTCAAAAATTCTTCAAGTATTAAATTTATATAAAAATAACTCTTATAAAAATACAGTTAGGTATTTTGTCTTCAAATACAAACTAATATTTAAAAATAAAATAAAAGGGGTGCTAATTAAACAGGCTTCTTTTTAATATCATTATTCGCCCCCAAAAATGTATGTTGCCTTCTAAATTACTAAGTCAGCCACAATTAATAAAGCGTCGAGCATCTAAATAATACTATCTTAGCCACGAGTTATCTTCCACTCTAAATACAACTCAGCATGATGGTTATTTTTTTGCATCTAAATTTGTAGCATGCATTCTAACAGTAAACTTCTTAAATACTATTAAATGACATCATAAAAATATTTATTTACCTTCTAATTTTTTAACTCGTACCTACTGAGTTTTTTGTTTAAAATATAACACATCCCATATTAATTGACCCAGCATGGAAGTAAGCATGCAACATGCAGCAAGCATAACTTCTGTCACGGCTCCGGCGCTGCGGGGCTCCGGCGGTCCCATGCGAGCTTATCGTCGCAGATGGTTTTCACGCTCACCACCGCAGCTTCGGCTTGCTGGCCGGCGGAGCCGGCCAGCCTCAGCCGCGGCGGCGAGCGCTGAAACTACCTGCGCCTCAGCTCGCAGGCCGCCTCGCCCCTCCGCGCCTACGCGGTTTTGAATTGCACTCTAGGGGTAGGGCAGACAAGACTACGTGGAGTCGGTTTTGCAGCGATTCGTTTTCGTCACTAACTTCAATTTTTAATACAATTTTTAATTGTGTGTAATTTGAGTCTTAAAAATTAAGTACAATTTTTGATTTTATAAAAAATTAAACCGTCACTTATTTTTGCACGTCAAAGAGCTGTGACACCGGGAGTTGCAAAGAACATTGTCTTTTTTGACGTTCTACCAATCAGCGCGCAAGATGCATTCCGTTCTACGCCAGTTGACAATTTGACCGCTCTACATCGCTCTCGATCTTACAAAAAGACTGACCGATCAGGGAGAGCTTTCGGACAGTTGACAATTTGACAATTTCTCATCGATAGATTATAATATAGCGAAAAATAATGCGTTAAATTGCAATCAGGTGTTACGGTTTACAATAATTCGACAGTTTACAATCTCTCGAGATAGATTGTAATCTAACGATGTTTGTAATCTTACGGTGACATATACATTAAATAGTGGGGAAATACTGTTATCCCGTGTCAAGCCGGAATAATTATTACCTGTATTGTACGCTCATTTTATTATGTTAATCGACTCGCCAACGCACCACCACACAGGTCGACAGTCTGACACTGACAACGACTGACTCCCCACCGCTCGATCCGGTATTTATAACCGAGTGACGTATGCGCACGAGGCGTCATAATAATGACATAACCTATACAATGATGCACATGTACCTGCATACACTACATCTCTCCCTTGTTGTTTTGATTTTAACCTTGTTTCAAAAGTCCAACAATCAAACTCATAAATATTTTGATAATTTCTTAAAGATCTATCAAACACCTGCAGCACAACAAAACCACGCTATCAGATCAGTCCACCGATCACACTGCCATCAAACTGATTTACTTTGTTCCGTTTCCATTTCATTTCCCTTTCCATTTAAGGAGACGACAGATATCGGTGATACTGCAGGACACTACATCCCTTCCCTTGTGAAATAAACATAAATAAAAATCCGTCCCTTTGCAGACGGTAACATACCAGCATCTGCTTCAGGCTCAACAAGACAAATTCGTAGCAGTGATATCAGGCCGGCAAGTTTAACTTCAGGTTTTGTAGCCGCTGTTCCGGCCCTGTATTATATCTACACTAGAGATGATCCGTCCATTTGGCAGACATCCCGCCAATCAGTCCATGTGAAATCAAGCAAGTCTGAAATATTGCTGTGCCTTCAGATAATGAGCACTCATCTTGCTTGGTTCGACTTCACTTAAAACTGATACAGAATGCATTGTTCCAAGGTAAAAGATCGGCATTAGGGCACCTCATCAATGCTTTTCACTCATTCAAAACCGTACGAGCCGTACGAGGAAAGTAATCACATAAGATCGTCCCAATTGAATGGTGACCTAGATGGACTGTTTCCAATTTGATGATGACCATATACTTTGTCACCCATTTAATGGCGACCACATACTTTGTCTCCAATTTAATGGTGACTCCATACTTTGTCACCCATTTAATGGTGACCACATACTTTGTCTCCAATTTAATGGCGACCACATATTTTGTCACCAATTTAATGGTTTAAATTGTAGTTCTATGTACGAGTTAAGTACTTTGAGTGCCTTGTAAGCAAGAGAATGCTAACTCAACTAATTTTGGTAATATGTAGTTTTTAATTTGAGAGTGGAATATCAAAGCCTATCATTATCTCAGCAATGTAACAAACAATCTGGTCTTCAACCCTATTGATCAGCGCTAGTACTTTGCACGTTTCTGCTAGTACACTCGCTGAAATTCTGATATAGGCTTTAAATACCCTACATCAATGTATGTCCAATATCTAGTCAAGAAACTGTAAGCTTCTTAGCATTCAACACCCAACATATGAATACCTTACTGCATATAATACTTGGAAGCGACCTGCATCCAGCGTCTTCCGGTGACCTTTATAAGGTCGTCTTTATAAGGTATCTGTGGAGATCAAAGGGGGAGGCCTATGTTCAGCAGTGGACGTCCTATGCCTGAGATGATGATGATGATGATGATGATATAATAGTGCGATAGGAATACTTATATTTCGGTTAGGCATCCAAGAACACTATTATCACCGGACATTGCGTTCTGTAATGTTTGTTTGCTTTTATTAATGTGGTTTTCAAAAATTAAAGTAGTCAAAGAATTATTATGCTTTGATGGTAAGCTTTTTAGTGTCATGGTTACATATTGATTATAACGAAGGTGTAAAGTAACATTACGAATCAGATTTTAACTAATTAGAACCATATTATGTAACGAACGCACTTTAACAGGTGTCACTAACTTTGCACTATATATTTTGAAGCTGTGACATTCTGCATCACCATAAAATAGAAGAGTCCCTGACCCTCAACTCATGCTCTTCTTCCTTTCAACAAGGTGACAGCAGCTCACAAACAGTTTTCTAGTCGATGCAATTTTCCTTTTGCAAAACAACCGCTAAACTTTCTAAAACATTTGTCTACACATAGATAAATGTGGGATTCTAATTCTATATCTCAATTTCATGAGCAGCTATGCTGCTCTCATGTCATACTTGACCTCATCAATTTGATGATCAGCTTTGTGCTGCTTCCATTTTTAATATTTTACGCTTTTCCAATTTCATGACCGCGTATAGGTAACGTAATATATATTTTTTTTTTATGTAAGTATAGTTGGCTGCATAAGTATGTTTATAGTTTCGTTCAAAAGCGCTTACCCTTTATTGCAGCTGACTTTATCTACGTTGTTTTAGTTAGACAACCAGAATATAAAAATATTATTATCTTTTATAGGGACAGCACCCCAGTAAATTTTTAAACGATTTGGTGACTAAGGGCAATTTTACTTCCTATACTTTAAGGAACACTTACTCAGATTATATTTTGCAGTAGGACTTAGGAACTTAATAATATTTTAGTTATTATTAACCAAATGTCGACGCAACTGTGTAGTTTAATTAGCACAAAAGAGTAATAAATGTCGATAAATGTAAATAGTGATAAAGTTCTTTACCTCTCATGCGAGTCCAATTGTCTTACGGTAACCTAAGATTGGTGTTCTAAGATCAATTATTATTAACCCTAACGCTATGGACACAAGACATTATTTTGTTAATAGATATCCATCCCACCACCCATATGGATCTTATCTTA